>NW_020455613.1:215336-219113 GCF_003342845.1 Nothoprocta perdicaria
GGCGGGTGAGCGGGCGGGCGGGCGGCGCGGGCGGCCCCGGCGCGGAGCCGCAGCGCTGACCGCGGCGCGCAGAGCTGCGGCAGCTCGGTGGCTCCCTCAGCACGGCCGACATGGCCCGCGAGGTGCAGGGGCTGCGCGGCGACTGCGCCGCCTACGCCGAGCGGCTGCAGCGCATCGCGGCGGCCGCCCGACACGTCTCCCCCGAGGAGAAGGAGCAGGTGAAGCCCCCCCGGCCCGTGGAACCGGGGCCAACACCTGGCGTTGACGGGCGCTGGATCGTCCCCCGGTGGCACCGGGGCCACCCCGGAGCGGCCCCGTCTCACCCGCCGCCGTCCGCAGGTCTGCCGGGAGCAGCAGCTCTACTGCCGGGAGTGGCGGAGGAGGAAGCGCATGGTAAGGGGGCCGCCGGCCGGAGCAGGGGGACAGCGGTGACACCGGTGTGCTGCCACGAGCCCCGCCGTGACCCCATCCCGCTGAGGCCTCTCCGTTCCCCTCGCCTCCCGGCCGCTCGCTCTCCCCTGTCCCGCAGGCGACGGAGCTGCTCGACGCCATCCTCGAGGGCTACCCCAAAAGCAAGAAGCAGTTTTTCGTGAGTATGGTGCCGAGCGCCGCCCCGCGGCAGCCGCCCCGGCCGCGCGCCCCGCTCCTGAGCCCGGCCCGGCCTCGCGCAGGAGGAGGTCGGGATAGAGACGGACGAGGAGCACCACGTGTCGCCGCCGGCCGCCCCGTGAGGCGCCGCCGCCGCGGGCAGGGGCTGCCGCCCGCCGCTGATGCTGCGGCGTCGGGCTCGGCCCGCAGCGGTGAAACACGGTTGTTTTGTGCTGCTTTGCACCTGGGGAGGGGAGAGGGATTAAAATATTTGATTTTCGTAAGCAAGACAAGGAAGCGAGTGGCTGAGAGGTGAATAACTCGCTGGCTGTTGGGTTGGCAGAGCCGTGCGGCTGTTTGGGAGCAGTTAGTAGATGGGGGCCTCCCCCTGGCCCAGCTCATTGAACCCAGAGCTCTAATTTCCCCCGTGCTGTGGTGCTCTGTAGCCTCCCGCTCTGCTCCCAGGGCACGGGGATCAGCCGCACACGGCTGGGGAAGGGAACAAGCGGAGCAGGACCCAGGAACCGGCAGCCCGATCCTGGGGCTGGGCCCCCTCTGACCGGCTGCAGGGCTTGGAAGAAGAAATAAGAAAAAAAAAAAATCAAAACAATCAGCAAAATTTATTTAATTACTTTTCACAATAGAAAAATATGTCCCTTTCACCCGTGAGGTCTGTGCACAGCCCTGTCCTCGCGGGGGCAGGAGGCTGCAGCCGCCACCGGCCCGGCCCTCAGCCCCGAGCAGCTGCTCGGGAGCCGCCCGCGGCCCCGGTCAGGGCTGCGCGGCCCCCGGGGCCCGTTTGGGAGAACAGCCCCTTACCAAGCGGCAAAGCCCCAGCAGGGTTTTCTCTCCTAATGCACCTAGAAGCAGCAGTTCAAACCTCCTGCTGCCGCAGCGCTCAAACCAAGCGGCTCGGCGCTACCACCTCCGCGCTAGTGGAAAAGTAAAATAAAAACCTGCTGCTGTGGCAGTGGCAGCGAGAACACGAGGGCAGAATCCCAATGCTGAGCCCCTGCTGTGAAGCAGTTCCCACAGAATCGCTTTGCAGGAGAACAGCTGGTGCTCGGGTAGCACCAGAGCAGAGATACCACCTCTCTTCCACGTATCTGCGCTGGCCAGAAGCGGGAGCTGCTCTGGGAGCGGCAGGGTGACAGGCTCGAGGGGGCCGCAGAGAGCACTCATCTGCCAAACTCATGCTGATAATACTTACAGTATGATTTCAGTGATTTATAGGAAAAATAATAATTAAAAAAACAGTTTTAGCTCCTCCTTAGCTAATGAAGTGCCTACAAATACTGGGTAACGGCACCTGTAGAGCAGAGATGCACAAGCCAGGCTTGGTCTCGCAGTTGATACAATAAATAAGCGAGAGAAGCTCGAAGAAGAGGCAGGGGAGGCAGCCGGCCCTTCCCGGCGCGCGAGGCTCCGTGTGCGCCGCGGCGGCGCCGGACGCTCCGCAGGGAGCGCTCAGTAGAGCTGGCTCTTGAGCTGGTGCAGGACCCCGATCACGATGTCCCGCAGCGTCTGCGCGCGCAGGACACGAGCTCAGCGGCTCCGGGGACACAGGAGCCTTTCCCAGCTAACGCCTCCCCGGCGCCCGGGACACGTCGGACAACCCAACGCCAGCCCCGGCGCCTGCTGACGCTAAAGGTCCCCCAAAGCTCCCAAATAAAGGGGGACCCAAGGAGAGGGCAGGGTCCCTCCTTGTATGCTCTGTTTTTCACTGGTCAGTTCTGACACCAAACCAGCCCCACGGACACAGGCGACAAGAACCTGTGAGGGAGGACGGGAACCCATCTGCTGTCCCCAAGCTCAGCGACCCCCCCAGTCGCTCCCTGCCCTTCCCGAGGCCCCCAGGGAGGGTGAAGCTGCTCCCCACTGCTCACCTGGGCCCGTGCCGCTCACCTGGGGCTTGCAGTGCTCCTCAATCCAGCTGAAGACGCACGCCGAGAGCTCCTGGAAGCTGCTCACTGAGATGGAGGCGTTGAAGGACTGGAACAGCGAGTCCATGATGCCCTGGAAAACGTTGAACTTCACCTGGTCGGAGATCTGGTCCTTGCCCTCGTTGGGGTTGTCCTGGTGGGCTTTCACAATCTGCTCGTAGTTCCTGGAACCAAGGAGGGCGCCGCGCTGAGGAACGAGAGCGGCGGCCAGCGAAGGCAGCGCCGAGCGCGCGGCTGGGGCTCCCCCTGCTCCCCCACAAGGGCTGGGCACAGAGACGGGCTGCGAGGAGACGGCAGCGGCCCCCGCGCCCCCGGCTGCTTTAGCTTACACCTTCATGATCTTCAGGGCCATCATGTCCTTCCTGAGGGTAGAAACCTCCTCCTCCTGTTTCTTCTTCTCCTTGTGCAGGAACTGGATGTAGTCGATGGCTGGAGGAGCAGGGAGAGGGGCTGAGAGCGGCTCGGCCCGTGGGGCTCCGGCCGCGCTGGACGCGGCCCCGGGAGCAGCCCCGTCCCGGAGGGTCCCCGCCGCGGCACTCACTCTTCTGCAGCACGATGGCCTTGCTCAGCTTCTGCGAGCCGATGCAGAAGTCCTGCTGCTGGCACGTGGGCACGATGGCCTGCAGGTCATCGTAGCCTTTCTGTGGGGAAGCGGGCGCAGGTGGGCCGGGCCGCGCGGGGCTGGGGGGCGGCCGCGGGACCCCCCCACTCCCGGCGCCGCCCGCACCTTGATGGCGTCGCGGCGCTTCTGCTCGGCCTGCGTGTGCGCCCGGCGGCGCCGGTCCTTGTACGACTCCTTGTAGGGCTCCTGCTGGTAGTCGCTGTCCTCGTCGTCTGTGGGGGGAAACCGGGAGTGCCGGGGGGTGCCGGGGGGGGTTACAAGGGTGCGGGGGGGCGCGGGCGCTACCTGTGTTGGGGACGGAGGAGGCGCTCGTGGAGCCGATGCTGTTGGCGCGGGACACGACGCTGCCCTTGCGGCCGCCCTCCATGAGGAGCGCTGGGGACGGCGGCGAGGCGTCAGCGCGGGCCGGGCGCGGGGAACGGGCAGCGCGGCGGCACCTACCGGGATCGAGGCCATTGTCGCTGTAGGCGGCGTCCACCTGGCGGGGGGAGATGCGGTGAGGGGGAGGCCGCGGTGCCGGCGGCGGTCCCGGTCCCGGTCCCGGTTTCCCTGGCCCGTCCCTGCCCTTTGCCCCCGGCCGCGCGCTCCGCCGCCCTTCGCCCCCTCCCGCCACCGCCCAACGGG
>NW_020455613.1:219819-223471 GCF_003342845.1 Nothoprocta perdicaria
ACGTCGGGCGGCGCCGGCGCCGCTGCCCGGGCACCGCTCAAGGGCCCAGGCGCTGCTGCAGGAGGCTCCAGGCCTTGTGCACCTGCCGGGGCAAACGGGAGAGCGTCAGCGGCACCGAGCCTGCAGCCCGGCTCCTTTCCCCCGTCCCGGTTCCTTCCATCCCGGCTCCTTCGCCCTGTCCCAGCTCCTTCCCCCCGTCCCAACTCCTTCCATCCCGGCTCCTTCCCCCCATCCCGGCTCCTTCCCCCCATTCTGGCTCCCCCATCCCAACTCCTTCCATCCCGGCTCCTTGGGCCACCCCGGGAACGGCCGGGCGCGGGCTCGCCTGCTGGCGGGTGACGGCGGGCGCCCACAGCGTGCACAGCACCACGTGCGACTGCTGCACCCTGTCGCAGTCGCTCATCTGGCTCCGCAGCCGGTTCCGAGCAGCCTCCGCGCTCAGCCCGTCCCGGTCCACGATGCGCTTCAAGGCCTGGCAGGGCAGAGACGGGACGGGACGGCCGGGCGCTGGGCGGGGGCAGCGGCGCGGCACGCCGGGGCGGCACCCACCTCCTCCTCGGGGACGATGGCCGTCCACACCTCGTGCACCATGTCGGTCCAGCCGGCCTCGAGCAGCACGGCCGCGTCCAGCACGCACACGGCCTTGCCTGGGGACGGGGCCGCTCGTCGGCATCGCCGGCTGCTCCCGAGGGACGCGGGGACACGGGGCTCGGCCGCCCCGGGGCTCTGCTGCCGAGCCCCAAACCCGACACGGACAGAGCTGAGGCAGCGGCGGCGCTAACGGTGCCCCGGGATGGCGGGGCGCTCGGAAAATGCCTGTGGAGCTCGCATGACATCCCAAGGAGTGGGGAATGTCCTGCTCCCAGGGCAACGCACACCGTGATCCCCACTGGAATGCTGCATCAAAAATGATCCTGGAATCTTTTGGGAGGCGGAAAGCAATCCCAGCCTAACCCCGGGAGCACAAATTCCCGATCACGCTTGCTAAATGGAATGGATGGATGCGCTCGGGGATGTGTGAGGAGCAGCGAGAATCCCCAGTGAGCGCCCAGCAAATAACGGGGTTTGGAGCACGGAAAATCCCTGCGCTGCTGCCAGGGCAGCCGGTGCCCTGGGCAAATCCCCAACCTGACCGGCAACGGCAGCGCCCCGGTTACCTAAAGCCTCTGCCTCCCCAATCTGCTGCTTCACCAGCCGGGCAATCTCAGGCCACACGATGTCCGTGAGCGCCTTCAACCGCTCCTAGGAAGGAACCATGGTGGGTTTGCGGTTATTGGCCGTCCCAGCCGCCGGTGGCAGAGGGGCCATCGCGGAGGGGCTGAGGGAAGACCCGCCACCCGAGCCCATTGCTCAGCGTGAGCAGAGAAGGCTCCTCCCCGGAGCAGGGGGTCTCCGAGCGGCCCCTTCCTCCCTTCCCTGCTCTGCCAGGGTCCCCGGGTGCTGCCAAGAGCCTCCCTGCCGGCGCAGAGGGACCTGCCGACCCTGTCCGGCTGCAGCCACCCGCGGCACTCGGTGACAGCCCAGGCTCTGGCCCGGGCAAAGCGGGAGGCAGAGGCTGGGCCGCTCAGCCCCACCTGGGGCCAGCCCAGATCACACAGGACTTAAAAATAAAAAGCCTCCGTGCAGCTGGAGAGTCCCTCGCTCAGCAGGTTAAATATTGACATTCTGTGTGCTCCTTTTACCTGGTTTCCAAAGACTTTGGCCCCAAGGACTTTTCTGTTAATTGTCCCATCTTCGTTCAAGATTTCTGTGCGATAAAAGTAAAACAGTCCAGTTTATCTCTGCAGGGTATGACAGACTCCAACAAGAGACTCGGAGGGACCTGGAGAAGAGACCCAGGGCCTGAGTTCCATATTATTCCTTCTCATATTACTCCCAAAACGGACAGGCTTTTGCTAGAGATCCAGCGCAGGGCTGAGCGTCTCGAGGTGGCCCCTTTGGGGCAGTTGTGCCCGGGGCGGCAGGACGCCCGCGGGCGGCGCTCGCCCTCATTCCCTACCTGCTCCAAAGGTGGCCACGACCTGCTCGTAGGCAGGGCCCCCGGGCACGTACGCGGCGTGGCCCAGCCGGTCCGCGTCGATGACGAAGGCTCCGAGCTCGTCCAGGTACTTGGCGATGGAGGATTTCCCGCTGCCCGTTCCTCCCGTGAGGCCGATCACGTAGGGGCGGGCGGGCAAGGAGGAGTCTTTCTAAGGAAACAAGAGCTGCTGTCACAGGGCCAAGGGTCCCCACGTCAAGCCCAAAGCGCCGTCATGCCAAGCGTCCCCCTCTACCTGCAGTGGCCGCAGCAAGGTCCCCAGCAGCCTCTGCCGGAGGCTGGAGGAGCTGACCTTCTCCTCCTCGCTCTCGCTGTGCACAGGGTCCTTCAGCAGGACGATCTCGTAGAGGGAGAGCTCGGGGAGGCCCTGGCGACAGAGCAGGGGAGGGTGGTGGGACCGGCCGCGTCGCAGCCTCCGCGGGCTGGGGCGGGAAGGAGGCGGCAGCAGCGGCCGGTCCGGGGCACCCCGTGTGGAGCTGGAGGGACCCCCCAGCAGCACGTGCATCCCGGGGGTCCCGCTGCCTTCATGGGCCCCGTCCAGCCCTCACCCCGACCCACGAGACCAGAGCTATCGACAAAGGGAGCAGGAACGGGGCCGGGATGTGGGGCAGGAACACAGGGACGGTGTGGGAGCAGGGTCAGGGCACAGGGACACAGGATAGGGACACAAGGACATGGTGGGCACAGGGATGCGGTGGGTGCAGAGATGCCAGGCAGGGATGTGGTGGGACAGGGACATAGTGGGCGCAGGGATGTGGTGGGAGCAGGGATGTGAGACAAGGACACAGGGATGCAGTGGGTGCAGGGACACAGTAGGCACAGGGACAAGGCACGGGGACACAGCGGGCACAGGGCAGGGACATGGGGACGCGATGAGCGCAGGAACACAGTGCGCTCAGGGACGCATGGACACATGGACGCAGTGGTACAGGGACACGGGGGACACAGGGACGTGGCGGTCGCAGGGACACGGCGGGCACAGGGACACGGGGACCCTTTACATTTTGCAGCCTCTTCTGGTTGACGGCGTGGCCGCCCTGGCGGGTCTCCTCGCTGAGCACGAGGCAGCGCAGCTCGGGGTCGGTGGCGGCGGGGCCGTAGGGGTCCCGCAGGGGCACCACGTCGTGGCGCAGCTCGGGCCGCACGTCGCCCAGGAACTCGCGCAGCGCGGCCGCCCGCACCTCGTAGGGCTCGATCAGCTCCCGCAGCACCTTGTCTGCAAGGGCGGCGGCGTCGCGAGCGCCCCCGGGCTCCGGGCAGCCCCCAGGGCCCCGCGGGGCCGCCCCCGGAGCAGCCTCTGGGTGCGGGGCAGCAGCACGGACACGAGTGGCGTGGCCCGGTCACCGGGGGGGGGTTTGCGGGCGCTGCCCCTGCCGCCACCTCGGGGACCCCGGGCCGGTGGTGGCGCCCCGAGCCCCACGGCAGCCCCGCACCCCACGGGCAGGGGCTCACGTCGCTCGGCCGCGCCCCCCCGGGCCCGTCCCCGCCGCCCCCGGGGCCGGACCGGGCCGGGCCGGGCACTCACTGCGGAGCAGGGGCCCGCGGGCCACGCCGGCCACGAGGCGCCGCTGCGCCACGAGGCACGCGGCGCTCAGCAGCAGCCGGTGCGCGCCG
>NW_020455613.1:225538-229648 GCF_003342845.1 Nothoprocta perdicaria
GGGCCGCGCGCACCCAGGCGCCGCCGCAGCCGCTCGCCCCGCGACGGGTCGCGCATGGTGGCGAACACTGCGGGGAGGGAGGGAGGGCAGGGAACGGGGCTCCCGCAGCTCCATCCCCGCCCCGCCGCTGTCCTGCCCCCTCTCCGGACCCCGGCCTGGCCACGTTACCTTTAAACCTCTGCTCGGCGTCGGCGGCGAGGCGCGCGGCCAGCGCCAGCCCGATGCCCGAGGAGCAGCCCGTGATGAGCACCGTGGTGCGCTCCATGGCGGCGCCGCGGCCCGCGGGCGCCCGCGCGCTTAAAAGGGCTGCCCGGGGCGTCCCCCTCCCTCGTGTTTTGTCTCGCGTCTTATCGGGCAGCCTGGAGGCTCTCGCAGCTGCGAGATAAGGGCCGCGCGGGGCCAGGACCCCGGCGCGCGGGAGGGGGCGGCCCCGGCTGGGGCGGTGGGTGCCAAGGCCGGCGCTGGCAGCCCCTGCTCTGGCTCCGGCATTCGCAGGCGCAGGGGATGCAGGTGCCGGGAGCCCGATGCACTCGGGGCCTTTAATAGCGCTGCAGGGCCCGGAGCGCTGCCTGGCTGGGCCGACGCATGGACAAGCCTGGGGAAAGGCACGGGAAAGCCCTGGGATGCGGAGCAGGGCCCGTTAACAAAAGTCAGTAACGTCTCTCCTGTACAAAAGGCGCAAGGGCAGCCGGGGCCCCAAGGATCCTGGGTCCCCAGCCCGGCAGAGGGGGGCACTGCGAGAGTCCTGCGGGCACCGTGCGGCCAAGGGAGCCCCGTGCATTGGAGGGAACTGGCCTCCCCCTCGTGTGGCCACGACCTCTGCGCCAGGCAGGCTGGTCCCGGGGGCACACGGCCCCACATGGGATGTCCCTGGGCACAGCCAGCCCCATGGCTGGCCCCCTGCCTGCCTGCGCGGAGGAAACGTCCGGGTGCAGCTCTGGGCCTTCATTCCGGCTCTCCCGGGACGCAGGGATCAGGCCGGGGCTGCGGCTGCCTCGGCACGCGACAACACAGGGTCCCTGCCCCTCGGGGAGGCTCCGGCGGCAGCTCCGTCACACAGGCCCGGCCCGGCGCACGGCCCTGGGGTAGTATTTGAGGAAGATCTTCCTGGCGATCTCCAGCGTGTCCCCCGCGGGCACCGCCGGGTAGCGCTTCCCGTTGTAGACGAAGCCTCGCTCCACCTGGAAGACGGCCTGGTTGAACTGCTCCTGGTGGAAGGGGGTGCCCGAGTTGAGGCTCTCCACGAGCGCAGAGACGAAGAGGCTCCAGCGCACGCCGTAGTAGTCGAGCACCAGCCCGCCCAGCTGCTTGTTGGCGTAGTCCAGGATGTTGCCGCTGGGCCCCCACAGCGTCAGCTGGTTGCGCGCGTTGAGCTCGTACTGCTCGGCCTCCCTGTCGCTGGTGGCGGCGGCGCGGGCGGCCTCCAGCTGGAGGCCCAGCAGGAAGAGGCGCTGGCTGCCCAGGAGGCCGTCGAGCTCGGGCAGCAGGTCGTAGAGCAGGACGCCGCCGGCCGCCAGCAGCTCGGGCAGCGCGCGCCGCTCGAAGGCCTCGCGGATCAGCACGTAGTAGTCGCCGACGAGCTGCTGGGCCGCCTGGCGCGTCACGTCGGCCACGTCGTAGCGGAAGGTGCCGCTGGCGCCCAGCTCGCCCGCGGCGCTCAGCAGCAGCCGCCAGGCCTCGTAGACGTCGCTGCGGTTGTACCAGAGCGCCGTGTCCATGCGCAGCGAGGGCCGCCGCACGAGCGGGCTGCGGTTGTGGTTGACGCAGGGGCCGGTGCAGTTGTAGACGCTGCGCAGCAGCAGGCGCCAGGCGCGGGCGGCCGCGGTGCTGGCGGTGCCGTAGCGGCGCTCGGCGTAGCGTGTCACCCAGCTCGCCAGCTCGAGGGGCTCGTGGCGCCAGCCCAGCTCGTTCATCAGCTCGTACACCACGTCGTTCTGCTCGATGCCCTCGGGCGCCAGCCCGGTGCCCACCATGGTGGAGTTGGGGAAGCGCCGCGCCGCGAAGGGGCCGCTGTTGAGGGCCTCCACGGCGCCGAAGAGGCCGTGGTTGCCGCCGAAGTTGTGCAGCATGCACCAGATGAAGGGCTGCCCGTAGAAGGACTCCGTCCACGGGTACACGGGCTTGGACTCGGCAAAGAGGTCGAGCACAATCATCCTGCCGAGGGGCACGGCGCGCAGCAGCGCCCGCGCCTGCGCGGGCTGCCAGAAATCGGGCTGGTGTTGGAAGAGCCAGCCCTGCATGAGCCACAGCGCCTCGGGGTCGGCTGCGGACGGAGGCAGCGCCGTGAGGAGCCCGACAGCGCGGACATCCCCCAGCCCGGCCGGGCCCTGTGCCACAAACGGGCCCCTTGGCAGGGCGCGGGCGACGTCCGCAGGCTCCGTCCCGGCAGCACCAGCGGCAGCCGCTCGGCAAGCCCGGAGCCGCGCGGCGCCGACCCACCTCCGGTCATGGCCCTGAAGACAGCGCTGCTGACTGCGGCGAGGTACGCGGGCTCGGCCGAGGGCGGCGCCATCTCGTTGAAGGTGTCGGCGCTGTAGATGTGGTCCGTGCCGAACTCCTTGATGAGCTCCTTGAGGAAGAGGGTCCCGATGACCTGGAACATGGGCTCCTGCGGGTCCAGCAAGTAGGTGCATGAGTAGGCGCAGTCAAAGTGGCTCCAGGCGCCGAGGCGAGTGGCATTGACACGCGGGAACACCCTGGCAGGGGGATGAGAGTGAGAGCGCCGTGCGCAGCCCGGGCGCCGAGCGGGGTCCCGCGAGGAGCCCGGTGGCCCTTGGGGGCCGTCCCCACCTGAGGACGCCCTGGGGCACGTGGCCCGCGAACGCCGGCAGCACCGCGATCATGCCCAGCGAGCGCATCCGCTCCAGCACCCTGTACTGGGAGAGAGCGGCGGCGAGGCTGACGGCGGCGGCGGGGCCGCGGCGCGCGCGGCGGCGGCGGGGCCCGCGCCGCTACCTGCACGTAGAGCTGCTTGAGGTGCCAGGCGCGCGGCAGCGGCCCGGCCCAGCCGCGCAGGTTGCCCATGCGGTTCCAGGCCAGGAAGGCCGGCCCTGTGAAGTAGGCGTCTATCTCGGACTGGTTGAGGCCCAAGGAGAGATAAACCTGCAGTCGAGGCGGGTATGAGAGCGGCTCAGCGGCGCCCGGTGTGCACGGGGCCGGCGCGCGGCACCCGAAGCGCCCACCCGCTGCCACACGGCCTCCTGGCCCGCGAAGGCCAGCGCCAGGTTGATGCCGCTCAGCGCCATCCAGTCGAGCTCCCTCTCCCAGCGCGCCCAGTCCCACCAGGCGTACGAGTAGCTCTGGGCACAGACGTTCTGGTAGTAGCGGAACCTGGGGCAGAGCGGGGCGGGAGGCTGAGCGGCGGCCGGGGCTGCCACGGGGCCGCGCGGAGCACCCAGGGCGCTGACGGGGCCCCGGAGCATCCGCGGTGCCGGGTGCATTGGGAGCTCCCGGAGCACCCGCGGCGCCGGGCGCATCGGGGAGCTCCTGGGGCACTGATGGTGCCGGGGCTCCGGAGCATCCGCAGTGCCGGGTACATCAGGAGCTCCCGGAGCATCCGCGTTGCTGCGCGCATCGGGGCTCCCGGAGCATCCGCGGTGCTGGGTGTGTTGGGAGCTCCTGGAGCATCCGCGGTGCCGGGCGCATCGGGCGCTCCCGGAGCATCCGCGGTGCTGGGTGTGTTGGGAGCTCCTGGGGCACCGATGGGCCAGGACCTGGGAATATCCGTGATGCCAGGTGCATCGGGAGCTCCCGGAGCATCCGCGGGGCCGGGCGCATCGGGAGCCCCTGAGGCGCTGATGGTGCCCGGGCTCTGCCGGCGGCGCTGTCGGTAGCGGGCGCTTGGTGCGTCGCCGTGCCCGGAGCCGGCGCTGCCGCCGTTACCTGCCGGGGCTGACGGCGCGGAGCTCGGCCGCGAGCCGGGGCAGCGGGTCGGGCAGGCGGAGCTGCGCGCCGGACCACGACACGTGGCAGCCGCAGAAGTCGCGCAGGTAGCGGTAGAGGCCGGCGGCGGCCGCCACGCCGCTCGAGCCCACCACGGCCACGGCGGCGCCGGGCGGCGAGTGCAGCCGGTAGGTGTCGAGCCCGCCGGGCGCCAGCGCCCCGTCCACC
>NW_020455613.1:229948-273333 GCF_003342845.1 Nothoprocta perdicaria
CGGAGAGCGGAACCGAGCGGAGTGGAACGGGAGGGGGCGGGGCGAGGTGGGGCGTGCCCGAGGCTTGGGGCGTGGCCAGGGCTTGGGGCGTGGCCAGGGCTTGGGGCGTGGCCGAGGCCCGAGGCGTGGCCGAGGCCCGGGGCGTGGCCGAGGCCCGGGGCGTGGCCGAGGCCCGGGGCGTGGCCGAGGCGGGTCCCGCGCGGGCGGCGGCGCTGATTCCCCCGGCCGCGCTCCCGGTGCCGCCGCTGCGCTCGGCCCCGGCCCCGCCGCCTGAGCAAAGCCCGGGCGCGGCGGGGCCGGCTGCAGCCGCGGGAGACACGGGCGCGGCCAAGCCTCCTCTGCCGCCACACCGGCTCGGAGCAGCACGGCCGGAGCTCCTCCGCTCCGGCCCGGCCCCGGGACCCGGCCCCGCTCTCCCAAGGAGGCTCCGCTCGAAGCCGGCTCCCCGCGCATGCAGGACAGCAACGAGGCCACCGCAGGGCTGGGACACTTCCTTTAATTCACAGGGTGCCGGTACGGAGCAGGGGTGCCGCCCGCTTCCCGTTTCCCACCTCGTTCCGCGGCACTCGGGGCGAACGGCCCTTCCTCGGGGCCTAGGGGCAGCCCTGCACCCCGGGACGCTCCCTCGCCGCGGTTAGAGGATTCGCATTATTCTCCTTAGGCTCTATTGTTTTTTGTACACAAACACTGTAGATTCACCGTGACGACGGGACGTGACAACACCGCACACAGCACGGACACACGGCACGAAAACACAGCACGCAAACACGGCCACGACATGATTCACATCTTGCTGAGGAGAAAAGGCAGCAGCCAGAGCTGGGGCAGGGAGCTGGAGGGTGCTTCCAGGAGCGGATTGGGGCAGATCTCGGCCGCCTGCTCTGCAAGGAGGGCGCAAGGGCCACGACAACCGTCACAGTGACCGTCACAGTGACCTCCGTGCACCGCAGGGCTCTGCTCCGGTCCTGCAGCTTCTCCAGGAATTTATAAGCTCAGTGTTTTTAAACGTGAAAACCAAGAATTTTCCTCTCCAAGTGATAGATACCCAATACGACTGTTTGCAGCATCAATTCTTCCCTCCTCCATATCACCACTGTGTGAGAAGTGCCATAGGGGCTTCCTCGGGGCTACCTACGAACACTCCTCTGTTTCCTTTGCAAAGAGAAGTGTTTTATTTTCCACCCCAGCTACACAAGCGCCCTGGCTCCTCCTGGCCTGGGCTGTGGCCGCATCGCAGCGCTCGAGCCCTGGCCAGAGCTCAGGCCCAGCAGGGACCAGATGCTGCTTCTCTCTGATAAAACCAGTGCCCACGTGGACGGTGGGGAGGTAGAAGAGCACGCTGGACTGCGAGCTGCCCCATGCTGACCCTGTGCTTAATTACAAGCAGACACAAGGTCCAAAATATGTAAAACTATCTAAAAAAAAAACAAAAGGACCAGTTTCTCCCTGGAGCAGCCAGCTTTACCCAATGGAAAATGGAAGCCAGTAGGCCTTTTCCCTGTATGGTTTTATGCCCCCTCAGCTGTAGCTGCCTTTTTCTCTTGTTCTCACAAAGCTGCCAGCGAATTCACAACACAACAACTACACGAAATTACACGCAAAACTCCAAACACTTCATGCACTTAGTGGTAAACTCGGGGAGCAAAAGCTGGATCCAGTGTCATGCGTTACCGAGGGAGGCCGCAGCTCCCGGGAACACTCGAGGCGGCTGCAATAAGTTACTGGGGCTACAGGAGGATCTCATGCAACCAGGACGCAGGGGACGGGTCCAACCACAGAGCACGGGGTTTAACAGCGCGCGCCCGGAGGCAGCTCTAGTCGTCGAACTTTCCTTCCCGGATGGTCTCGAACGAGAACGGGAGAAACTTGAATCCAGTGCCAGTGTAGAACTTGTTCTGGAATTCGATCCTGAAAGAGAGGCGAGAGGACACACGTGTTATTGACTATAAAAATTAAACAAAGCTTTAAAGAGAAAAAAAAAAGAGTGCTATATGTAATGCCCTTTTTGCATTAGGGCGTTACTTTCAGGCATTGCTTAGGGGCGTTCTTATGCATTATTTTTTTTTTGTAGGGCACTGTTTGCTGTCCTGGGGGGTGGAGGGAGGGACGTGCTGGCTGCAGTAGGGGTAGGAGCACCCAGAACCCTGCAGCAGGGCAGCGCAGCTCCCGCCCAGCACGTTACCCAAGCGCAGGTTTGGGTTCTGCCACGCTCAGACTTCCTCCCTCGCTTGCTTGTTTATTTACTCGAGCTGTCTGACTTAGCCCCGGGTGCCGCTCGCTGCCGAGCCGGGGATGTGCGTTTCGGCTCAGCCTCCCCTAACGAACGCGGTTTAAAAAAAGAATAACTCTGCACAAGTGGCCAATGGTCAGCAACCGCCAAATAGGGAACTGAGAAAAATAATCCCAGGGTTCGCCATGAAAACAAGCACAGTGTTTCCCTGAGGCTCGTGAGAAACACTTTCCATGACGTGTTGCGCTAAAAAAACGGAGTCTCTGTAGGAATTGAGCAAAAACAAATCTCCCAGCAATTCTAAAACTATTCAAGATAAGCATTTTATGCTTGTGAAATGCAAAAAGGCTTTTTGGACTTATTTTTTTTCCAAATCAGGAAAGTGGGGCACGCCAAGCCCCAAGCTATTGGTATTTCAGCTGGCAACTCATATTTTCCCAGCAGAACAGGGGTGAAGCTCTCAGCAAAACAGCTCTTCCCTAGTCAGCGCTGCTGCCTGTTCCTGCAGATAAGCCCAGGAATCCCTCGCATGAGCAGGACTTTCCACGGGGGAGGAAAGGCTCCTCGCCAAGACACTCCGGTTTTCAGGAACCCTGATAATCCCCAGGAGCAGCCTGTGACTAACGCGTTGCAGCGAGCGCCAGAGTTCAGGGTCCGAGTCACCACCGATGCTGATGGGCAGCTCTGAGAGCACAGCAGATGCCCCAAGCCGAAGAGGAGGCTGCTCCTCTGCTAGGGAACCAGTGACAAGTTTCAGCAGATGCCACCAAGGGAGGTTTCCGAGTGCTGCAGGGCCCCCTGAACCCAGCTCTGTCCTGGGCACTGCGCGCCCCAGATCCGCTGCAAACGTCACCTTTGCCTCTCTTTAGTCACCGAGCTCTGCAGAAGATTTACTAGACATTTAGCAAATAAACAGACTGGAAAGCTTTTTGGTGGTTTGCATTAAAGAAAACATGCTCTTCAGATTTTTTTGGAGTTAATAATTATTTTAAGTGTTTGCTGGACAGCAGATACATGGCCTTTTCCAGCCAAACAGAATCATGGAATACCCACAGTGCTTGGAAAACTAGGCAGCTCTCAATCCCACTTGGAAGCACTTGGAAGAGCCATCTGCTGAATGGAAAAAACTAATTTTTGCTCAGTAGACTGCAAATTCCCACTCAGCGTCTGCACTGTGAGCCTGGCATGTTGAGCCCCGAGGGGAGCAGTAATTCAGAGGGCATGTTCTGCAGGGAGCCCGCAGTGCCCCTCACAGCTGCAGAGACTGGGGCCGTTTTGCAGGGATTGCTGGAATTGCTCTTTCCCCAAAAGGACAACTGCTCCAGGGGTGGTATCGGGGGCTACCCCAGCCCGTGTCAGAGAACACGGCCTTTTAAAGCAGCGCCGTGCTCTTCTGGTCACATTAAAAACAAGTCTCAGATCCTGACCTTTACAAGGCCAAATAAATAAGATCCCAGGGAGTGGGTGGGAAGTGGGGCTCAGCTGCCGCCTCCGCTCCGGATTCCGGGCAGGATGCAGTCCAGCACACCCACGCCGCGCGGAAAACAACCCTCCCGCGCAGCGGCGGCGCGCCGGGAGCTCGGCCAGCCCTGCAGCCTCCTGCTCCTCGAGCGGCGGATCCCTTCTCGCCTTACAGCTGGCCGGCCCCACGGCGCTGCCCCTTTGCATTTATTCCGCACGGGCATTTGAGTTTCGCTGCACTTGCTGTCCTGGAAATCTAAGTTGCACCAGGGGAGTCTCAGGTTAGACAGGAGGAAGAATTCCTACATGGAAAGAGCCATCAAGGATTGGAACAGGCTGCCCAGAGAGGTGGGGGAGTCCCCGTCCCTGGCAGTGTTGAAGAGATGTGTGGACGAGGCACTTAGGGACATGGTTTAGCAGGGTGGTGTTGAAGGGATTACAGTTGGACTCGAGGATCTTCAAGGTCTTTTCCAGCCGTAATGATTCTATGAGTCTATTCCGATGTCTGTGCACAGACCCCAGGAGTCGCCAGCGTTGCTGCTCTGACAGAAGCGGGGCTGGGTGGCAGCTCCCCTTGCACAGGCAGGGCTATTCGAGCTCCATTTCACTTCCTCAGAAGGGCCGAATGCCTTAGCACATTCTGCGGATGTTTCGGGATCAGTGGCAAGCAGCTCGAGCACTGCACGGTGTAGAAAAGTCACGTCTGGGGATGCCTAAAATACAGCCAAGGCAAAGGACACGCATCTGCCAGGGAGCTGCTCCTGAGCACAGGAGGGAGCCAAGGTCCCCCAGCGCATGGTCCCCTTGCTCTAGAGGCTTCTTCTGGGGAGAAAAGCTGTCAAAACCAACTCAGGCCTAAGCCTAAACCGAGAACACTGCAGCTACAGGAAGACAGCTCCACTGAAACAGCGTTTCTGCATCGATTCAGGATGTTAGGACTCTACTTCTCTGCATTCAGTTAGGAATTTTTCCTGTTGGACAAGGTCTCCTGAGCCTGCATTAGAACAGCTGACTAGCTTAAAATAAGAGGGCAAGTTACCTTAATCTAAATAATAGCGATACCAAACTACATCAGTGAAACACCACGATAAAGTCTTTTAACAACAAAGTTGTTAAGAGTTGAGAGGAATTAAAAGCACAACTCGACTGCGAGTGAGTTTCAGACCTCTGATACACAAGATTTTGGCAGCATTTACAAGTTCCTCCTCCAGCTCATGTCACCCCATGCCAAACCCAGCCTGCTGCAGGAATGCATGTTCTCTGAAAAAGTGCAAAATCAACCCTCCTCGCTTGGGAACGAGGGCAGACCTCATGGAAGAATCTGTTTTTTTTTTCCCCCGATCGGACTCATGCTGAATGATTTTTCATTTCCAGCAAGGCCGAGCCACCCACACCTTTCGAATTCCTCATAGGTGACTTCTCCCACTGCCACAGAATCCGATCTGCCCTGCCCGGGACAGCTGTATGTGCTTTACAGCTCCCTCCGGAGAGCACCTGCCATAGGAAACACCCAGATTCCACTAAAAGGGAGCGTCAACAGCAGGTTGTTTTGAACAACTTGAGTGCTTCGTTCTCCACCGCGATAAGGAAAACTCACCAAATCCCAAGCAATCTCAACACGTTACTTGCAGTCTGGAATACTGCTTGAACGTGAAATACTGCCTTTATAACCCTAAGCTTGAACAGATTTTTCTCTTCGATAACGTAAATTAAAAGTTTACAAGTTCAAAACATATCCTTGGGGAAAATACGACTTCATTAAGAGCTTCGGGTCTGCAGTTTCTCAGCAAGTGCCCTGCAGTTGTTTGGCCTGGCCACGGTTAGATGTGGTTACTGCTGTTATTCTGCTTGGTTTCTGCATTTCCTTGCCATCTCAGGTACATGCCATCTTCCTCTACACGTTTCTAAGGCAGTTTAAGCTAAGGCAGTGTGAGAACATCCTCTGGAAACAAGTGCAAACACTAAGTTCAGAGTTCAGCCAGGTGCTCTGCCTTGGCGTCCCTTAGAACAACCGATGCTTATTAAGACATGTATCCTTAAGAAAAATTTCCTCACTTATCTTAACGCATCCCTTTTACAAAAAGGGAGAATAAAAAAGAAGAAAACAACATGAGCTCACCGTGACGAAATGGGATTTGAGGGCCGCTCACCTGCTGTTTTTGAGAAATGTGCCACAAAGCACTGGCATTTAGAGAAGCCGCATTTGGAAAATTCACCACAAATGCACAGACGCCGCTCAGAGCCAGTGCGTACAACGAGAGCAAGTGCTCTCCGCGGCGCGTGGGCTGCTGGCAACAGCCATGGCAGGGCTCGCAGAGGCCTCTCCCTCAGTGCGGCGCGGCCGCGAGGCCCGGCGGCAGCGGCGCGGGGATGTGCAAACACCAGCCGGGCGGCGAGGAGCTCCTCGTGAAGCGCCTGGTATGAAGCATTTCTAGGCTGCACGCCAGGAAAAACAGAAGCGCCATCCAGCAGCCATTTGCAGCCGCGGCCCCTCGGCGCGCTCCCCGCCGGCACAAGATGGCTGCGCCCGGCCCGGCCCCGCGGCCATGGGCGGCCTCTCCGGGACCGCACGCGCAACAGGGCTGCTGAGGGTGCACAAGGAGCACGTTTTCCTTCCCCAAAAGCTCAAGAAAGTGCGAAAAGGCTGCAGGTTCTTTTTTTTTTCCCCCCCCCCCGTTCCTTTTCTGTCAAAATTTCAAGATGACCCTGGCTTCCTTTTCAACATACAGAACTATTTATCTTAAAAAAGACATCTCAGAGCAGCCTCTCTCTCCCATTTAAGCAAGGGAAGATATTTCTTGTGAGCTCCATGACTCTTTGCTTTGCTCTCCTGGCTGCCAGGGCAGAAACCACCCTGGAGATGGGTGAGATGGCAGCAATGAGAACTGCCTGGAGCAGGAGCACAGACCCGCTCATCCGCAGCGCTACCATTTAGTTTGAAGAGAATTTCTAGAGGACCTGCTGCTGCTCTGATCATCTCAAGGCACTGACCAGATGGATCTGAAGTGGGGGAGCAAGGGCTCTTATAAACACATTAGAGAAAGCCCTTGAACACTTCCCATTCGCGTGTGCACAGAGCAGTGCCCTCGTGAGCAACTCCTTCATTCCTGGCTGTCCACACACTCAGCACATTAGGGACCACGGGAAAGGGGCCAAAGAAGCAGCAGCAAGTGGCTGATATTCCACAGCACCCCACAGGGCGGGCAGGCAAAGCTGTCCCCGTTTTATACGTGCTCTTATGAAGAGCAACCAGACCCCATGCACTGCTCCTCAGCTAAGCAGGTAGCAGCAAAGAACCTGCTGGAGATGCACAGCTCAGCAATCAGGTGCATACAACAGCTCACAGCTGAGAGATTTTAGAAACAGCCGATTCTGAGCTGATTTGTGAGTGTGTACACACAGATTCTGCCTTCCAACCGTAAAATAGTAAAATGCATTTGATTTGATTCAGAAATCAGTATAATCTTAAGGTAATGATTTTATGGACTTAATGCCAATACCACTTTATAGAAGATGGCATCTTTGTAGACAGTCCATTTGATGGCAATTTTCTTGCCGTGAGTAGCTTAGGAATTTGGGCCATTCCAATAACTCACCAGTGCAAGCGAAGAGCATGGAGAAAAGCAGACAGCCCCTCCATGACCAGAAGAATTGCTACTGTCAGGGTAGCAAAAGCAGCAAATATGAAGAAGAGGCCAAAGCCTCCACCCAGGCTCCTCACGCTGAGGCCAACGTGGATCACCATGGTCCACAGCACCTCCGAGAGCTCTGTGGAAAGGGAGGAGATGGCACATTTCAGAGCATTCAAACAGATAGGAAGGGTTACACTTTACTTCTAGAGCAAGAACTAACCAGTTAAATCAGAACTAATCAGTCCTGGCTCAGCAGGTTTTGCTTTATTCAGCACTTAGAACTCCATCTATCCCCTCTAGATGCAGGTGGCCTTTAGGAGAGCACCGTGGAACTAGACACTAGAATTTAGACCCAGTTACCATCAGTTAATGTACACAGGGCCTCTGTCCTGCTCCAGGAACCCCTGATACCAGAGACTGGGGCAGTTTCCTGCATTCCTGCCTTCCCCAGCCCCCTCTGCCCAGGTTGATCCGCGACACGGATGCCAACTTCCACTTTGGACAGATACTCACGTGCATGGGCTAAGCTGAGAGCCCAGAGCCTCAAGTAGGATGCAGTGTTTGAAATGCACCCCAGGCAGTATTCGATGGTGTGGATGGCCTGGTATACCACAGTATCAGCAAAGTCAAACTGCAAAAAGAACACAGAAAATAAACGTTGCAGCAAGTGCTGTCCAACTTAGGAATGAGCACACTACCCGGTGCTATTACCTAGGGCATTAGGTTTGAACTTGGCCACTGATACTGTCTTCTCCTGGTCATCTCAACACTAATCATTTATTTTTGCCAATTTTATACATGCCTTGCTAGGTTTTATACAGCAAATGTCCACTGCTACACCTTGAATATTCTTGTTGTCACATTCTCTCAGATTAAAATATTTTTGAAAAACAGCAGGAACTTTGTTGCCAGGAAAAGACTGTTCAGCAACAAGATGGCATTTATATGAATTCCTTGGTAAACCATATGCATTTCTACTAAAAAAAAAAAAAAAAAAAGGAGAATTACAAATATTGCTTTTCTTTTATATAGATAACAACAAAGCCCGAGTCGATAATATGTATGTAGCTTTGCTATATGATCAACAAGAGCATCTTACAAGACAGGAAATTGCTCTTTTAAGAGCAATAATAATACACAAAGTGATCTTGGGAAATCACATCTGTACCCCTTTTATTGGCAAAGTCTCTGCGCATTGGTAATTTTTTTTTAAATAAATGAAAAGAACTCATAAGGAAGTTAGGGAGGACGGCTGCTTATGCTGCAGCTTGGGAACACACTCCCTACATTTTAGATTTAATTCATGCTGCAGAAACTGCTCATATTCAAGTAAATTGAACATCAGGTTTTAAAGACACCAAGTGATGAATGTTCCAGCTATGCACAACATGCTATTTATATTCTTATTTCTTCCTTGGCATATCCAGGGCAATAAACATTTAAAACAAGTTAAACCAGCTGTCAGAGCCCAGTGATCTCCCTCAGAAAGTGAACTGCAAAGATCTTCCACAGAGCCTGCTTCAGCCAATACAGCACACGGTAAATGGACAGTGCGAAATATTTAAGTTATGGCCATTTACACCTACTTGCAGCTGCTGGAGGATGTTACTCGTTACACCAGGGAGCAGGAGAATGAGCTGGTTTGCACTGGGACACAGTTGGTGGCTTTATACATTTTTCATGTTTATCAGGTATTCACCTGATCTATACAGGTATATAATCGATAAGCAGTTTACTGTAAGAATTACCAATGACACAGCATAAGGCAAACGAGACTTGCTTCTTTAAAAGTTTAGAAGTATAAACTTCTCCGTTTCAGACCTCTGAATTAGCAGCTTTCTGGGAAAACTAAGGAAGATCTGTGGTAAGGAATATCAGGGGATGGTAAGACAAACAAGCTAACAGATGAAGTAATTAAAGGTCTGTGAATGGAGATAACATCATATGAAGAATTAAAAATGGCCCGTAACATGTAAATAACTATTCTTTTGGAAAACAAGATGTCATGACATAACATGTGTAGTTCATCATGTGGTTTACATCAACGGGAGACATTCCATACAGACATGAATGCAAAGCTGGCTGTAGTCTTACCACCTCATCCTCTGTAGGCTTGAAAACATAAGTTTACATTTAGTGCAGGGTCTCAATCACATCATTAATCATGAACACATTCAAGAACTTCCTCCTGAACATGACACTACAGCAGTAACACATCTCACGCTGCAGAGACAACGTGATGCTGAGGAGCTGTTCAAAGCATCACGCGCTCCCAGAGAAACGAGATTAACTCTTTTTTCTCCTCTACCAGCAGTAAAGCAAAGCAGTTATTACCCTTAATGGTCAAAATGAACAAATAAACAAGATTTTACCATTCCAGAAATACAACACTTGGGTTTTGGCCAACACTGGAAAAACAAATGAGTAGCACAAATGCACTGTACTTCAGCCAAAGCCATGAATTACCCTCCTGGGAGTACTGGGCAACTCCTGCTGTGCAGCTTATTAGGTGGTGGTTCTGTGCAAGGATGGCAGACAAACCGTGCTGTGTGTTTCTTTATCTGCAAATTATACTGTCTTTTTTTTTTTTTTTTTTCCTTTTAATCTGTGGAGTCCTGGGGATGCCCAGAAGACAGTCTGCAGTACTTCACTGGTATGAAAATATCTCACTCAAAACATTGCTATTTAGTTTTAAGAAGTTGGAAATCAGGAGATAGAGGCAAAAATCCAGCACCTTCTGCCACCAAGTGCACTGGCCTGAGCCAGAGGATGATCAGGTGCTTACCTCTTCCCCTTCCTCAGAATGGGTAGATAACTGGTCATGTTGAATGATCTCAGCATCCTCCTCAGTTGGTCCATTGCCCACCCGGATCCCACCAAAGTTGTGTGTTCCCTAATACATGCAGAAAAAGAAAGAGCAAAGTGTGGTTAATCGTTTACTGCAATAGCAGAGGCTATGACCCCAAAAGCCGCAGCAGCTTACAGAAGAAAAAAAAAATATTAAATAATTTAAATATTAAGGCCCAGGTGAAAACAGCTGTACAACTCTCTTTCCCAGCTTGAATGGGAAAAGGGGCTCATTCCTGCTAGGGCTAGGGGGGGAAAAAAAAAACAGGCTGCCAAAATGAACATTCTACATTGCAGTTCACTTGCAACCCTGAGTAAAAGCCACATATCTCACAATGACGGATGGTGGAACTGGTGCGCAACAAGCCAACGCTTCGCCCCGCAGCTGTCGGACAAGCACTTCGAAACGACTGAAACACCCCGGCCGTTTCAACTGAAACAAGTCACACGGAGGCAGCTCAAAGCAGCACAGCCTGAGCCTGGCGTATCGACACGCTCGCTCCCCCCACCAGTGGGTCCGGCACATTGACACCACGCGTGGAAAATCACTCGCCCTTATCCAGAAAGTCGACACCGTGCAAACAGTTCCTTTTATAGACATTTGCTCTCACATTCAACGGCTGAGACAACCTCAACTCTATTACACTTTTAATAGGAAAGAATAATCCACAAACCATGTTGAAACTTTGCTTCTATGTTTTCTTCTAATGTACTCACTTGAGTACCTCACTTGGCAACTGCAATCATTGCATAATTGCATCTGATTTATGGCAGGCTTCCTCCTCCGTACGGTCTTGCCACTACCAAGAAAGGACACACAACCTTTCATCATCCGACAGTGTCTTCACGTGGAGCTTTCAGGCCTCGTGAACACACACTGCACAACAGAGGCCTAATTTGCACGTCTCTATTTTTGGAATTCTGACCAGCAGGCAGCTACGTGCATGGTACGGCAGGATCTCCGCTTCCTTCCAGATGTCCCAAGGACAAAAAGTGCTCGTGACGGATCCAAGGCACTATAAAACCCAAACCTTTGGGTGTGACCCACCTAGAGGGTAAGCTGAAATGCCATGAGTGGGAAAAAAGGCCTTGCACACTGCTCTAGTATCTGTGCTAAACATCCGTGACATGGAATGGGAACATGCTAACTTGGAACATTAAGGCTTCATAAATGTAGGGATTATTGGCAAATGAAGAGGTTTTAAGGTTCTGGAACTTGACTTTCACATCTTGTAGCTCTGGTATACCAACTTTCACCCTAAAGGTGCAGTTGTCGCTCACTTGTGAAATTCAGATATATTCCATACTCTTGATAATTAAGTATATAAAGCCAACTCCCATCTTTAAATCTATCATGTGATTTTTAAATCCACTCACTGTTGCAGCCGCTGCTGCCTCTAGTGCCTGCTCGCTCGGGACTGTGCTGACTTGGGCCTCCACGGGCTGCCCTTCCTGATAGTGAATGGAAGAAAAAAAGGGGAGGAGAAAGAAAACAAAAAGAGAAAGGGAGACGAATGGAGGGGACATGGGAGGATGAAAGATGGTCAGAGAAGGGAGAGGGATTGTCTTTAACTGAACTGTTCTTTGACTCACTTAGCATCCTAAAAGCTGTCTGCCATACATGCAGGGAGAATTTTCAAGTATCCTCAGTGCACGTGTGCCAGGTACCTGTATCTTATATAAAGATATTTTACAGTATGGTTGAAAACCTAGAGAATATCCCAAGGGATAACCTCTCATATAAAGACTGCACAGGCATTTTGTTTCTTACAAACACATCCAAACTGTTTTAAGAGACAGCTGATAAGTTTATCAGCCAATTAAACTTACATTCTGCTTTCACATTGTCAACCCAGCAAAGGAACAGAAATGCATCTAGTAACCAGAAGGACTCTGTTCTTTAGCCAGATGACAATGCTCAAGATATATCAGATATATACCACATATATACCAGATATATTGCATTTTTCATTACCATTATATAGGTTTTTCTAAAGCAGATTGCATGCTGGATCCAGATCTGAGAAGCAGGTAGGCAATACTCTGCCTCCTACAAAACCCACTTGCCTTTATGCCCAGGGATATGCAAAAGGCTTACAGGTCATAATACAGTGTGAACCTATATATCCAAGAATAGGATAAAGAGCATAGCTTTTCAGCCATAATTAGTGTTCATATTCAAAATATAAGCCGTAGTCACCCACCAAGTGCTTTCTCCTTAAATACTGATGGCGAAGGACCAAGGGTTTAGCTACCAGCATCCACGGCACACACAGTAACGCCACCACCACAAGGAAACACTGCAGCCCTTTCTGTAAGAGAGAAAAGAAACAGCCCCAAGTGATTTAGTGGCAGTCTGTGTTTAAAAAAAGAAACTGCTAGCAAGAGGTCTTATGCAAGCAGCACCAAACGACTGAATTCCAGAGCATGCAGATGCTTCACAGTGTTTCTCCCTCTTCCTGGAGCACTGACATGCACTGTCCTTGACGCCCATTTGCAGCTGTGCCCTCCGACCGCACGTGGCAAGGAACACTGCTGCTTTTTTGGATCAGGGAAAAGCCCAACCATTCCACAGGGAATCACAATCTGGCAGATGTCCAACAGGCCCTGCAGAGATGGCATTAATACCTTAGCTGTGCTCAGAGGCACCACAATGTAGATAAGGATGCAATACAAGATTCCTAATTACATCCTACTGTTAAAAGCTGAATTCAAATGTTCTGGAGTCACAGAACATGTGACATGTTCGACTGGTACAAATTTCCTGTATAAGAATTCTTCCTTACATCTTCAACATTACATAGTGTTCTGCCGTGAAAGTGATGCCATGTTTCCCTCTATCACTAAGAGAAATTGCTTCACTTTGATTTTACGGTCATTATAAGGTCAAAGCTGATCCTATTATCCTAGTGAGAACACATACCTGCCCTTTATAAAGCATCTTGATGCTGGTATCACTATAGGAGAAGAGAAACATGTTGATAAAATGTATTAAAAGGCTTGGTGCATCTTTTGATGTGTGAGCATCATAGGCTGTCCATTTGTAGAAAATAAGAATAACAAGGTATCCAAACAGTGAGGACATGAAAATAATTTCTGGAATAAATCCAAGGTAGATATTCAATGGCTTCTTGAAGTATCTGCAGAAGAAAATGGAGAGATTAAAATTACATTTGGTTACTATGATGAAAATAAAATGAAGATAAACTTTCATGGCTGTAAATAAGGAAAAGTCTCAGGAACAAAGCTACAGAAGCTAAGCATTTTAATAATAACTGGGATTAAAATCTAGTAACTAATTGTCAAGAATTATTACACATATGCAAACAGAAAAAAACACGTAGCACGCTCTGACAAAAAGGTTAAAGCAGTTTCCAACAGACTTTCTTCTTGAACTAATATGCATAGTCCACCCAAAGAAGTCCCAGTGTCTCCACTCCCACAGAAAATTAGAGCAAAGCACTTACATATGATTGAGAAGACTCAGTGTGACACCAAAGAGCATGTGGATAATGCCAAGAATCACAGACATTTTCATCTTAAAGGAATTGAGGAAGGCCAGCTTATTGCTGGCAATATTCCAAATCTGTGGAAAAAGGAACATCGAATCTGTCAAACACCAAGGAAAAGGAAGACAGTGGCGAATGTAAGAGCAGTTTCTTTCAAAGATGCATTTGTCACATATACACACATATATCCCTTTGGGAAAAAACAACCATTTTTTAAAGATAGGAATAGTGTCTTACAACCACCAATTCCAACCACCAAAGCAAGGTTTAAACCTGCTAACTTTTAAGTTAGGTAAAAACTGCAGGAACAAAATGCCAACTGGCCTGTAAACTTGACAAGCAAAACTATAGATACCCATTTAAATGGGCATCTAAACGTAGTTCTAATGTTTTGCACTAGCTCTTTGATGCAGATCACATGCATTTGGCATCATATATTACAAGAATAAAGAGCAGTGTTATTAGACAGATGGAAAACAATAAGATTACTCAGAAATGTATATTTCGGAGACTGACTAAAGAGCTGCAACTTTTAAATTTATCCAAGGTAAAATGGTAACTTTGTAAAGAGTCTTGCAAGTTTCTGTTAGACTTTATTAAAACGCTGCAGGGTAGAAAGAATGATCAGGAAGCCTCTTAAGGTTCTTTATCCTCAGTCTAGTACCTCAGCAGAAGCTGGATTCATTTTATCACTCATGAGCTCATCCAACACCAGATATACCAAGTGTGCTAAGGGGATGGAGAAGGGTGGAATTCTTTCATATTGGAGTGGACAAGCACTCTTTTGTTTACTGAGAGGACACTAAGAGACAAGAGAGGTAGGAAGAGCTCTTACTGGGTCAATGCCAAAGGGATAGGGCCCACCAAACACCCCTGGAACAGCGGGGTCCAGCTGCAGCAGAGGGGCAGTCTCAAGAAGTTCCTCTCTGTTTGGGAATAAACAGGTTATTCAAACATTAACACAAGCTATTTTTACCTCTTTCTTTTACAACCTCTCTTGTGAGGGCAGGCAGCATCTCAAATTGAGAAAGCTTTAAGCTTCCTAGGTGGTCATACGGTTTTTCCAAATGAATAACCAACCTGTCCAACTGAATATAGAGTGTCACAAGAAAAAAAAAAAATAAAGATACAATGGTCAGGAATTTTGCTACATCTGTGAGGAGAAGGCTGCTCAACAGCAACTTTATAAAGTTTCTCTGTAAACAAGCTGTTTAGAAACTTGAGAGATATCAAACTGACACTCATCTTCTAATGCTAATTGAGGCTGAATTCAAGGTTTTTCCTTTTTTCTGAGCTAAGAGGAAGATGTGGAAAGACAGGTCACTCTATCTAGATATCAACTATTTACTCACGACCAATTGCTTGCAAACATCGGTCGGACGCTCCACGATGAACCAAACATGTTGAGGGACTTGGAGAAGCAGTCATTGTAGATGAGGCCCGTGTAAGTGGAGAACAGTCCCATGAGCAGAATGATGTAGCGGCCACTAAAAACAGTGTTGAACATCTAGTAGGAAAAAAATGAACAATCCCCATAAGGACAAGATTACTCAGAAAGATGAAGCAGTCAAATCAGTTCAAGATAATCAACACCAACTGCATGGAATGGACTAAAAGCATGAGGTCTCTGCTTCCCCGTGGCAGAGGCTACATGTGCACGAAGTCAAACTGCAAGAACAGAACCTGAATATGGAGCATGAACAACCAGTGTGGTTGTCTGCAAAGAAACTGGGTTTGCCTGACCAGGAGACACTCTGTTCCACACTCTGCTGCAACCTTCCGACAGCAGGATGAGCTTGGAAGCGGACGGAGCAGGACGCTCCAGCTCTTTCCGTGCTCTCTCAGGGTACGTTAAGCCTATTTTACCTCTTATCAGCCTTATCAACCTTTCAAAGGTTTTCAAAGGGAAACCTAAAGAACCCACTACTGATACAAAATGATGCTGCTCAGCGTGTGCCAGGCTGCATGCTTCACAAATTCCAAATACAGAGAGCTTTGGCATTCTCAGTTCAAGAAAAGGAAGGTGTGAGTAATTCTGCTTTAAACGCAAACCGCAGTGTGACTTGTCTCCTTACCTCGTTGTCACTTTTCTGTGACAGAATACGACTTTCCCTAAGCACCATCCAGACAGCAATCAGGGTCATCAGGATTCCATGGCCAAAGTCTCCAAACATCACAGCAAACAGAAATGGGAAGGTAATGATTGTATATGGTGCTGTAAGAAAACACAACACTCCTGATGTACTGTACTTGAATAGTGAAGACTTACTCAAGAAAAATGTTTTAAGAAAGAACAGCCAGTGACAAAAGGAGACACAGAGCTCATTTATCTGAAAGAAAGTAGTAGTCGAGCAGTTCTCTGAGAACGAGTAAGTAGATCTTTGCTTCAAGCCAGAGAGAGAAAGAAAGGTGCTAAAAAAAACTTCATATGGGACAAACAATAAGGAGAAATGCCACGATAAGAGACAGACTTGCACTTTTCTAAGTATACCTGGATTTATCTCGCGGTAAGTTCCAATGCCATAAGCATCCACTATATTTTGAAAGCCAGAAGTAAACTTGTTAGTTTTGTTGTATGTCGGTGGGGTCTGATTGGTTTGCATCCTGTTTAAAATAGATGGCACAGTGGATCCGCTGTGTTCCTGTTTACAGAGAAGCAGGGTTAGAAAATCCACCCTCTGAGCAGAGGAGGACAGAATAAACATTTACTTTCTTGTTAACATTTGGAAACTTGGACACTCAAGCCTATTATTTATTTGACTAAAGAAGTAACTTGATAATCTCTTGGATAGCTCCCTTTAGTAATTTCTACTATCTATGCAAACAGCAGAACTAAGTTAGTGACTTGAACAGCTCACCTAAGCTAGTGACAGGTACCAAAATACTCAAATGCAAGAAAATTTCTCACTAGTAAACCATTTTCATGAACTTGAAGGTTTGCTTAAGTTATTTATAACATCCTCTATGAGAACTGACTCATAAAAGGGATGGTTTTCAGAAACTCATAGTGGGGAAGAATCAATTATCCCATGTTGTATTTACTGACAGTTGTTATCTGCTTGAAAAGAAGCAGGTAGGAGCAGTAAAACAGTTACTCACAGTGCCTCTTCTGAGAGCAAACTGGATAGAATCAAGGTCAGCAACAGGACACCAGACTTCAGCAATCAGGCACTTCTGAGTCACATCAATGTTGCACAGATTCAGGGTATGGTAGATGGCCTTCATTTTGCGCACTTTGATGAACCACACCCGGATATTTTTAGCAGCTGCTTGCAGGACCCTTTGGCGATGATCTTCCGTTTGGTTCAGCACCTTTCAGAGAGGTGGGACGAAGATCAAACTCTGTCACTGGCTACAATTTGCAGCATACAACACTGCACAACAAAGCAGAGTTAACCAACAAGACCCATATTGCCCTGAGGATGTCCCTCACCACACACACAGGACTGTCACGTTTGCAATATAAACTTAACTCTCCGTATTACTTATTCTGCCAGAACAATTTAAGGTTCCTTTCCAGGTATACTTTTTTGACTACTTTCCTCCTCCAACTCCAAGCTCAGTGGATATTTCAAGCAACCTACTGTTCAGGGGTCAGACAACACTTTTTTCATCCACCCAGGTCAAAAGGCAGAGAAGTGTGCTACAAATGAGGTGGGTATTGCCTTAAATGAACACAGAAAAATTACATGAAAAGATGTTTTACTAAAGAGAAAGGAAGAAAGTGCTTTTCTGTTGAGGTAGATTTCCAACTGGAATGTTTGTCAACTCAGGCCAAGTCAAGTCCCCAGGCTGGAAAGTCTGAGACTCAAGAGGAAGTGAGAACATAGGGTAGAGCCATCAGGCAGTTTGGAGTTCTACACGTCAACGAGCTTCTGCATTCTTGCTTCCTTTGTAATTACTAAACAATTACACTGCACAGCTTCCAGCTTGAGACAGTATCTGTATCAAATAAACAGTTCAGGTTGAACCTTCTGTTATTCTCCTTTTAGCTTCTGAACCCTTTTCTGACTAGCTTGCTGCTTTCAGACAGCTTTTCTGCATCACGACTTACTGCCTTTCCTTGAAGCAAGTATCAAATGCAGCAGAGCTGGTACCCAGTAGTTTTGTGTGCTTATTGTGTTTTACCAACGCTCAGGCTTTTGCACAAAGATTAGCTGTAAAGCAGAAACTCTTCAGGACAGCACAATGTGAAAATACAAAGGCAGGCAGGAGAAGAAAAACAAACAAACAACAAAAAAGCTAAGTTAATTAGTACTGTTACCTCAATTTGGAAATAAGTTTAAATATTTTTGAAAATCTGTTAGAGAAAACAGGCATTTATAGAAGCAAGCTTTCAGATTTGGAAACGGGTTACCTTCTTTTTTAATATAGACCAAAGATGAATTCATGTGTACAAGTGAGTGTGGCGTGTGTAAAAAAAGACATTCAGCACATTTATTTTACCATCTGAAGATCATCAATCCTGGTGTTGACGCCAGAAGCCATTTCCTTCCGCTCCTGCGGTGTTTCTGGGCAGGGGTAGAGGGAGGCCCGGAATCTGAAAGACATGCAAGCCACCTTAGCAACAAAGATGGGAAGAAGATAAATCAGCCAGGGAAACAGATGGCTGAAAGGCAACGTAGGAATAAAGCAGGGAGTGCTTTAAGATGATCTCCTGATCAGCAATGACAGTGAAGCACAGTTTCTGTCTTCAAAACAAATGGGCACAGTTTGCTTTAGATCAAAACAGTAGCTGAATGCTTCTTTAAAAAAAAAAAAAAAAAGCCAAACCCTTGATATTAAACAATCCATTCTTAAGAAGATGGAAGAAAATCCTCTCTCCCCTGCATGTCAGACACTCCGTGGCACTGTTATGAAGCCGATTAGTTATCATCTCGGCTCAGGGTGCTGCTTCCATACCAGTGCAGCTGCAGTCTGGAGTAACGAGCTGCTGGTCTCCCCTGTGAGAATACTGCTGCCATTTCAAAGAAAGGTTTGTCTGAGAGTGGGTTTCAACACACACTCAACTGCTTTTGGCGATTCTGTAACAAAGCAATTATGAACTTGGAGCACTACAGGCTCGGGGAGCAGCTCATCTGGCTGCAAAATATGTTTCAATCACTCATGGTATGTTTTATTTGCCATCAAAATACTTGCTCCTAATGTCATTGTGAAATAAGGAGGTCAGTATGGATGCCAAGTAATTTCAGTCTGCATTTCAAATATTTGAGATTGCTTTTTCATGGTTACTGTGCACAGCAACATGCCCAACTGCAAGACATTAATTTCATACCCTTCACAGATCTTCTTGACTCTGTTTTTCAATTGGTCACCTTGGAAAAAGATGATAAAGACAGACTTGTGCACATGATCCCCCTAGAACAGAAGAAAGTGCAATGTAATAGCTCCACTTTTGACAAAGGTTAGCATTATAGCAAATTACTACAAAGATGGTTTTCTCTCCCTCTGAATCTGTTCAGATAAAAGTCCTATCTGCCCAAAGAGTCAAGAATGGACTTTGAACCACTCGCATGGAACACAGTCCTTTTAGCCTCGAGATTGAAGATGCCAATTACACTTGTGTTCACTGAAGCAAATATTCCAGAATATCCAATATCTAGTCTATATAATAAACAGAAAAATCTGAGAAACTCTCCAAAACAGTGAAGATGCAATGAAATGCATATTGTTGCTTCTTGCTCAATTATGGAGGTGAGCTGACTGCAGAAAGCTAAAGAGCAAACGAAAATAAGATGAAGCTGTACAACAACTTCGATTCTCCAGGGAAGCTAAGGGCACATTCCTTGTACAGCTGTTTTCATGTTGGTAGCTAGCTCCCCTTTCCTGCATTTGTTAGCGAGTTATTGTTCTACCTTACTTAGGAAACTTTTGCATAATGTTTCAGGAATAATTACATTAGGTGTAACCTCAATTTAAGGAAGTGTTGCACAATAAGGGCAACAACTCTCCCTAGCAGGCTAATAATTTAACAAGTCAAACACCAGCAGTTGGCAGAACAAGGGAACAAATCAGCCTTATTCAAGAAACAAAGTTGTTGTTGAAATTTTACACTTCCATCTTCGTTGAGGTGAAGCCTAGAGCTTGTCTTTTTATTTAAAGCATGAGTAATAGTTCCCAAATTGCACTGTCTGTTGATTTGAGGGAACAGTAAAGGGGAAACAGAATGCAAAAGCAACATTTACCATTTATATTAGTAATAAGTCACCCCTCCACTTTAGCAAAAAAACAGACCAAGTTTGGAGCAAACGAGCTACAGATGTTGCACACCTCTAATGTCCCAAAGAACCTGTCCTACAAGGATGCTTGCTGCTTACTCAGGACTGCATCAGGAGTGGCCCTGTATGTTTGTGCCTGGGGAGCAACGTCATCACTCCGCAGTCCAACCTCAGAGTTGTTTAACAACCCTTTCAACAACTGTCATCATTCACCCTGCTATTTTTATTTTAACAAACTGGAAACTGTTTTATCATTAAGGCCTCAGGCGCTGCAAATAGGTATGGAGAAGACTAATATAACGGAGCCCAACCGAGGGATAAAGGCTCAGACCTACAAGCAAAACCTTTCACTCATCTGAGGCTTTTGCCTCTGTGAATGATAGTTCCTTTTACCGTCACAGGATCCTCCAGGGGGTTTTCAATTTCTGCTTGACGCAGGAACACGTTGCCTCGGCACACGCGCCACAGCATGCGCTCAAACGTCGGGATTCGCTCGCGGTTGATCACACCGGCCACAAACCTGGTCAGGGAACAGCATAAATGCCAGCTCTGGGATGAAAAGTGTACCCAGGCTAGCACCCAAAGCGCTGGTGCCTGCTGGAGCTGGGCACCGGTTTGAAAGCTACAAAAATCTTTATTTTAAGAACTAATTGAAAACCAAGTGGGAAGTCTTACAAATGGACAGAAAAAAAAAACCCACAGGAGAAACAACCGCACTGCAGCAAAAGCCATGGCTGATAACAGCGAGACTCAGTAACACCACATACACGTATTAAAAACGAAACGCCGATCAAAGGAGAAGCAAACATTCAGACAGACAAGTTCTCTGCTGGCTACTGTTCATTTTAAGAGGTCCCTGGGGAGCTACATGCCAAGGACTAGAGCAGGCTGCTCTGGGCATGATGGTGCTCTAGGCACGGCCTTCAAGCCGACCTCACTGTTTCAAACCCTTGACTCCACATAAGGAATTACAGGCACACAAAGACGGCCTGGAAGTAGCTAATGAGGAGGGTTACAGAACTACATAGATTATTTCAGAGTACTAAGTAACAGATTAGCTACTGGATTTAAATAGAGCTGAGAACGCTCTGATTATCTGAAAGAGCACTAGGGAAGGTTTACAAGGAACAGACTCCCTGTGCAGAGACATGTCTGAAGCACAAAGAGGAACTGGAAACTTAACATACATAGGACCTGGATGGAGCCCAACCACCAGTGTTAGACCAGCAATCCTGCTGGAAGCACCAGACTGGGAGCCCCACAACAGCTCTGCTCCAACCAGTGGGACTTGCAGCCTGAACATCAGGCAGCCACGGGCAAGAACAAGGCAGAACTCCAAAGCATCATTACCCGAGCCGTAGCGGGGCCCCTCTTCCCATCTCGCTTGGTTCCAGGAGTGAAGAGGATTCCTCCAACAGGTCTGGATCCGCCATCTGCTGATGATGCAATTCAGCCTGAATTCACAAATCAATTAATATCTAATGAAACTAGTTAGTGGCATGCAGGAAGTGAGGAACCAGGAGACAGTTGGGAAAGAAAAAAAAAAGAAAAGAAAAAAATATAAAGAAAAAAAAGAAAGAACACAGAATAGTAGAAAGAGATTACATGAGAGAACAGAGAGCGAGATTCACACAAGGAAAAAAACAAGAGGAAAAGTGGAATGGCTCAGCAAAGCTCCCATGAAAGAAAGGTCTCATGACTGCTGCAACACAACATGGGGGTGGGGTGTATATATAAGTCTGAAGAGAGGCAGAATTCCAAAAATTTATCAAGTTTTAAATACAAGTCATGTTCCTAAGAAGCACTTCTTTCCATCATACAGCACAGACTAACAAGCCTTACTCTCATTAAATAAATAAATAGACACGGAGATCCTCTCTGGCGTCATTTGTTAATTTTTCTGCATATGAGATGCCACAGGACTTTCCAAGACGTTCTTGGACGTTACATTTGCATGTGAAACAGTTCAGCAGCCTGTTCTACGCAGATAGGAAGGCTGCCCTTACCAAGGGTTACGCAAGACGGGCACAGCCTTCCTAGTGCAGGCAGCACCTCATGGGTCAGGGGTGCCAGCCTGGCTGGTTCAACTTCGTACCTGCACTGCCGTGGCAAGTAGTTAGGATCAGGAATAAAACCTCCGAGTGCTGGGTGGCAACTGTCCGAGCTGTGAAAATTCTCCTTATGGGCAAAACACACCATACTAAAGAACACCCTTTCCGATTAAATCCACTATTTTCCCCAGACATCTAGCCATATCCAATTTGCATGTCATTGCCAGACATATATAAGATACATAGCATAAGCCAATCTGGCTATTTTTTTTTATTTTTTTACCTCAGACATTAAAATAAAATTGCAAGCAGCTTATCTGTGATAATTCAGAGGCTAAAATTCGTAAATTCTTGGGAACATAGCTTGTGAGTGTCAGCAATTGAAGTGAGGAAGGACGTTCATACCACATCCTTGTTTGCCATGCTCATACTCCGGCCAGAAGCCTTTGGCATTTCTACCTCTGCAGCTTATATAATGAAATGAGGAAAACTAAAGAGGTCCTCAGTACAAACAGAGGACCAAATTCTACCCTCTGTGGTACAGAAGGCCTCCCCACCAGTGGCTGATACACTTGAAGGTAGAGTTTGACCCTAGAACATGCAGACTGTACAGACACATGCACCACAGTCTTGCAAAAGCATATGGTAAATTTAACAACTCGGCCACAGCTTCTCTATTTACGCAATTATTGCCTAATAATTTTAGCAAAAAGTCTCCAACACAGTCTCTTTGCATGTCAAAGGAGGGGCATTTACCACAGGCAAGGAGAGCTTTTGCAAGGCTGGCATGAAATGCAGCTCAATTGCTTGTCCATTTGCAATCGATTTAGCTTGCAAATGTTACAAAAATAACGGATCTCCAATTTATTTTAGAAAGCCAGTATGGAGAACTCTGATACTTTCAATTTTTAGTCAGCTGGTTACAGCATCCAATAAACTGAATGAAAACATTGTTTCATTTATAAGTTAAATAAATAAATAAAAACAAGTTTCCTGTCTCAAAATGAAACATATAGATCAAACACTAGTGATAATTTGACATTAAGATTTCAGGACACTGAAAGACAACAAGAAAAAAGCAATATTTTAAGAGGCTTGTATTGTATTTATCTATAGTCAAGACACTCTCCATGACATTATTTTGCAAGGTATGCATTAAAACTACTTGAAGCACACCTTGTTTTCACCATATTTTAACAGAAACCAAAGTGCTGCCACCTGCGAAAAGCTCTGCACCACCTCACAGCAGCAGTTCTGCTCTACAGCCGTTCTGGATTTGCTGCACACAATGCATACAATTCAAGCCTCTTCCAGTTCACAGAAATAAAACAAATTCCATTTTCACAAGAACTACAAGGGATTTGCTTCACCATCTAATTTATAAGTTCTGAGCCCCAGAGGAAATGACAGATGCAAAACAAACAGAAGAGAAAAAAAAGCAGATGGAGAGGAGAGGAAAGAGGAAAGAGACACAAGGGACTGCATGCCATTAACCATTACTTTTCCAGTCTTCTTTTACGCTCTGTCTAGGATGCTTATGGCAAAACTTTCAGAGAAATCTCTCCAGCTCATACTGCTCTTTATAAGCAAAAACAAGAAGACTGAGAAAAGGATCATAATCATCAACATGGTATGCTGAGACAAGAAATGGCTACTTCCATTAGATTGGTGATAAAATGCACGGGTGAAAAAGTTCCCTTCCTGTCCCCCAGCCCACTGCACAGTAGCCTGTAAGCACAGCAAATGCCATGCATAAATAGCTGGAGTAGTAGCCCATTTCTTGTGCAATTTATTACTATGAACACTCAAATCTTAATTACAGGTTGCCCAAGTCTTCAAGTGTTGAAAGTACAAATGCACAAATGCACAAATGACAGCATGAAGAAATGAAGGTTACAATGCTTAGCAACTGCTGCTGTCAGGGTGAGGTAAAGCTGTTCTGCAGTTTTAACACCTTTGTTGAATTTCATTTGCTCTTTTATGGCTTATGGCTTCTGAAAGATTTTGGTTTATAATTGTAGAAAATAGTTATCAAGAGTAGTTCAATATATGAATTTTCTCTGGCCAGAAGGATAAACTCACTGAGGTCTCATACCAGAACACCTTACGAGAGTGAATTGGGGTAACTGTTTCAGAAGAAAATGTATCTTGATCTTTAAGTTTAATAGGTTAGGACTGTACTTGAAGAGAAGCAGCAGCTAATTCTCACCAGAGAGGACGGGAAAAGCAGCGAATATTAGCTGCACTTGGTTTTATTCAGTGCTCAGTCAGAACTGATAGGCAAAGGCACCTTAATGAAGCTAAGTAATAGATTACCAGGTTATCACTGTTTTTCCAGAGCGACCCAGAAATTTGGAAGCGGACATTCAACACTTGAAGATAAGTTATTTGTAGTGAACCCAACCCCACCAGTGATCACAGTAGCAATATCTATGTCAGCAGCAACTAAAACTTGTGCTGGCACAGGAACAATGTCAGGGCCCCAACAGGCAGCAGCATCTTGTGCCAAAAATGACAGTTAGATAAACGGTCTGAGCCTTGCAGGAGCCCTGCTCTACTTGATTAAAACAATTGTAAACACTAGAAGCCCAATTCATTAGGAATTCTTGGATCAAATCCTTGGATTGAAGGGAACTGGTCATGTACTGGGCAAAAATAAGTCCTTTCCATCCTAAAAAACACACAGTGAAGTTTTCTCAAAGAGCTTCTACTTTGAAATGTTCACGCTTTAAGATGAAGGATTGAGTGGCTTCTCCCATCCAGCCTTTATGCCACTGTATCACGAATGGTATCAGAGAAGCTAATCTTGGGTTGAGAGACAAAATACACAATGCTCCTGCCATTTACTGGCCTTTTTGGTACTGGATAAGATGTTGGAAGATTCTGAATGGCAAACTGCTCCAGAACTTACCTCTAGGAACTTCAGGGTTGATCAAAGGCTCAGTAAAACCACAAAAGTCCATTAACTTCAATGGCTTTTGCAGCGTGACTAAAACAAGTAACCTCTGTGCAACAGTTCAAAGGCTGAGGAGAAACTGCTTCGTTCTAACGCCTGTGCGTGAGGTATGACTCAGTTTATGTGCATACAAACCAGAGAAACCCTTATCCACCCAAGAAAGCGCTCACCGTAGCCCCAAATTTTTGTCCTTGACATGTTTTAACTACTAGTGTCTTGTTTTGCAGTTTCCAGATAAACCACCGATTAACTGAAAAAAAAATAAAGCTATAAGATGTAGCTGTAGCTATGTGTGCTGTGTGAAAATGGCAAATAATTTATGAAGCTTTCTTAAGCAAAGTACAAAAAAATGACCCTGCAATTCAAAATAGCAACTAAAAATACATTTGAGAATAAAATGGCAATTTGTGGGAGAAGAACCGGCTGCTTAAGCGCTAATCCGCCCTGGTATTCTGACCTCATCAAAGAATTGTTGAGTTTTGCGCAGTATAAATTTTAACTCTGTCAACTCCAAGAAGTTTCTCTTCAAAGCTTCCTGGTTTGTGTTGATTTCTTTAAGTTCATTTTCAATTTTCTCAAAGTTTGCCTGCAAGACAAAAAAAGGAGGAGAAAAAAAAAGACACTTAAAGTAATTCTGTAAGTGCTATTAATTCTATTATAATAATAGAAATGCCAAGATATTTGCATGGATTTATTGCACACAATAATCCTGAATAAACTTGGACAGACCCACCATAAGCCAGCAGCTCCAACAAACTGAGGAGAATTTCACCCATTTAAAGTTTAGGCTTTCACTTCTGAAAGTATTTGGATAAGTGAGCCGGTAAATCTTAATGTTTATGTAACTGAGGATAGCTAACATTTTGAGAGACAAATGGGGAATATAAACCAGGCATCTTTACCAGTGCTACTGTTATTTATTTATCAATTTCCACTGCTTTCAGCCAGGAAGAAGAACTCTTTGAGCTTTGACACACATAATTACCTCCAGGTCAATCATGTCACGGGGAAATGGTACCTCTGGGTTTTCACCAGTGTCCATGATGGGAATATTTGCCTTTTTAATCTCCTTCTCAACAAACCCTGCGAAGATAACACAGTTAGACATAATGCTAGCCAAAGATACAAACATGAAATTACCGCGAACTCAGCCTCAATCTAGCCTCATCAGAAGCTTCCACCTCCAACTGCAAGGAGGGCTCGTAGTGGGCTAAAAGCCAAATTCAGCAACATTTGGAGCCCCAAACGGCTACTTGGGGCAGCCCAACCCACACAAGCAGGGAGGTTTTTGCTTCCGCGGCCCCGGGCTCTGTAGCAGGGGGGTTTGCTGCAGGCCTGGCTGCTCCCCCGCCGCGGGCGCGGGGCGACGTACGCAGCTTTCGGTCCATCTCCTCGCAGCGCCGCACTTCATTGACGAACTTGCGCTGGAAGACGTTCACGTCCGGGTTGAGCTGCGGGGAGAAGCGGCTCCGCTGAGCGCGGGTGGCCTCGCGGCTCCCCCCCCGGTGCCGGTACCGGTACTCACGTCGCGGAACTGGACCTTGCCCAGCTCGCCCAGCTCGCTGACACAGCAGTAGGCGGCCTCGGACTGCAGGAAGAGCTGGGCCAGGGTCATCTCCTCGCTGCGGAACAGCTCCCCCATGGCGGCGACGCCCCCGCCGCGGCCTCTGCGGGGAGAGGCGGTGAGAGCCGGGATCGGGACCGGCCCCTGGGGCTCCCTCCGACCGGGGGTCTCTCCCCCCGGTCCCGAGGCCTCCCCCGGTCCCGAGGATTCCCCCCCCCGTTGCGCGGCCTCCCCCCTCCGTTCCGAGGCCTTCCCGCCCGGTCCGAGACCTCTCCCAGTCCCGGCGCCTCCCCCTGCCCCTGTCCCGGGCCCCCTGCCCCGGGCGCCCCGCCGCCTCGGGGCCCACCCCGGTCCCGGCGCCTCCCCCCGCCCCGGTGCAGGGCCTGTCACGTCGCGTTACCTGCCGCAGCCCCGAGCCCTGAGCAGCCGCCGCCGCCGCCAGCTGACCCGCCGCGGCTGCCGTCCCTGACGTCACCACGCTCGCGGGGGGGGGGGGCGGGATCCTGCGGCACGTCGCTTGGCGACGGCACGCCTCGGAGGGGCGCGGCGGAAGTGACGTCATTCTCGCACCGCCCGGGGCGTGGTGAGGGGCGGCGGTGACGTCACGCTGCGGTGATGTCACGCGGCAGGCGGGCTGAGGCGTGAGGCCCCGGTTGGGGGTATCGGGATGAGCCTGTGCACTTGGGGAAGGGGCTGCGGCAGTTGCCAGGGCTCGCGCTGCCGGGAGGGAAGCCCCATCCCCGCCCCTTCCCGCCATTCCCAGCCCCTTCCCGCCATTCCCGGCCCCTTCCCACGCTCCAGCGCTGGCTGAGGCCTGAGCCCTGTGCTGTGGCCACCCACCCTGGCAGTAGGGAATGAGGAGAAGGAACGTGGCTCCGTGAGGGTGGCCCCCATCCTGGGAGCCCAGCTCAACAGGCAGCGAGGCCCTGCGGCCTGGGGAGCGCTGCGCTCGGACCGGGAAGCGCAGGGAATATCCCCCGGGTCTGGGAAGCACAGGAAACGTCCCGCGGGTCGGGAGCCGCTGCACTTCGCGCTGCGAGTGGAAACACTTTTATAGGCGGGAGGCCAAGAATCACAAATAACACAAATGGCACGGAGCTTCCAAGAGCAGCTTGTGCTCATCGACGGTGGCTTTGGAGCGCTTGCACTTTATGGTTGGAAGAGGAGCTTTTAGAATAGGGAAAACGGGGTTTAGCCGCGGAGCCCGTTCCACACCGATGTCTTCGGTTTTGAAAGTCCCGGTGGGAGGGAGGCGCGAGGGCCCTTGCGGAGCTGGGCGGCCGTTTGCCTCCCGTGGAGCTGAGGAGGATGAGTACTGTCCTCATATAATGTGTCCTCATGTATGTGTCCTCGTATGTGTGTCCTCACATATAAACAATATGTGTTTATTTGCTTCACTCCAGCATAGGGCACCCGTGAGCTCCCCCGTGGAAAAACCAGCCCCTGTGAGCTCAGCTTCCAAGAGCTGATGTGAGACAAGAGCTGCTGGCACATGGAGCAGTGCGGAGGCCTGGGGTCAGCTGTGATAGAGGGAGCCAATTCAGCAGGTTAAATAACATTTATTTATCAGAAAATGAGCTGGGTGCCTGTGAAACGCGTTGCGGTGTCTGTGGTCCGTGAGGCTGAGTTCTCCGCACCCGTGGGACCCCCCAGCAGTGCAGGAAGTTGCACCGGCTGCGTTTTCCCCAGCCTGGCTGTCCCTGGGTCTCCGGGAAACAGAAGGAGCGATTGGATTAAATGGAGAAAAAGAAACCAGTTTCCTCTCTACCCAAGGACAAATTGTGGCAGTTGCAATCTGTGATTTTTGGGAGGCGCTGTCTGCTGCATGCTCAGCCCATCGCTTGTTTCCAAGGGGCCCCAAGCAGCTGGGTTTTACTGTTTATGAATTCAGCGAGTTGAGCAAAGCTTCTGCCAGGCACAGGAACCACCACGTCCTGCAGTGGAAGCAGATGCTGCGTTTCCCTTTCCTCCTCTGTCCTTGGCACGTCTGAGAGCTTTTCTTTGAGCCCGAAATCTGCCGCTCCGTGGTTGTGCTGTGTCCCCGACAGAGCATTTGATAGCGACACTGTAAAGCACATGGGACACTGGAATAAACAGCAGGATCTAAGGCACATCTCAGCGTATAAAATCCAAAGCCCTGCGGCAGCTTTGGCTTGTCCTGTGTGTTCAAACCTGTGTCCAGGCTCTGAAGGGAGGACTGTGGTTTGCCGCCTATTGGCTCTTCCTGGGATGTCTCCATGGGAGAAAACGGCTGAAATGGAGTTAATCCTAACATAGAAAATTACTCATCGCATTTTAGCTTGGGGTGTGATTGCTACGTGCGCAGCAGGCGCAGAACGTGGCGCTTGCTCTCTTCTATTAAATATCAAGACCAAAAATAAGTTCCTGTTCTCTCATTTTATCTCTTTCCATCTTATATATTTGGCCTATTTGACATTGTTCTTTTTATTCCCAGTGGGGAAACTTAAGGCACAGGAGGCAGTACTGAAATTGCCCAGGGAATGGATAGCAGAACTCCAAAGAGAGCCCTGCTCCGCTCGCTTCCCGTCCTGCATGTTCAGCTTCCCAGCAGGTATCTCTGGAAGTGGCTCTGGAGCAGAAATCCCCAGCGAAAGCCAGCGGTGGAGCTCGGGCTGCCTGCCTGGAGCTGGGCGTGTTGTGTGGAACTGACTCATCAGCAGCAACCCCTGGAAACTAATCCTCAGGAAAAAAAAGGGCCCTCCAGGAAAAAACAACCTTAGAAAAGCAAGTTAGTTTGGATAGATGACATCGTTGCACTGTGCAGCCCCCGCTACGTGTATTGACTGTGTGTTTAGAGCTGCAAATGCAGGGAAAGCAAATAATGCAGGGAAAGCAAATAATGCAGGGAAAGCAAATGCAGGGAAAGCAAATAATGCAGGGAAAGCAAATGCAGGGAAAGCAAATAATGCAGGGAAAGCAAATGGCAAGGAAGCCGCGGTGCGGCGGCGCTGGCGAGGGTGCTGGCACGTGGTGGGTGCGGGGGCACCCGGCGCGTCCTCGTCCTCGTCAGCAAACAATGATCCCACACAGGGCCCCGCGCGGGGCGGCCTTCCCGGCTGCTCCGTTGGAATTCGGCGGTTTTGCCAAGCCCGTGGCAGGCGGTTTTAGCCGCCTCTCCGCGACGAGGGGCAGGAATGGCCCTGCTGAGGGGCACCGTGTGCTGGGCGCGGGTGGCTCCTGTGCAGCCCCAGGGCAGGGGGAAGCGGCGCTTTGCTGCTCTGTCCACAGCTTTTCCACCCGCCTGGAAGGGGGTTCTGCCGCCCTGAGGCTTCACAGCGCAGCCCCGGCCTTGGGGTTTCGGTTGCTCTGGCTGTGCCAGCACCGGTAGTAGTGAAAAGGTCTCACTATTAAGCTCTGAAATAATAATTGTTTTTGTTTTACCAGCAAAGCCTTATGAAATGCAGCACATTCGAGCATTGCTTACAAGTACGTTTTTGCACAGCATCTGCTGAAGTAAGTCCTGTATTTGTGGCTAGATTTGTAGATGAATAGAGGGCCGTGGGGCTGAGGTAGCTGCTCATAGCTGGGCCTCTATGGCTGCTTCAGTTCATAAGCGAATTATATTTATTCTTTCTGTATTAACTGCATGGCACTGTGATGTACACTGCATGCATAATGTGCCCCTATGAACGTATATGCTGGCAACTACATACGTACATAGGAGCATGCATTTGTATGATTCAGAAATTAAATGTCATAACCTTTCAATCTAGATTAAAACCTTTAAAAATATAGAAAATGGGACCTCGTAATGTTGAAAAAAGTGCTAACTATGGGAAAAAAAGGTCTGAATTCTCTAACTGAACCTCTGCACTGTCATGAGCAGTTATTTTAAACCAGCCTTCCTTTAATGTATACAGCTGTGCCCAGATGGGGCTTCTTCCTTTTCAGAACTTTCCGAGCCATTTACACAAGGTTTTTGTTTTTTCCTTTCAGGCGGATTCCGTGGGGGGTTATTTAAATGCCTTTAGCCTCATGGCGAAAAGAGGCTGCTGGAGTTTGAGCCCTGCATTTCTCGGCGCGCTGTGCCTGCGCTCGCATGCGAAGCCCTCGCCTCCCCTCCAACTATTTTAATCGTCGCAGAAAGGGTGGGACCCCAGGCATTTGGCAGCGGGCGCCTTTTCTGCAGCCGAGGTGGAGTCAGCCAATGCCCTGCAAGGCTGGAAAATTTTGCAGGGCGGTTGGAGTGGCCGGCGCTGCGGGGCCGGGGCCATTCGACGTGCAGCTCGGGCGGCCGCGCGCTGCGCTCTCCATTCCTGGCGCGCCTCCCAGCGCAGGGTTTAGCTGGGGCTCGGGTTCACTTTTCCCTCCGCTCACTCCTGCCGGCAGCTTCTCCGGGCTCCTGAGCAGCCATGGAAGACACCACGTTGCAAATTATCGAACCCCCGACCGCCTCCGAGGCCTCGGAGGAGCAAGCGCCCGAGGAGCCCATCAAAGCAGACCAGATCAATGGGGTGATGGTGCTGACCCTCCTGGACAAGATCATCGGAGCCGTGGATCAGATCCAGCTGACTCAAACACAGCTAGAGGAGAGACAGCAGGAGATGGATAGCGCAGTGACCAGCATCCAAGGCGAGCTCACCAAGCTCACCAAGGCGCACACCACGACCAGCAACACCGTGAATAAGATGCTGGAGAAGGTGCGCAAGGTGAGCGTCAACGTGAAAACCGTGCGGCAGAACCTGGAGAAGCAAGCCGGGCAGATAAAGAAGCTGGAGGCCAACGAAGCGGAGCTCTTGAAGCGCAGGAACTTCAAGGTCATGATCTACCAGGTAAGGGGCTGCCCCACGTCTTCATGTTCTGTTCCCGGTGCTGAGTGTTGCATCATGGTGCACGGTTTGCTGCTCTGCCGAGCTCCCCTCGTCCCCTGGAGCGCTCCCAGTTGAGGTGCCCTTGTTGGTGTTTTAGCACTGTCTGTATATTCTGCAACAGCAGGTTTGAGGCCGTTGGTGCATTTAACAGGGCTTTTAAGGAGGGCAGTGAGAACGGCCCTACACACTCGCTGTAAAAGACCAGAAGCATCAGAGAATCCAAATCGCTGCTTCACTGAAAAAAAGCATCAGAGTATTCTGATGTTCCCGGTTCCGGAGGGGGACGTTGTGAATCGACCCTTTGGAGCCTCTTCTGTTTGAGAGGCAGCATGTGTTTCACTACACAGAGAGGGCTTCTGTTTCAGATGGGTGGCATGCGCCTTACAACAGCAGGAGACAGTAGCCCCAGCCGAGTGGGACAGACTGCAGAGAATACAGAGCAGGGTTTTGAGCTCGTTAGTGACTGCTATTTTGCTTGCACGTACTGCCCAGTTACTTGCCTGTAACCTGCAAGTCTTGAACCTTTCGTTTTTTTGATTTTAATTAACTGCTTTGGTTTGCTTGATACTCAGCCCCCGCACTTGCACTAAACGCTGGATTTTCCTTGAATATGCAACAGGAAAGGAAAGAGGAATATTGTGCTTGTCTTTTTTTCCTGTCTGGAGTTAGCCTTCCGTGTCAGAGCGAACTCTCATACTGGGAAAAGGGAGTGAAAAGGTTAATGATTCAGTTAGAAGCCTCTGTGTTAATAATAGACAGTGGCAGGGGCAAATAGAGAAGCATCTAGTGCTGATCACAGTAAAAGAGGAAAGAAAAACAAAACAGAACAACAAAAAAGCACTTCCTACTAGTTTGAAAGGAGAGCTGATCATAATAAGCTCAGGAATCTAGCGAGTGTCCGGGCCTGTGTAACTCTGATTCAGAGGTTAAGCATTCATAGTTTTATCATGCCTGAAAGGCTGAAACACTCGAGCCTATTGACATCATGCAGGCCGTGCAGCCAGTTTGATATGTATTTATATATTTACTGGAAGCTCTTTATATCGGGCTTTTGGGGAGCTGTTTAAATGGGAAGTTCCTTGTGCCGCGTGAAAATAGGTAGGAAAGTGGCCGCCTTTGAGATCCTTTCGCAGCATCCCCAGGACTGGCAGGTGGTTGTTTGGGGAACTGTTCACTTTGGTTTATTATTGCCCGTCAATATTGAGTTGCTTTTTTTTTTTTTCTTGAGTAAACAATCCTGCTTCTAAAGGAGACCACTGGCAAAACTTTGGCAATAGATGGTTGCAGTGAAGACAGAACAACTGCTGAGGGATTCAGTTGAGAACGGGCTATGGCAAGAACTTCGTGTATCATTCAGTTGGGTGGGAAAGTACAGAACTGATGGGTTGCAATTCAGATATTTTATTTTATTTTATTTTATTTTATTTTATTTTATTTTATTTTATTTTATTTTATTTTATTTTATTTTATTTTATTTTTTCATTTCGTTTTATCTTTCGGTGGAGAAACCCTCGGCTTCCTCTTAATTTGGCGAACTGAAAAGTAAAATCCGTGACTGGGCTTTGGATGTTTGCAAACTACAAAGAAAAAGGCAATAATATGACTATGTGTGAACAGCAGACACCTTTGCCTGGCTTGTGCTGCGTTGCTCTGCCAAAACTGACCGTGCAATGAGAGCCACGATTGCAGAGGGAAGCCCTTGGAAGAACTTTCTGTCTTGTTGCAGCCCCTGCAATAGTGTAGCCACTTTCCCCTATATAAAATGGAAACAGATTTTTGGGGTAACAGAGAATGTTTCTTAAGGGTATCGGCCCATGGGCTCCCTCAAAGCCGCTTCTGCAGGTTTCTGCTAGGACTTTTTTTGTCATTACCAAAACATTAATTATCGTTTCCTATACAGAAAATCAGTGATTACTTAGGAGTTGCGTTATTCTGCAATTTGCCCTTCCTAGAAATGTCGTTGCTTAATTTTCATGACCCAGCAGCCTGGGTAGTAAGGCTTTACATAAGGAAAAACAGTGCGTTGCATATGGGAACCTCGGATTTGTGGAAACCTTTTATTCTGACAAAGGTTAAATATTTGAAGGATTTGGGGAGTTTTCCTTTTGTTCAGGGGAATTTCTATTCTGCTTTCTCTTTGAGAGAGAGAAAGGTAGGATTTTTGGAGTTTATTTCTGATTGTAATTATGGAGATGTCGTTCTTCAGAAATTACCCACCCAGACCGACTGCGAGCTGCAGTGCAGAGCTGCAGAAATGTTAGTTTCTGATAGGGGGTCTTGATTTATTCATAGGAATATTTTATTGCGTTCAGTAATTTTAGGAACATCAGGTAAAAGAGTGATATTCTGTTTGGGGGTTTGCAAAACAGACGACACTAATGCTTTTACATGGTAAAACTGTACGGAAAGAAGGGCTGCTTTTGTGTACATTTTAAAGGCATTTATCAGATCTAAGATTATATTCTGCCACCTCACGGATACTGAGCAGTGCTCTTCATTGGAAGAAGTCTTGTTGATTCCCAAGGGATCGCACATTTACTATTATCTTCCTGCATTTAAGTTTTCATAATTAAGTTTTTAACTTTCGCAATGTATTGAGAGTCTACAGGAAAAAAAAAAATCATGATGGGCTCCACCCTGGTGGCTTTAAATCTGGAAATTATTTGTTCTCATTATTTTTGTCTATCTTAAAAAAAGGAATACAGAAAAAATACCCCTTATCTAATTGGGTATTTCACTTTTCCATCTTAAGGCTTTGGAGGTCAGGTGAAAACATGGGCTAAACGTGGCCTGTGTAAGCGGAGCTCGGCCCCCAGTTCCTGCCTTTGGAGAATTTAGGACGCTGGAGCGTCCAATCTGCTTAGGGTCTGTGCTCAGAAAACCAAAATAACGGGATTTCCCCCCAGGATTTTGCAGCGCGCGCGGCTCCGATTGGGAGCTGGGCGGGTGTTTATCTGGGGGCCCAGCCCCTGCAAACAGGGCCCCCCGCTTGGGGGGCGTTTGGGGTGTAAACAGCACCCCAGTCCCTTGGGGCTGGCCCCGGCCACCTACATAACGCTGCTAATTGAGCTCCGATAATTAACAGTTAGTTGTTCATCTCTGGTGCTTTGTTGCCGGCAAAGGGGGGGTCTCTGCGCCAGGCTGGTTCATCTCCCTTTCTGTTCTGCTGCTTTTAGTCACAGATCTAGCAAAGCTGGAGGTGAAAAAAAAGCATCCTGTGGGACGAAGGGAAATAGTTTGACTCATTCCTCTGGCCTGCGGCTCTGAAGTCAGCTGCGTGTTCTCTGTGCGCTGTAAAGGCCGTCTTGATATCCTGGGCCTTCCTGGCCCCTAAACATCCTGGATTTAGAGGAGGCTTAAGATAATTCACAGAGATGCTGTTTCTAAAAGCTTTGGATTGTTAACAGCCCGACCTTCCAGGATTTTCTTGCTGCAGATTATCAGTCTTTCTACTCAAAGACAGTTCTAGAGCATGGATTTCCTTGCTGCAGCTGAGAATCAATCGCATTAATATTTTATTGCCCAGGGATTATTTATAAGCAGTTAGTGGCAAGGCTGTTTGTTTTGTCGAAGTCCTTTCATCATCATGGAGCTGTTCTGAGCTGGACAGCAATAAATGATCTCAGAGGCAAGAGCCAGGGGCGCAAAGGCTGCTCAGCCCCGTTTCATAAGGTTAGGTTGGATGTTTAATAGCTCATGAGAATAAAACCGGCGGCTCTTACTGCTTGTAAGCACAAATCCTGTCTCTTGTGCCTCTCGGGAGCGAATCTTGGCTCTGTCTTGCACCGTGTGTGATGCCAGTGGGGTGGCTGCACCCCGGGGTGCGCAGCAAAGTGCAGGATTTGCCCCCAGTCACAGTGTCCTCCGTGGCTGGAAGGCCCTGTTTTCCAAAGGGATTGTGGCTCTTTGTTTGGGGTGTTTCCTTTCCTAAAAGCTCTATGCAAAGATAAACCCTCGCGGACATAGAGGGAAGCAGTCGGCCGAGGCCCCATCCAGCCCAGCCGGCACATCCCGGATTAGCAGCCGGGGAAGCCGCAAACAGCGCCTGTGCTGGGAGCCAAGCTCTCCCGGGAGAGGCTTGATCCCGTTCCCGAGGCTGGATCCCATGCCCGGCTGCAGGGTCCTGCGCGGGAATGCGGCTCCGAGGGGCTGCGAGCCGCTTAGTGCCACGGGCTCCGCGTGGGAACGAGCAGAGAACCCCGCAGGTTCCACTCTCCAGTATATTGGCACGTGCCCAACATAAAGCACAGAACGCCCTCCAGCTTTCGAGCTTTCTTCATCTTCCTCCCTCTTGTCTGGGGATGATATCCTCTTGATTCTGCAAGATTTTCCACAAATGAGGAAGCACCTGAGGAACTGCAGGTCTGCTGCGCAGCTGCAAGAGGAGACGAAGACCAGAGATAAGGATGTTACAATCTCAGCAATGGAAAATCAAATATTTACAGCAAAAAAAGCCTCAGGATGTTTAGTCTGCACCTTTTTGGTGAGAATGCAGATGACAATGAATATGGGTGCTGATCTGTCTGTAAATGCAAACCCCATCTTTCCTGGTTTGCTGTCACAAATAGCCCTGCAGTTATTAATCAGATGTGGCAGGTTTATCCGGGAGGAGCAGTTCTGAGAGTACAGCCAGTTGTTCCAACAGCCTCATAACAGGATTCAAACTTTTTTTCTTTGTCCTGACAGAGGGGAAAAAGGTATTTTTGCCCTTCAATCTATTTACTCGTGTGTTTCCTACAGCCCTGCCTTTCTTCTGAGTCACATCTAGGCACACAGCCTCCTCCAAACAGCCTCCGGCTCCGCGCGGGCTCCCTGCTCGTGCCTCCCTCGCTGCTCTCCATCAGCTTTGGACTGGCTCCAGCGTCTGCATCACGCTCATTCTCACCAACTAATGGAGAAGATAAAGCCTTTTAGGACATAACTTCTAGGACACGGAGAAACGAGATATGTCTGATGGAGGAAAGAGGTGCCAAGATGATTGTGCAACGTGCAGACTTGCAGAGGGAGAAGCGTTTCTGCTGGTCAGCACAATCCTACCTGGGAAGGAGCTAGTCTAGTCCTCCAGCATTCACCTGCTCCCAACCTCTTCTGTTTTTTTTTTCTCAAGCCTTTGAGATCTTTCCCTCTGTCCCAGCAGCAACTTCTTGCTGCGGGATTCAGACTCCTATGGCAAGAGTTGTCTCTGGGCCTCCTCCTTGTGACCCCGGTGGGGATGGAGTGTGCCGAGGTTTCTGGTGGGGATAGAGGCTGCCCCTGCTGCATGTAAGGAGGCTTCGTGTGCGGCTGCTTGCTGGCTCCTTGGGTGCAGCTGCCGGGTGTCACCCAGCTTTGCGTTCGGGTGCAGTCGGTACCCGGACAGAAGCGAGGGATGGGGTTTGGGGAGCTTGCTTGAGCTCCAGCTCGTGTATTTGAATTAACCGACCTATTTGAAGCGCTGGCTTTCCATAGCCCTCGCCTTCAGCCGAACCAGGGCAATGTGGAGCGCTCTCAGGAGCAGCTAATATTAACCAGCAGCAGCGCGGGGAGCAGCAGGACGCGTGTCCCGAGCGCAGCCTCATCCTGCTGAGCAGCTCCACGGGCGCCTGCGGTGGACGAGGGGGAGACGCCTCCCTCCTCGCGGCTCTGGCTGCTTTTCCTCCCAAACTGTGCTGCCCGGCGGCTGCCTGCGCTGAGCCCGGCCGTGCGCCTCGCTGCGGGTGCCTGTCGTGACGCTAACGCCGGCTGCCTTCCCTTCCGCGCGCCATTGAAACGGCGTTTTCCTCATCCTAGCCCGAGCGGACGCGGCCCGCGAGCCTTCGGCAGAGAGCGGCCCCCGAGGCTCCCGCGGGACGGGCGCCCCCGAGCAGCGCCGCCGAGCCGGCCCTGCCCTAGCGCAGCGAGGACGCGGAGGTGGCACCGCTGCCAGGGCGTCGCGAGCAGCGGCCCCCGAAGATTCGCTTTGACCCTCCTCTTCGGAAACGCGGAGAGCCGCCGATTCCTCAGCTTTTGCCTTCGCCGCCGCTTTGTGCCGCTCGCCGCATGGCCTCGGTGCCCGGTGAGGAGCTGCATCCTCCTCGGGGTGCCCATCTTGCGCTGCCGGGCTCAGGGAGCTGCTGTGGGGCGGCCGCCTGCGGGTGCCTCTGCCACGGGGCTCTTTGTGCCCGCACGGATCCCGCCTGCTCCCGGAGCCTCCATTTCTCTGAAATGCAGACCTGAGAATGCCCCGACCTGAGAATGCACCGACCTGATAATACCCAGATCTGATAATACCCAGACCTGATAATACCCAGACCTGATAGTACCTCCGTGCCCAGCCTCCCTGCAGGGCCTGTGCTGTGAGTGTTTGTGAAGCGCTTTGGAGTTGTTGCTTAAAACCCATAAAAGCAGAGAGCATAAAGGCATCGTGTCCAACTCAACCTGCCGCGGCCGAGGCGGCCGTGTCTGCGCCGTGCTGCCCGTTCGGAGCCGCGTTCCGCTCTCGCGTGCGGAGTTTGCAATGTAGGAAAAGTGGAAAAAGAAACAAAAGGTCATTTCCAACAAGATGCTGAAGGAAAAGGCACAACGTTGCCCTTTCCTGGGCCACGCGTCTTTGAATCCTTGTGCTGCGTGGGGCTGTACTCGTGCGGGCCTTGTGTGTCCCGCGCAGCGGCTCCTGCCCTTGGCCTCCCTCCGGCCTCCATCGGGGCCTCCCTCCAGTCTCCACGCTCGCAGGGGCTCTGCGGGCTGCACGTTCCCACTGTGCTCCCCGCGCTGGCGCCTGGGCTGCTGTGAGTGTGTGGAAATAGCCTGACAGAAGGAACTGCCAAGGTGACCAGCGGGCACCTCTGGGAAACCACAGAAGGGGTGAGGTTGGAAGGACCCTCTAGAGATCACCTAGTGCAACCCCCCTGCTCCAGCAGGGACACTCATTTGGCCCAGGGTGGCATCCAGGCGGGTTTTAAAGACCTCCTTCAAAACGCTCCATGAAAGCTCCAGGCTGGGCTGAGGGTGGCTGAGCCCTCAAAGGCTCTGCTTTTTCCCCACCGATAATGAGGTCCGTGATTCGGCCCCGAGCGCCACCAGGACCCGGGGACATTCCCGGAGTGCCCCGGTAGCCGTGCGGTTCCGCGGGGCCGGGAACGCAGCTCGGCCGTGTGTCGCGCCGGCCTTTTATACAACAAGGGAAGTGTTTACGTGTGTTGTAGCAACCGGCCCCTTGGTGCGTGCCCGGCCGGGGCCGAGCGCGTGACTCACCGCAGGGGAACTCGCGCCTCAAAGCCAAGGCAGAGCGAAAGAGACCATTAATGCTGCAAAGCCGCGGCCGGGCGGCCTGTGGCTCCGGGGCTGGCAGCGGGAGGATGAGGACGGCGGCTCCGGTGTTTGGGCGGCAGCCCGAGGTGCCTGCAAATGTCTGGAGTCCCTCCTGGATTCCATGCGCTCCAGGTGGCCGCAGGAAGGGAAGAGGCATCCCAAAGGCCGCGGCTGCCCCGGGAAGGGCTGGGATGCACCGGCGGATGCATTGAAAGGTGGTAAGGAAAGCAGAGCGTTCCCACAGATCAAAGGGGAGCCCTGCTGCCAGGGCCGGCAGTGGGAATGAGCGGATCGCTCTGTCCACACACACAGGCTCCTTCGGCCGCGGCCTCTGGGCTCTGTCCACCACAAAAGCTCCCTAGCGGGGAGACCTTTTCTGTGGGGCTAAAAACCTGTGGGAAACCTTGTTTGTCCCCTGTCTTGGTGCCAGCTGCATTCAGGGGGTCTAAAAGAACAGAAATAGTTTCCCTCTGCAGATTGGGAGCTCGCAGTCGAACGCCCCAAGACGCAGGGATGCCGAGACCTGGGATTTTGGACTCGCCCACGACAAGGGTCAGTATTTTCCTAGTAAAAATAGATTGCTGGGAATGCCAGATGTTAAAATCGTGGCTCATCTGAATGAGTCATGAAGGAAACAAACTCCCCACATGGCAGCACCCAGCCTTGGGTGGTGGGCATTTGTGTAACCCTGGGATCATTGGGGGTTGTCCCCGCAGGTCCCTTTATCCGTTGCCACCCGGCCACGCGAGTCCGGCGCTGTGGATCCTTCGTGCACCGGCTGTCCGGGGAATGAGCCGGGCGGGTAGGATCCAGCCAGGATCCGCTGGAGTTGGGATCTGGCAAGCGCCTCAAATCCTGCAGTGCAGGAGCTCCACCAGCTGCTCGTGCCCACGGTGACAACCAGCGATCCTGTGGAAAAGACAGGGAAAAAATGTAGGAATGACAGCGGGTGGAGCACGGAGACAGCTCCCCAGGGCCCCCAGCTGCTCCAGCGGCCCTTACATGGGCAGGTTCCCCTCTCACCGCCCGCTGGGATTATCAGAGCTGGCAGAGGGCCGGGGGGACCAGGAACCGTTCCCAGGCACAGCTGGAGAGAAACTCCAGGGAAGGGCAGCTCTCGGTGGGGCCCGATCCATGGAGATAGCTCCTGATGCTACGGGAGGGACAGAGCGCCTGTTGCTCCAGGTGTCCCTTAGCTTTCCCGGCTGCTGCTGACCGAGCTGCTCCACTCCACTCTGTCGGGACCGTGGGGAAGGGGGCGTTTGGGTGCTCCGAGCGGGCGCTGCTCCGTGCGGCCGGCGTGCGGCAGGGGCCGAGGAGCAGCTTGGGGCACGTGGCGCGGCGCGGCGGGGAGGCCACCGTGCCGCTCACGGCGCTCACGGGGGCAGCAAGCGCCTGCAGTCCCGGCTGCAGTCCCGGCTGCAGTCCCGGTTGTTCCCGCCTGCCGTCCCTCCTGCTCAGGGTGCAATCCCAGCTGTTCCCACAGGCCCTGGGGCGGCTCCAGCAGGCGCTGTTGTTCGGTGCGCGGCCGCCGCCTCCCGGCTCCATTCCCCCGACATGGTCACCCCGTGCCCAGGCAGGAGCATCCCTGCTCATCCCCATCCTGAGGGACGCAGGGCGGCTCTGCGGGATTCGGCCCGTGCTTCAAGCCCTCAGCTCCGCACTCAAGCCCCTGCGGCCACTGCTGTCCTGTTCCAAATCCCGTCCCGCTCCATTTCTTGTCCTGCTCCACATCTCATCCTACTCCACATCCCATCCCGCTCCACATCCTGTCCCGCTCTGCATCCCATCCCGCTCTGCATCCCATCCCGCTCCACATCTTGTCCCACTCCACATCCCATCCCGCTCCACATCTCATCCCACTCTGCCTCCCGTCCTGCTCCACATCTCGTCCTGCTCCACATCCCGTCCCGCAGCCGCCGGCGCTGCCTCCACCCGCGCTCATCCCAGCCGTTCCTCGCCTCTCTGTGCCCGCTCCGTAGGGTAAAGCATCCCAGGTACTAAATCCCGGGCGTGCAGCTGTGACGCTGCGCGCAGAGCTGGGCTATTTCCAGCGTGTCCCGAGAGGATATAGCGGTGATTCCTGGCAGCAGGGCCGCACGCTATGTGCCGCTTGTGTGAAAACCAATCCCGCCGCCCGCGCCGCCCCCGCACGGGCTCCGATCACCCGGGGACACTCGGCCGACGCTCGCCCGGTGTCCCCGGCACCCGCGGGCCCTGCCCAGGCCCCGGGCAGCCTCCCCTCTGCTGCCCCCGGGACAGCGGGGCCACAGTCTGCATCCCGGGAGGTTCCCGGGCCACCCGGAGCCGCGGGCCCTGGGCCGGCCGCTCCATGGCGGAGCTGGAAGCCGGTCGGTGCGGAGCCGCGCGGAGCGGCGCGCCGGGCCAGGCTGTGCTGCCACCTGCAGCCCAGCGAGCGCCCGGACGGCCCCTGCCCCGGCCGGCACCTTGGCTAACGTGGCACTGGGAGGACGGTGGCGCCGGGCCGGTTGCACGGGTCCTGCACAGAGCCCTGGCACAAGGATGCCCGACCGGGCAAGAAGAGCGGCCAAATCCCGCTCGGGTTTCTGTGGCTCCCCGTACTCCCCGCTCGGGACCTGCCAGTGCCAGAGCTCCGGCTTGGAGATAAGGTGGTGGGATGGAGGGGTCTGTGTGGTGCAGGGCTCTCCTCTCTGGCTGCTGCATCGCGGCAGGGTTTCGAGCCAGCCTGGAGGATGCAGAGCTTAAATCCAAGCTTAAATATAGCGCTAAGCTGCTGCCGGACAGCGTGGATCCTCTTTGGAGTCATTTATCAGGTGTCCTGAGAGGATAAGCCCAGGCTGAGGTCACCCGGGAGCCGTGGGTCCCGGCCGTGGCGCCGCACGGGGAGGCGGCACGTGGCCGTCTCACATCTCCGCTCTGTGTCTTGCAGGACGAGGTGAAGCTGCCTTCAAAACTGAGCATCAGCAAGTCTTTGACGGAGGGTGAGAAGCAAGAGAAGGAGGGAGAAGGTGAGGAGGTGCCTGCAGGTGAGGACCACGCGGAGGAGGACCATGTCCAGCTCTCCTCGGACGAAGAGGTGGAGATTGAAGAGATTATTGAGGAGTCCCGGGCCGAGCGCATCAAAAGGAGCGGCATGAAGAGAGTGGATGACTTCAAGAAGGCCTTCTCAAAGGAGAAGATGGAGAAGACTAAGCTGAAGACCAAGGAGAACCTGGAGAAGACCCGCCACAACTTGGAGAAGACCCGCCACAACCTGGAGAAGCGGATGAACAAGCTGGGCACCAAGATTGTGACCAACGAAAGGAGAGAGAAGATGAAGACTTCTCGGGACAAGCTGCGCAAGTCCTTCACCCCCGACCACACCATCTACGCCCGCTCCAAGACGGCCGTCTACAAGGTGCCGCCCTTCACTTTCCACGTCAAGAAAATAAGGGAGGGCGCGGTGGAAGTGAAGGCCACGGAGCTGGTGGAGGTGGGTGGCGAGGAGGCCGAAAACTCGGATCTGCTGCGTGGGGAGAGCCCCGAGATGCAGACGCTGCTGGAGATCACGGAGGAGTCGGACGCGGTGCTGGTGGACAAGAGCGACAGTGAGTAGGAGAGGCTGCAGCAGAAGCCTCGCACCGCCGGCCGGACACGGAACCACTCGCGTTTGAGATGTCTCTTTGCCCCGGCGCCTCGGGGAGCCCACGCGCCGCATCGCAGCCCGCCCCCAGGACCACGTCTCTTCGGTATTTTAGCTTTAGCACCGCAGACGCTCGGAGCTCAGCGCCGCTTCCTCACGCGCCCCATCCCCGCGGAGCCGCTTCCCACCGCGGCGGAGCTGCCCGCCCGCCCACAGGGCTGATCCCGACGTGACGGAGCGCACCCGGAGAGTGCCGGAGTGCACCCGGAGCGTGATGGAGTGCACCCAGAGCACACCCGGAGCGTGCCATGTGGGAGCCGGGAGCAGAGCGCCGCTCGCCCCGGCCGCCTCGCCGGCTCCCCAGCACGGCACACACCGGGATGCCTCCCGCCCCGGCGGGAAGGGCCGTGGGAGCAGCCGTGACGCTGCAGGGCCTCAACCCGAGTGACCCAGGAGCCCCGGCGCCGCACGGTCCCGCTCCACTGCACGTGCAGGAGGCCACACGGGGTGTCCTGGAGGCCATGTAGGGGATCCCGGAGGCCACGCGGAATGTCCCGGAGCCCCCATGGGGTGTCCAGGAGCCCCCATGGGGTGTCCCGGAGGCCACGTGGGGTGTCCGGTGCCCATGTGGTCTGTCCCGGGAGGCCACGCGGAGTATCGCAGAGCCCACGCGGAGCATCCCAGAGCCCACGCGGGGTGTCCTGGAGGCCACGCGGGGTGTCCGGAGCCCACATGGCGTGTCCCAGAGGCCACGTGGAGTGTCCCAGAGGACACGCGGGGTGTCCCAGAGGCCACGTGGAGTGTCCCGGGGCCCACACGGGGCATCCTGGACCCCACGCGGGGCGTCCCGTCCCATCCCGTCCCTGCGGCTCCGCGCCGGCGGCCTCTCGCTCACAGCGCTCCCCTCACACGTAACCTGCTTGGCCACGGCCGGCTCCCCCCGTCCCGTCCCGTGCCGGGGCGCGGAGCGGGGCCCGGCGCCAGCGGCGCCCGCGGGGCTTCGGCGACGCTTTAACGTTTTCTACGTCTGCATCCTGGTGAGCAGCGCGACTAATAAAGTCTCTTTTGTAAAGGAGCAGCGTGCAGCGAGTTCCTGGGGACCGGGAGGGACGGGACGGGACCGGGGGCTCATCCCGCCCCCGCGGCGGGAGCCGGGCCGGGCCTCGGGGCCCGGGCAGGGCTGAGCTCTGGGCAGGATGGGTGCTGGGCTCG
>NW_020455613.1:274638-291566 GCF_003342845.1 Nothoprocta perdicaria
GCCCTGTCCCCCGTGGGGCCCTGTCCCCCGTGGGGCCCTGTCCCCCGTGGGGCCCTGTCCCCCGTGGGGCCCTGTCCCCCGTGGGGCCCTGTCCCTATGGTTAACCCCCCTGTCCATCCCAGGCCTCCGATCGCCCTCAGGCCTCATCCCCCGGGAAGCCCCTTCCACAGATGCCTGGAGCCGCGGGAGCAGATGTTTGGGGACAGGCACTGCTGGCCTGGGCAGGAAGGTCCCGACCGCGGTGGCCACAGGGATGGAGCCCCCAGGCCGGGGACGGACCCCGCAGAGCCTGCAGTTGGGAGCGGCCGGTTGTGCCAAGGGCTCCGCGCCGGGGCTGAGAGCCCCCCATGGGCTCCTGCTGCCCCCCAACTCGCGTGTCCCCTGTTGCTGCTTGGTGCTCCTCCCTTTGGGGTCAACACTGAAAGCACCTCGGGGAGCAGAGCCAAGTTCTCCTTGCAGACAGAGCTGCCTGGAGCTGCTCGGCCGCTGCCCGCAGGAATTAGCTCCTTGTTCCCGGGGGCACGCGGCGCTGTCCGAGCGCGAGGCGATTCCTGGGCTCCCCGCGGGGCTGCTGCCCGGCACCGCGAGCTGCCTCCGAGGTGTCTCTGCTCTCCAGAGCCAAGGAGCTGCCGCCGGCGCCGCATCCCTTGGTGTGAGCGCTGCAAAGCGCGGGGCTCTGTCCCTGCGCAGAGCCGCGGTGTTTCGGACGGCCCGGGCACTGGTGAGAGGCGGCCGCAGGGCCCGGTGCCACCCGGGATGCCCCCGTGCCCTGTGGACGGCCTTGAGCTCCCGGGCTGCACCCATGCACCCTGTTTACCCCGGCGCTCGCTGCGGGCCCCGCTGCAGCTCCGGGGGTGCCAACCGGGCCCCAAAGGGTCCCCGTGGGGCTGCACCGGGTCCCTTTGGCGGCGCTGCGGGGCCCTTTGCCCGTCTGGCTGCGTCCCCCGCGGGCCGGCGCTGCGGGGCGGAGCTGCCGTGCGCCGGGGCCGTTTCCTGTGGCGGCGGGAGCATGCGCGGGGTGGCGGGGCGCCGGCGGAGGCCTCTGCGCTCGCCGGCTCCCTGGGGGGAATCCGGGGGCTTTGGGGCCACCCGCGTCCCCACACGGCGCCCACTCGCCCCGCAAGCAGCCTCTCCGCTTCCCGTTTCGGTGCTGGCTCCGCTCCCTGCGCTCCCAGGAGGTTCCTCCCGCGGGACACGGCCTGGGAGGGCGGCCGCGGTTTCCCGGCCGGGCGGTTCCGCCTCGGTCGGTGCTGGGGGTCCCTCGGCCCCGGTGCAAGGGACGCGATGTGGCCGAGCTCATCTGGGGTTTCTCAGCTTTAGCCCAGGTGTTTTGGGGTGATTTCCATGGCAAACAGGGCTGGGACAGGGTGGGGGTCCCGCTGTGCCCGTGGGGAGCAGGAATCACCTGTGTTCGTGCCACGGGCACCTCCAGGGCTGGCATCCCAGCACGGTGCATCTGTCACCTGGGTGAAAGCCTCTTTATCCCTGCGCCAGGCGCCCATGACCCCCCTTTCCTGCATCCCCCTGGGACACAACACGTCCCCTTCCCCTTGCAAAGAGCAGCCCCAGGGCCTGGGCCCTGCGTGTGACAGGCGCCTGGCTCCACTCGCTGCCACCTTAACCTCCCGTCGCTCCCGTGTCGGAGCCAGCAGGGATCTCGTCCCGGCTTTGCCAGGACAATCAGCCGCAAGCTGCCGGTGCAGGGCCCCTTCCCAAGCCACGGCTGACGTGTCCCTCGCCGCAATAACCTCTGCGGAGGAGCAAAGACCTCGTGGGGAAGCGACCTGTCCCGCGGGCGCCCTCGCTCCTCGGCCGTGCTGCCGTTTGCACCGCGCAGCAGCAGCGCCCGCGACCTGCTCCTTCCTGCTTTCTGCGGCTTCCCGGCAGTCTCCGCCTCCCCTGCGCTTTACCGTAAGCTCCGCGGCTCCTTCCCTGCCCTCCTAGGAGCTGGGAAGCGGCTCTCGAGTCTCCTGCCTGTCTCTGAGACCCTTCCCTGGTGCAAAAGAGCTCTGGGAAGTGGTGCCTCTCCGCAGCTCCGGCTTGGAAGTTCGGCCGCCCTCGGCTCGGCCGCCGCTCCGCGAGCGGAGCGGCGGCCGAGCCGAGGGCGGCCGAACTTCCAAGCCCAGCCCAGGGGTCTCCCCGTGGGTCCCACAACAGGGCACAGGGCTCCACAAACCAACCCCACTGGAGCCAGCTCTGCAGCCTCCCCAAGTCCCTGTGTTTATTTTTGTTCTAATGCTCCTGCAAATCCCCCTCGGGACGGGGGAGGACAGAGCTGGGCTCCGCTGCGAGCGGCCGGTGCCAGCTCCGCTGTTGCAATCTCGGGTGTTTCGCCTTCGTTTCGCTCGCTGGAAAAATGAGTCAGGATCCTCCTTTTTTTTCGGCCTCGCGGCCAAGGCCGCTGGCAGCGGGACCCTACGGAGCTGTCGGAGCTGCCCCGACGCGGCCTCGCGCGCGGCCGGGTCTCGAGCGCAGCCTCCCCAGCGGGGGCCCTGGGGGCCCTTTCACCGCGCGCCCCGCACAAGGAGGCGGCTCCGCTTTCCCCGCACGCCCCCGGCCCCGCGCGGTGCCGCTGGGGCTGCCGTTTGCCCTTGATGAGAAGGGCCTTTCCCTCCCCGGCTCGGCCGGGTCCTCCCCCGGCTCGCGGCGCTGCTCGCCCTGCGGTTTTGCTCTGCGGTTCCCGCTTCTCCCCCGGCGTGGGCCCGTGTGTTGGTGACGACAGCGGCGCTGGCGCTCCGAGCTGCTGCCGGCCTCTTGTCTCGCGGGGGCAGCGATGGCAGCAGCTCTTGCTGCTTGCCGGGGCTGCCCACGGGTCGGCCCAGGGCTCTGTGGAGTGGGAAGCGGTTCCTGGGCGGTGGGAAGCGGCTCCCGGGCGGCATCACCAGGGACCCCGGGCTTGGGCTCTGCAGGTGTCTGCAGAGGTGGCTGAGGGCCCTCGCTGCACCCCAGCCCAAGGCAGAGCCTCTGGGGGCGGCTCCTGCTGCTCCACGCGCCGTGACCGGAGACTGTCGCGTTGCCGTTGCAAGTGTCCCAGCCTCGCCGCTCCTGCTGACACGGGGGCTCGGGCCGGAGTTGGGGCTGCGGTGCCTTGTGGTGCGGGACCTTGCCTGCAGGATGAGCTCAGAAACCTCCCTGCTCGGCCCGAGGGCAATCGCGCCCTCCCCTTGCCCTGAGCACCTCGGTCCCGCACCCAAAGCCTGCACCTTTCCCCTGGCGGGCCCCGGGGCCGGTGCACAGGAGGAGAATCCCGCCGGGCACCGCGGCGCTCACCGCCGTGCCTGTCCCCACAGGTCTCCGGAGCCGGCCAGGATGGCGCAGTGGAATCAGCTGCAGCAGCTCGACACGCGGTACTTGGAGCAGCTCCACCAGCTCTACAGCGACAGCTTCCCCATGGAGCTGCGGCAGTTCCTGGCACCCTGGATTGAGAGCCAGGACTGGTGAGGCCTTGTGGCTGGTAGACTCGGTTTGGGGTGCTCGGGGCTCTGTTTTAGGGGAGGGCCTGTCCCCTGCATCGCATGAGCAGGGATTTTCCAGTGTTTGTTTCCAAATCTGAGGATTTGGAATTTGGATCTGAGGGTTGAGTGCGGGTTGCTGGTCTTGTTCCTTTGCACCCTTGAGCTCTGCCCTACAGCAGGGTTGGGATGGGAGCGAGTGCCAGGGAGCTTTGGAAACAGGCTGTGCTTGTTCCCCACGGCTTTGGCTCTGCACAACTGCTCTTCCTTGCCCTGTGTCCCCGTGAGACTCGTCAAGTGCAGGGCAAAACGGAGCACGAGCCTGTGTGTGCGGTGCCAAACGTCCGCGCGGGAAAGGGGCAGGGAGCAAAGCAAAGGTGTCCGCATCCGGGCTCCGTTTCCACTGTCCTCTCTCGTACATGAGGCTGAAAAGGAGCCACCTGCTCCTGGGTCCTTTTTGGAGAGCACGTGGGCATGGAGCAGAGGCTGCGTGCTCTGGCCGCTGGCTTCCAGCCAGAGCCCGAGCACAAGCCGAGAACATTTGTCACCCTGTCCTCGTGTGTGCTCGGGTGGCTCCTGGGGGGAGCTGCTGCCACCCCAGGGAAGCAGCCGCTGCTGGGGGAGCCCGGCCGGTCGCGGAGGCCGCGCGGGTCCGCTGGGGATGGAGCGGTGCCCGCCGCGCTGCGCGGGGTGCCAGGCTCGTGTCCTGCCCCGCCAGGGCCTACGCTGCCAGCAAGGAGTCGCACGCCACGCTGGTCTTCCACAACCTGCTGGGGGAGATCGACCAGCAGTACAGCCGCTTCCTGCAGGAGTCCAACGTCCTGTACCAGCACAACCTGCGGCGCATCAAGCAGTTCCTGCAGGTGGGAAGAAAGCGCACATTCTGTTTTGGAATACTGGCTTGGGAGTGTTTAAAGGAGGAGGGAGCCTGGGCACTCCTAACGCTTCCTCTGCGCGATTCGAACCGCAGCCTGAAAGGCTTTGCAAATCCCACGAGTTGCGTTTTACCCGCTAACTTTGGGGATTTGGGTGCTTTACAGAGCAGATACTTGGAGAAGCCGATGGAAATAGCCCGCATTGTGGCTCGCTGCCTCTGGGAAGAGTCCCGGCTCCTTCAGACAGCTGCGACCGCAGCCCAGGTGAGTGGTTCGGGGGCAGGTGGTGTCCTGGGATCGCCCTTTCCCGCTGGCCGACCCGTGCACGTGCTCTGCTGCACGGCTTTTGATAGTAAACATGATGGCCCTGCCTGCAAAACCTCCGCGACGCAGAGTATCTCCGGGTCCTAAGCCCTGTTCTAAGTCCTCCTTGCCCCTTCTGCAGCAAGGGGGACAGGCAACACACCCGACAGCAGCTGTAGTGACAGAAAAGCAGCAAATGCTGGAGCAGCATCTGCAGGACGTGAGGAAGAGGGTGCAGGTATGTGCGTGCAACACCCGGGAGAGGAGATGATGCCCAAGAGCCCTGTGCTTTGGTGCTTTGAACAAATATACATCTCTGGCCTTGCAGGATCTGGAGCAGAAGATGAAAGTGGTGGAAAATCTCCAAGATGACTTTGATTTCAACTACAAGACTTTGAAAAGCCAAGGAGGTAATGGAAGCTCGTTAGTTTCTGGCAAACCAAAGTGTGTTCCTGTAAGGAAACGTGCTGGAGGGTGTTTCCAGCCCTCACAGTGCATCTTACCCAGCAAAAAGGGTAGTTTAGGCTCAGGGCATTTGCATGGCAATTGGAGAAACCTTGTTTTTGGTTCTGCTGCTGGCAGAGCTCCAGGAGAGCTGAAAGGGCTCTGCTTGTTTTGGGTGTGAATGGAGAGGTGGCACGTAGAGGTGATATCCCTGCTGTGCCGGTACTAAAGCCAACAAGAAGCGAGGAGGCTGCTTAATGATCACCAGCCTCCTGCGCGGCTTTTTGTCGTAATTGACTGGAGATCTGTGTGTGTGTGATCCTCAGGAGGGCAGGAGTCCTTGTGCTTAACTGAAACTCTCTCCTTTCATTGCAGATATGCAGGATCTGAATGGAAACAACCAGTCAGTGACCCGGCAGAAAATGCAGCAGCTGGAGCAGATGCTCACGGCGCTGGACCAAATGCGGAGGGTACGTTGTGCACGCTCAGGAGTGACCAGCCCTGCAGATCCCTCTGCGATGCAGGTCTCTCCCTGGAACAGGAGTCTGGTGCTCCTGCGTGGCCGGGTCTGAGAGGGTCACTAGAAGTGTAACCCTCAGTCACCTCTTGTTTGCTGTGGAACTTGCAGCTCTTGAAGGGAGTTGGGGGATGCTGAGGGTCCGGGTTTCTTCCTCGATAGGGTATTGTGAGTGAGCTGGCTGGGCTGTTGTCAGCCATGGAGTATGTGCAGAAGATGCTTGCAGATGACGAGCTAGCAGACTGGAAAAGACGGCAGCAAATCGCCTGCATTGGTGGCCCCCCCAATATCTGTCTCGACCGGCTGGAGAACTGGTAAGGAAGCCTGCTGAGAGTTGCATTAACCCCTCGAGAGGCTGCGTCCAAACACCTGCAGTGGAGACAGTCTGGGAATGCCTCTGGGAATGTCTTTGTCAACTGGGTGCTGATGCCCGCAAGCATAAATGTAATCTACTGGTCAGACTGGTCCTGGAGAGCAGGCACCGCAGCAGGAATTTCTAGCTCCAGGCTTGTGGGATTCCCAAGGCTGCTGTGAGGAGTTCCTGTTGCTGTGTGGCTATTTGTAGGCCCTTGGCAGATGTTTCTCTGCAGAGCTCAGAAATGTGCAGATTTCTTCTTTAGCTCATAGCCTGAATACACCCACTTGGGAGGCACAGACCGTTCTGTTCTCTGCCGGTTGCAGTAGAGATTCCCACCTCGTGCCCTAGTGAGGGGAGCAGAGGGCTTCAGTGGGTGCTCTGGGAGCATGCAGGGTGCAAGGCTTGGCAGCCAGAGCTAACAGAGGTCCTTCCTGCCTTCCCTAGGATAACCTCTCTTGCGGAGTCACAGCTACAGACCCGGCAGCAGATCAAGAAGCTGGAAGAGCTGCAGCAGAAAGTGTCCTACAAGGGTGACCCCATTGTCCAGCACCGGCCCATGCTGGAGGAGCGGATCGTAGAGCTGTTCAGGAACCTGATGAAAAGGTACGCAGAGTTGCCGGCAGCTCTGGGATTATGGGGAGCATGGAAAGGGGTGAGCAACCCGTGTGCTGGAATGGGATCTGGGATGTGACCGCGCTGCCTTGCGCTTTGTCCCTGCAGCGCTTTCGTCGTGGAGAGGCAGCCCTGCATGCCCATGCACCCCGACCGGCCCTTGGTCATCAAAACAGGCGTGCAGTTCACCACCAAAGTCAGGTGCGTGGCCAGCCGCTGGCTCTGTGTCTGCGCCGTGGGGAGGGAGCCGCGTGGCAGGGAGCCAGGAGCTCCTCCAGAGGAAACGCTGCTGTGGCTGCTGCCGTGGTGGGAAGTGCTGGGAGCCCGGGAGGGAATGAACCCCTGCGAGCTGGCCCTGCTGGTGTGCGGCCCAGTGACTCAGTGGCTGCTGGCTGGGGAGCTGCTGCGTTCCTGGAGGCAGCCGGGGTTCTGGTAAATCCCGCCGTGGGGGTGGTGGGCAGGAAGCAGCGGCGCTTCCCTGGCCGGCTGCCTCCCAGCTGCTCCGTGCGCCTGGCTCTGCAGAGCCGCTCCTGCACCCGGCTCTGCCCCGGAGCGGGTTCCTCGTGGCCCCGCTCTGCCCCTTCACGTGCAGCAACACAGTGGGGCAGATGGTGCTCGATCAGAGCAGATGTCCCCATGATGCGGGCGGCAGCAGCAGCTGAGAGGCCCTGATGGAGGGGGACTCAGAGCACTGAGGTGATGCCCCCTGTTCTGGGGACAGTGCCAGGACTGGCCTAACACAGCTCTGAGCACGGGCAAGATCAGGGGAGCTGGGTGAACTGTGTGGTGCTGAGTCTCAGTGGGCAGTGTGGAGTGAACCATGATGCTGCCAGGCTGGGTAGGCACCCACCAGTGCTGTTCGTGCAGCCCCAGTCTCTGGCCACGGTTCATCGCTTTCCAACTGGAGCTCTTTGCCTGTGCAGGGTGTTTATGCTCACTTGCACATCTCCTGCCTCTTTGCAGGTTGCTGGTCAAGTTCCCAGAGCTGAACTATCAGCTGAAAATTAAAGTCTGCATTGACAAGTGAGTCTGGTGATCTTGGAGTTGGGTGGGTGGAGTGTCTGGGATGGGCCTTGCTGCTCCCTGGGCTGTTCCTGTGCCATTGGATCTCCATTCCTGTGCCAAGGGCCAGCGTGACTCTGAGTAGAAGGGGATTAGCGGGATCTGCTCCCTGGCGCAGGGTGGCAATGTCCTAGGGTTCAGCATCCAGTGCAGGGCACGGCCTGGGGGTGCAGTGCTGCCCGCACAGCAGCTCCTTTAGGGCTGCCCTTCGCGCTCCCGTGTCCATGCGGAAGGCTGACGCTGCCTGTGCTCTCCCCTCTCTCCTAGGGACTCCGGGGATGTTGCAGCCCTGCGGGGGTAAGTGCAATGCTGCTGCTTGGCTCTTTATACCCTGGCAAGCATTTTGTCCTGTTAGCTCTGAGGAGCTGCCAGTCACACTGTGTCTCTGCTCTTTCCAGGTCGCGGAAGTTTAACATTCTGGGGACAAATACCAAGGTGATGAACATGGAAGAGTCCAACAACGGCAGCCTCTCGGCAGAGTTCAAGCACCTGGTGGGTACAGGGAGCCCTCGGGGCTGCTCTGAAGCCCTTGGGCCTGAGGAGTTGCTTTAGCTCTTCCTTCTCTTCGCAGACACTGCGGGAGCAGCGATGTGGCAATGGAGGAAGAGCCAACTGCGATGTAAGTGTTGAGCCGGGGCTGCGCTGGGGAAGGGGCCCTGCTTAGGAGAGGCTGCCAGCTCTGCTTGGAGCACCCCTCGCAATCCCCTGGCAGCTCCAAGCCTCGTTCTGCATCGAGCAGCTCAACCACAGAAAGGGGAAGTGGGGGCACTGCCCGCAGAGGGTGTTTGCTGGCGTCATCCCATGCGCTGGCAGCTGCCAGAGCAGCAGCAGAGACCTTAGCAGCAGCACTGGTGCCCGTGGCTGTGTGTCCCCTGGGTGAGAATGAGGGCGGGTGTCTCCTGGGTGCTCACTGTGCCCTCATCCCCCCTCAGGCCTCGCTGATAGTCACTGAGGAGCTGCATCTCATCACCTTTGAGACAGAGGTCTATCACCAAGGGCTGAAGATTGACCTAGAGGTGAGTTGTGGGCTCCTGCAGGCCAAGGAGGAGGGGGCTGCAGGGCTGAGGAGGTGCCGAGCTCGGGGGTGTCATGGGCCGTGTGGCTCTGCCTTGCTGGACACAGACCCAGAGCAGGGGCAGGAGGCACCTGCCTGAGCTCCAGCCCTGTGAGATGTCCCAGCCTGTGCTCGCATCGTGTCCTTGCAGACCCACTCGCTGCCCGTCGTGGTCATCTCCAACATCTGCCAGATGCCCAATGCCTGGGCCTCCATCCTGTGGTACAACATGCTGACCAACAACCCCAAGGTAGGGCTGGGGGCTGCGGGGGTGGGCGACAGAGATGCCCTGCAGCCTCCTGGGCAGCTGCCCAGCAGCCAGGCTGCAGCGGAGGGAGGAAGCGGAGGGGGAAAGCCGTGGCCTCGCAGGGCTCGTTTGGGGTTTGCCCTCCTGCTCCGTACAGTGCCCTGCTCAGGGCTGGGTGTTTCCTTGTGCAGAACGTGAACTTCTTCACCAAGCCGCCCATCGGGACCTGGGACCAGGTGGCGGAGGTGCTGAGCTGGCAGTTCTCCTCCACCACCAAGCGCGGGCTCAGCATCGAGCAGCTGACGACACTGGCTGAAAAGCTTCTGGGTAGGCGCTGTCCTGAGTGTCCTGCTTGCCCTGCTGGGGTAACTCCTGTGAGACCCATTTGTATATGCAATGTAGTAGTAGCATTGCACGGTTTGGGAAGAGAGTTCTGCTTTGTAATTGCTTGGTTTTCCTCGAAATACTGCAAACTTGGTTTGCCGCGTGGAAGAATGGCTATCGCAATGTTGATTCTCCTGTTTTTCTCTGCCAGGGCCAGGTGTGAATTACTCTGGCTGTCAAATCACCTGGGCCAAGTTCTGCAAGGTATCGTTCCCCTTTCCTCCCAAGTGCCTTCCCTGGGCTGTCCGTTGCCCAGGCTGCACTCGCAGCATCGCCGCTCTCTTGCTCAGGAGAACATGGCTGGCAAAGGCTTCTCTTTCTGGGTCTGGCTGGACAACATCATTGACTTGGTGAAGAAATACATCCTGGCGCTGTGGAACGAAGGGTGAGCCTCACCTGGGGCTGGGTGGTGACCTGGGGCAGGAGACCTGGGAACCTTGTCCCGAGGGTGGTGGGAATGTCTTCTGCGTACAGGCGCTTGGCTTTCCCAGGGTGCCTCTTCAGCCTAGACCCTGCTGGCTGCTTCCAAGCAAAAACCCTTCCCGGCACCTGGGAATGTCTAAAAGCTCTGCTGAAAGTAAGGCTAGGCCCTGTGGCTGCCTCAAGCTGTGTAGGGCAGAGGACTGGCAGCCCTCGTGCTTTAGAGCAGCTGCCCCAATGTGCCCCCACCCTGGCATGCTCTTCTCCTTGCCCTCCAGCTACATCATGGGCTTCATCAGCAAGGAGCGGGAGCGAGCGATCCTGAGCACCAAGCCGCCGGGAACCTTCCTGCTACGCTTCAGCGAGAGCAGCAAGGAAGGGGGCATCACCTTCACCTGGGTGGAGAAGGATATCAGTGGTACGTTGCCTCCTGCCTGCCCTGGCAGTGGTGCCTCGTGCCAGGGATGCTCCTGGATCACAGCAGTGTCACTGATCACGTTTGTCCTTTATCCGGACGGGCCCTCTCCCTTGGTTAAGACTTTGAGCATGAGCCCGGGTGCCTCTTGGTGGTCTCTGTGCCGGGTGCCCCTGCCCACGTGTTGCTGGCACAGTGCAGCTTTCCAGGCTGCTGGCACTGCCTCTCTGTGCTGCCCAGGGCCTCTTGTTGCCCACGTGCCACAGCCCCAGTGCCTGCAGCAGCTCTGCTGTGCCAGGCACGAGCCCAGGCTGCTCTGCCTTGTCCCAGTCCCTCCTGCACTGTCTGAGGAAGATCTCTGCCCCTGCTCGAGGAACATGGGCACCTTGCCCTGTGTGAAAAGTGTCTTTGTGCAGGGAAAACCCAGATCCAGTCCGTGGAGCCTTACACCAAGCAGCAGCTAAACAGTATGTCCTTTGCGGAGATCATCATGGGCTACAAAATCATGGATGCCACCAACATCCTGGTGTCCCCCCTGGTGTATCTGTACCCGGACATCCCGAAGGAGGAGGCATTTGGGAAGTACTGTCGCCCTGAGAGCCAGGAGCACTCTGAAGCTACAGACTCAGGTAGTCGTTGACTTTCTGTGCTCTCGTGCGCAAGCTGGCGAGTCGCTTGGGCTTGTTTCATGATCACTCTGAGGCGGAAGAGCCGGTGGTAGCTGTGGGATCCTGCTGTGGGTCACAATTCCCAGCTGCAGCCTGGGACTAGTGCTTGGGGGCACGTTCCTTGGTTCCTGTGCAGGGCTTCAGCAGCCTGTGAGGGCTCAGTGGCTGCTGTGCCGTGTCTATAAGGCCGTTCCCACCTGGAGCAGGGCGGGGGGGGGAGTTGGTTTCCATCCTTTGGCAGCTGGTGACAAGTCTGCTCTTCCTCTTCCTTGCAGGTGCCGCTCCGTACCTGAAGACCAAGTTCATCTGCGTCACCCCGTGAGTGTCCTGGGAGGGCTGTCTGCAAGCCCGGGGAGCAGCCCTGCTCCCGGGGGTCTTTCCTCACACTGCTTGGTTGCTTGGGGTAGTTACAGTCCCTCAGCTCACACTGTTCTGCTACCGGGTCCCAGGCTTGCGGACAGGGTAGGAGGAGGCCAGAGCGGGATCCGTGGGGTTCTTCTTTCCTCCTTGGCTTTTTCCTTGTGTTGTGGAGAGCCGAGCTCTTGAGATCTGGGGCTGGCCATGGTGTTGGAGCACTCCGTGCTGTCTGTCCGTCTGCATCTATCGCTGAATCACATCATCATAGATCATCTATTGCTGAATCTGACTGTCCCCGTGTTCCCTTCCCTCCCTGTGCAGCACCTCCTTCAGCAACAGCATCGACCTGCCCATGTCCCCACGCACCCTGGACTCACTCATGCAGTCTGGCATCAGCAGCGAGGGAGCAGAGGCCAACGCGGGCCAGTTCGGTGGGTCTTGCCGCAGCACCGCACAGGGATGGCCTGGCTGGGGACAGAGCTCCAGGGCTCAACCTTAGCCCCTCGGGACGCCCGGGCGCCCCGTAACCTCCCGCTGTGTCTCCCTGCAGAGTCGCTGACCTTCGACATGGAGCTGACCCCCGAGTGTGCGTCGTCACCCATGTGATGGGCTCCAGCGCTGCTCCCGGAGCCTCCCGGCACTCGCCTTCCCGGTCCCAACATCCCCCCCCCCGTCTGGCCCTGCTCCGTCGCTTGCTTGGGGCCTTTCCTTGCGAGGAGCTGGGGGCCAGGGTCCTCGACGTAGATTTCCTTGACCCAAATGATCACCCACCTTGGTGGTGGTGTCGTTGGTCTCTTTGCGGGGAGGGGGGGATAACCCTTTTCCTAGTTCCTTCCATAACACACTTTATTATTGTTTTGCTCATTCAAGTGCCTATCAGCCTCCAAGTGCAGCCTCAGTTCTTACAAATGCTTCTGCAGCCCCTCTTGAGCTGCCTGCTCTCGAAAGCTGCTTTGCTGACTGCTGCTATCTAGAAAGCCCTGAAGCTCTTGGAAATGTGGATTTGCCTCCTAGTAGCTGAGCAGGGATGGAGTCGCGGCACCGTGTGCTGGAAAACCAGCCAGCGAAGGGAGGCTCCTCCAGCCCTCGGAGCTCTTGTCTTGGTGCCTTCTGCTCCCCCTGGTTCTGGGCTGGGGGCCCAGCCAGCAGCAGGGAGGTGGATGGGCCCAGGCCCTCCTGTCCTGGGACAGGGGCAGTTCTGCTGGGCTTTGGGAAGCTTTGGGAGCTTCAGGACTCCCCAGGAGCTTCAGGAGCTGCCTCGGGGAGCCACCACCTTCCTGCTGCAGGCAGAGAGCTCCAGCAGTCCCAGAGCTCCCGCTGCTCTCCCTGCCCTGCACGGATTCTCGTGGGGAAGAGCAGGGCTCTGTCCCCAGACCCTTGTGGTTGGCACGAGGCAGCGTTTGCATCTCGGCTCTGTCTGTGGTCCCTGGGGCCCTAGAGCTGCCACCGTGGCCCTCCTGCCCCTGAGGCTGCTCAATGAGGCTCAGCTGGGCCGGGCTGCCAGGCTGGGCCCTCTTTCCTTTGCTGGGGCTTGGGGCATTTTTGGTCGGTAGGTTTGCAGCTTCTCGGGGGCTTTGCGTGGCATTTGGGTTAGAAGGTGGCTGTTGGTGTTAAGCAAGGAGGGGGCGAAGGCTGAAGGGATCAGGGGCTATGGAGAGGGAGGAATCCGGGCCCGGAGCCCAGGGCTCTGTGTCCTGCCTCGCTCCGAGGCTCGAGGAAAGGGGGATCGGGCAGGAGCCTCCAGCAGGAACAGAGGGCTGGGCTGGTCCTTGGGCACGGCAGAGGGTCACAGCCCCAGACTAGCGCGTTGGTGGGAAACGGCCCCAGGTGTTACAGGGTTCTGGGCCCTCTGAGTTTGGCTGTGGGGGAGAGAGCAGGGGCCGTGGGCTGTGCTGGAGCCGTGGGAAGTGAAGGAGGGGATGGGAATGGAGGGCAGAGCTGAGGGCAGGAGGCTGCAGCGTCCTGCACACGCCAGGGCCCTTGGGCTGGATCAGCCTGGGCCGGGGCAGGCACAGGAGCCCAGGGCTGCTCCTGCACCTCTGCTCTGCGCGCAGCTGCCTCTGGCTGCAGCAGTGTCCCAGACACCCTTCAATACTGTAAAAAATTTTATTTTTTTGTATATTTTATTGCTGTATCTACAGGCTTTAACTTTCTCCAAAATAAAGGCTCTGAAGTGTCGCGTGCTGCTCTGGGAGCTCGTGTTTCCGTGGCCAGCGCCTGCCCGTGGGGGGATCGGCCCCCCGGGGTGCGCGGGGCCTCGGCGGCGAGGAGCCCCCCGGCCCGGGGCGGCCCCTGCTCTGGCTGCCGTCCTGGGGGCGGCCCCGGGAGCGGGACCGGGCCGGCGGCGCTTCCTGGGGCTGCGCTGCCCTCTCGTGGGGACGGCCCGAGGTGGCACCGGGGCCGGGGCGGATCTCACTGATGGGCAGAGCCGGGGGGCTCTGGTCCGGCCCGCGGCGGCTCCTCCTCCGTGGCTCGGAGCTCCCTGCACGGAGTCGCCCGGCCCCGGGTCCGGCCCTGCCCCTCGCCCCGTGCACCGGCCCACGCGAGCTCCCGGCTGGCTCCATCCCAGCGGCCAGGGCTGCATGAACCCCATGTCCCACGGGGATGGCAGCAACCGTCAACCCGTGCAGGCGGCAGGGCCCGGGCTCAGCTGCCCTCGTGCCAGGGAGCCGGGACCTGTGTGCCCTTGGCCCTGGCTCAGGGAGCCTGTAGGAAGCAGCACCTTCTGCCAGCATGAGGCTGCTCCCGGGCTGTGCAGCCTGGGATGGGGCGGGAGTTGGGGCGGGAGCGCAGGGCTGGGCAGCGCTGCCGGGGCGGTCTGTGGCACCGCGTCCCTGGGGCAGCCCCGGTGCCACCAAAGCGGGTCAGCGGGGCAGCCTTGCTCCGTGAGCTGCTCGGAGGGGAGGCGCCGGCCCCGCTGCTGCTGCGTCCAGCCTGCCCGGATTAGGGCTCCCAATGCGGCTAAGCGGCTTGGGCAGCCGCTCGCGTGACCGGGAGGAGGGTGGCGGCGGTGGCCACCTGGCAGCGGGGCTGAAGAGCCCACGGTGACGGCTCCGGGGCGGCCGCAGGGGGCTCTTCCCCCAGCTCTGTGCAGCCCGAAGAGCAGAGCTGCCGGGGGCTGCTCCGGTGGGAGCCACTGCAGGGCCGGGGCGGCTGCTGGGGTGCAGGGGTGACCCGGAGCTGCCTGTTTCCCGGAGCAGCGGGCACCAGAGCCAGGGTAACCCTGGCAACCCGCGGGACCAGTGCTGCCGCCGTCACCGCCAGGCTGGGGCACCGCTGCTCCTGCTGCCCGCCACGGGGCCCCGGCAGCGGGGCCAGGGGTTGGCACCGCATGGGACCCCAGCCCAGCGCCGCCCTGGCTTGTGCTGCAGCCCCCAAGCCGCTCGTTCCCCCCGTGTTTTCCAGCAACCAGAAAGGCGCGGTTTCCTTCCCGGCTGGGCGTCCAGGGAGGCGGGACACGGGATCGTGCTGCACGTGGTGCCAGGCGCAGCAGGATGGCAGGCGTCCCAGTGCCGCCGGGGTCCTGCGGCCGCCGATGACACAAAGGCCCCCCCGGAGAAGCAGCCGGGGCGCTGGTGGTGCCTCTCCGGCAGGAAGGCCGCAGCTGGAGAGGCGGGTTTCCAGGAAAGCAATTACGCGCCCTGGGCTCACGGTGCCGCAGCGCCAGCGTCACTCGCCTCCCGCCGAGCTCAGGCGAGATGACGGCGCAGGGACGCGCGGGGCCCTGCTGCCTCCTCGGCGCTGGCCAAGGTGGCCCGGCACGGGGGGCTCCGGCTGTTTGGCACACTGGGAGAACCCACCGTTCCCGGCCACCTCCCGTTACATCCTGCTGCCTGCAGCCGTCGTGATTCTAAACTGCTCCCTTGGCCCTAGCAGGATGAGGCAGCTTCTGCTTTCCTGCCAGGATCGCTCTCTTCCCACTTTCTTTTTCCTACGAATGGAGAAGGAAGAAACTCCAGGGAAGGGGAGAGAGCAGAGGAAGCTCGTGGGCTGCGTGCCAGCTCACGGGGGTGGACGCTGTCCCCGCACCCGCCACGGTCCCCCACGGCTGGGCTGACGCGGCCGCGGGCGACGCAGCTACGAGTTGGGAAAGCAGTTTGCCCGTGTGATGCAACCCGCCGAACGGGAGCGTTCTCAGGAACGGCGGGGAGGGCAGGAGCGCTGCCACCTCCTTGTCCCTCGTCTTGCAGGACACAGAGGACACAGTCCTGGCTGCTCCAGGGTGGCAAGCTGAGGGCAGTGGCGGGCAGCCTGCAGCGGCAGGGCTCATCCCGGCCTCTCTGAATCCACGGATGCAGCAATCGCGTCAGGGAGAACTTGGGACTCGCTTACATAACCGCAGGCCATTGGCAGCGGCAGTGCCACAGGCAGCGCTGGCCGGGGCGGCGGGCGCTCCCCCGCGGCCTCCCCGCCGCCTGCCCCATCTCTCTCCGGAGTCTTCTCGGCCGCGGAAGATGGGCCGGTAGCGAAAGTGAAAGGCCCGGAGGTCCCAGGCGGGCGCTCGCGCGTCGCTTCCTGCCGCAGCCCGCGTGGCTCCTGCGCCGCTCAGGGTGCCCCGTCGCCCCAGGGTGCCGCATCGCCCCACAGGGCCTGGTACCCTGGGGTGCCCCATCTCCCCACGCGCCCCCTCTCTCCAAGATGCTCCGTTGTCCTGTGGTGCCTCGTTGCTGCAAGCTGCTCCATCACCCTGGGGTGGCCCGTTCCACGGGATGCCGCCCCACGGCGATGCCTGGGAAGCTACACAAGGCTGCTCGTTTTGCCTCCCGCTCTGCGGCCTCTGCTGCCTGTCCGGGGAGAGGACGCAGAGGGAGCAGCCCTGGGCGACAGGGGACGTGAGGCCAAGGGCAGAACCCCGGCCCGCGGCGCCCGGCGGTGACAGGGATGCTGTGGGGGCCGCTCCGGCTGCGCTGCGGCTCCTTCCCATTGCCCCCTCCTCCTGCCCCATGTCCACAGCAGGGCCGGGACCTGGGCATTCATGGGTGCCCAGCGCCCGGGCACAGGGCATCGGGTGCCAACGCGGGGCCGCAGGCTCAAGGGACATGTGGGGCCCAAGGTGGTTGGTGCCGCAGCCCGGCGAGGGGTTAAGGTAGCGACGGGGGCCGTGCCGATGTGCGGAGCCGCAGGCCGGAGCAGCGGCCGCCGGAAGCGCCTCCCCTGCACACATGGCTCCGCCGGGCACCGATCCCTCTGGCTCTCGCCTGCTCAGCTCATTTACCAGAAATAAGGAAGTTGGAAAAGCCGGTGGGACTCGGCGCTCTGGCACCACTCACCCGGTGGCAATTTCCTCCCTGCCCCCTTACTCACATGCAACCCCTGCTCCATCCCACGCCACTTTTCCCAGAATCGGGCCGTTTCTGCAGGCGGGAGCTCCGGGATGCAGCCCTGCCCCGCGGAGCCCAGACCCGCAGCCGCAGAGAGCGACGAAGCCGGTGAGGCCCCGAGCGCGGACGGACCCGCTGGCCGGTGCAGCGGCGCCCCGTGCCGCGCTGCCCCCCATCCCTGTGCTCCCCAACCCGTGCGCCTGGCAGGGCCGGGGGGTTCCCGGGGGGCCAGGTCCCTGTAGTGGCCGGTGCAGCCCCCCTCTCGCCACATCTAGTAGCCGCTGCCCCCGTGCAAGGCCCTGCCACTCGAGGCCGGTTCCTCCCGGTTGCAAGGGCCGGTTGCTCCCAACGCAAAGGCCCAGAGCTGCTCCCCGGCGGCTCCGGTGCGCGGGCCGGTACCGGAGCGAGCGATCCCCGGTGCCGGGGCCTGGCGCGCGGG
>NW_020455613.1:292221-296209 GCF_003342845.1 Nothoprocta perdicaria
GGCCGAGCGCCGCGGCCCGAGCAGGTGCAGGAGCAGCCGGGCGCGATCGCGGGCACGGAGCCCTCGGGCCCCGCCGCTGGCTGCCCGGCCCTGGCGCTGCCCTGCGCTCCAGGCTGCCCGGGCGCTTCCTTCCCGGGCGCCGCCGCGGATCCCGCGCGGGAGAAAAGAGAACTTGGGGCCCCGCCGCGCGGGGGCTTTCGGTCGCTGCTGCCTCCGCCGCCGCTTCCTTTGAAGCAGCGATGTTTTGCTTCAGGCGCGGAAGCGGCTGCGGGACGCGGCGCTGGGCAGAGCGCGCTGCTGGGAATGGTCCCTGGGAGGGGACGTGGCGCGCGTTTGGGCACCGCGTGTGGTACCCGGGCCCTGCTCCGCGTGTTCGTGCCGCTGCTGGGGCGCGTGCGCAGGGCCAGGAGCCCTGGCCCTGGGGAAATCCCGAGGGATGGATGTGCTGGGGTGGGATCGCAGGTCCAAGGGATGATCCGCGCCAGGTCCAAGCGGCAAGCGCACTGCAGCCCCCAGGTGCTCCTTGATCCAGCTCGGTTGCCTGCTGGGCTGACTGAAGCCATCGCAGCAGGAGCTGCCTTGTCCGGAGGCAATCGGAGCATGCCCAGATCCAGCCCATCTCTGGGCCCGTGCAAGGAGGTTGGGGCCCTCCCAAGCAGCCCTGGAGCGCCAGGTGCCGCAGCCGCTGTCCCGGCACCACTGGCGCTCACGGGCACCGCAGCGGCCGCGCGTGGGGCTGCCCCGTCTGGCCCCCGTGGCCAACGCGCCGGTGGCAGCGACGTCTCGGCTGGCCGCAGTGCCGGGCGCTGCAGCGGCGCTCGCTGCAGCCCAGGTGTCTCGGGAGGTGCTTCGGGGTGCCCGGTGCAGAGTGGCCGCGGGCAGGACGAGGGGGCGGTCACTGCGGGTCCCTGTGGGTCCCTGTGGCCCTGGCACTCAGGTGGCCTTGGCACCACGTTCAGAGCAGGATGGGGCTGGAGCCCCACAGCACAGGGAGCATCGGTGCCCTGGGCTGGCCGGCGACAATGTGCCGGAGGCTCCCTGGGGCAGCTGAGGATGGGCCCTGTGGGCACCTCTCGGCCCAGGCCCTCCTTGGGGGTAGGTCTAGGGCCGCAATCGCGCGCAGGGGCGGGCAGCTCACGGAGCCTCCCCCAACACGAGGATGCACTGGGCATGGAGCTCTCGCCCGCCTTGGCTTCCTGCGCTAATTCAAAGCATCGGGCCAAGCCTTTCTCCTCCAAAGAGCTGCCTGTGCCAGGGCGAGCGGGGCCGGGGTGCCCTGCGCTGCGCGGGCCGTGCTCGTGTAGCGCTGGTGCCCGCTGCGCTGCCACCGGGAGGTTGTCGGGTCCGTCGGGATGTGCGAGGCCGCTGTGCCAGGGTGGCAGCTCAGCCCGTTGCAGCTCCCGCGGTCCCACAGTGCCGCGCGCATGGATGGCGACTGTTCCCTGTGCTCTGTGCCCTGTGGAGCCATCACTGGGACACGGGAAAGGAGGGGAATCCTCCCAGTGCAGACGAGGAGATGGGATGCGCAGAGAGCAGCAGGAGCTTGGTTGAGTCGTCCCAACAGCCCGGGGGGCACTGGGCCCCTCGAGGGAGCAGGATGCGTCCCCAAGGCAGTGCCAGGATGCTCCAAGTGCAGGTGCCCACAGCGCGCCCGCTCCAGGGACCTTCCCGCGGGCACCAGCTCTGCCGTGGGGTTTCCCGCAGCAAAACTCCCGTGTCCCCGGGGCCGCGGCAGCGCGTGGGCGCCGGCGGCCGCCGCTCGGCGTGCGCCGCCCTCAGCTGGGAAATGACTCGCCGCGCAGGGAGGGATTCCTGTAAGTCGGGGCCTCGCGGGCGCAGGGGGGGTCCCGGCGGCGGCGCGGGCACCTCGACAGCTGCCGCGGGTGGCCCGCGTGCCTTTCCTTTCATGGGACGCCCGGCGGCGCGCGGGGGCTGCTCCGCGCGCGCGCTGCCCGCGGCTCCCTGATAACCGGCGTGTCGCCGCGCGGGGAAGCGCCGAGGGGCGGCCCGCGCCGGCCCCGCTTCCTGGCCGATAGGGCCGAGGAGGCGCCGCCGCGGTGCTGATAAAGCAGAATCCACCCAGCGAGCGGCAGCGGCCGGGCCCGGGCGCGCAGGGCCGCGGGGCTCCCTGTGGTGCGGCCGCGCCATGCGGCACGGGCTGCAGCGCGGGCTCTGGCGGCGCCGCCACGGCCACCCCGGCACGCGGCTCTGACCGGCTCCGCGGCGAGGCTGCCGCTGGGTGAGTTTTGCAGTTGCTCCTCTCGCTGCCCCTTGCCGCCTTCCTGGTTGCTGCGCCCTGTAAATTCTGGTTTCTAGTGGAGGGAACTGGTGCGTGGGGCGGCGCGGTGCCCACGGTGCCAGGGGCCTGTGGAAGTGTTGGGCTCTGGCTCTGCTCAGTTCCCCCCTTGTCCCTCTGCCCGCCTGCAGGGTGGCACTGGGAAAGATGCGCGGGCTGAGCCCGGCGCTCGCTGCATCCTCGCCTGCCCCTAGCACTTCCCCGGGGACCAGGGCAGATGCCTGGCACCCTGGCGACACATTGAGCTGTCCAACGCGCCCCCTTGCCAGAAGGGCAGGGACACGGGGCTGGAGGCAGAGCCTGGTGGTCTGGCTCTGCGCTGGGGGGGCCCTGGGACTGACGCCGCTCTTGTCCCTGTGCGAGGGAGGGCACGGGTGCCCACCCGTGCGTGCGAGCGAGCGGTGCCGCCAGCACCCCGTGCTGCAAATCCCGCCTGGCAGGTAACGGGATTTGTCTCGTCGGCGCTCCCCGGAGCGTGGCTGCTGGGATGAAATTGTGTCTGCAGACCCCAATCGGGACTAATTCGACACTGAAACGCGCCTAATCCTGGGATTCTCCTGCTGAGCGCGTCTCTCCGGGGCACGTGCTGGCGGATTAGCCGTGCGCCAGGGCGGCTCCGTGCCGGGGGAGGCTGCAGCGGCCGCCGGGGGCTTCTCCCTGTGCCCCATCCCCGCAGCCCCTCCTGGCTGCCCAGCCCGGGGGTTGGTGCCGTGTCTGGAGCGATGCTCTGTCCCCAGCTGCTGCATTACAGCGATGTGGGGCAGGTCTGCGGGGATCCTGCTGTCCAACTGTTGATCCCATTGTCATTGTTCCCCTGGAAAAGGAATGAAGCCTGCTTGGATCCATCGTGTTGGGGTAGGAGGAGGGGCTGCATCCTGGTAGTGGCAGCCGGTTGAGCTGCAGAGCAGCGAGACCTGGGAGCCTGGGGGGGGACGCGGCAACCGGCTCCGCTTCGGCCCCGCGAGCCCCTGCCTTGCACTCCAGTCTGCGTCCCCAAGGAGATTTTTCCTATTTTTATTATCATCATCATTATTATTATTATATTAGTCTGTCTCAGCTCCTGGATTCCTGGCTGTGCCGGGGTTTCTCCAGCCACGCTGAGTTTTCTTTCCACAGTTTCCTGGGCCTTTGTGGTCACAGTGCCAGATCCGAGGGCAGGAGGTCAAGAGCCCCAAAGGTTTCAGGGCTCGCGGGGCCGATGGAGCTGGACGCTCGCGGGCATCATTAATAACGGGGCGAGGGTGGATGGGGAGGGCTTCTCCCCTTGGGCAGCGTTGGGCCATCCCTGGGTTTCCTCGTTCCTCCTGCTGGGCGACTTCTCCATTTTGGCCCTGCAGCACCGGTGCCACCGCAGGCTTTGCCACTGCGCGGCCCTTGGCCTTTGCTCCCCCGAGGAAATATTTAATTTCCCCGGCTGACATCCCGGCCGTGGCCGGAGCCGGGGCCCGGCAGCTGCCTGCCCTGGTGCCGCCGTTTCCCGCGTGGGTTGCGGGGAGCCGCGGGGCCTCGGCGCTGCCGCGGGCGCAGCCTGGGGCTGCTCTGCCGCGAGAGCAAAACAAAGCGCATCAAAGCAGCGCAGCCGGCGCCGAGCCGCGGCCTCCACCTCCCAGCCGAGAGCTGCAAACCACAGGCAGGCGCAGGGCGGGCGCCGCTGCCTGCGCCCGGCCCCGCAGCCGGAGCCGCGGCCGCCCC
>NW_020455613.1:296534-307347 GCF_003342845.1 Nothoprocta perdicaria
CCCGTCGCGGGCCCCACGCCACGCGCGCCGGGACCGGGGGCGCCGAGCGCGCACGTGCGCGGGGCGGGACCGCGGGGAAGCGGCCCCGGAAACACCCGGTGCCCGGCGGGGAGAGGAGGCGGCGGCAGGGCCGGGCAGGGCTCGGGCAGCTCCCCGGCTCTGCCCAGCGCCTGCTCCGGGCCAGCGGGGCAGCAGCCCTGGCCGACGCACGATGCCCGTGGGCATCGGAACTGCAGGGCAGGGTCTGTGTGGAGAGATGGGCACCGCAGCCCGCGCCGAGGGCTGTGGGCATGGCAGGGGGATCACGGCGGTGCCGCACAGGGCGGGCAGGACCCGCGGGTGCTGCAGGCTCCAGCTCACTACCCGCTGCCGGCAGCCGCGGTCAGGGAAGTGCAGGGAGGGCCGGGGGCTGCCCGGCCCCTGGCAGCGCACGGGGGGCGACCGCCTAGTGCCCCATTCTGTGCAAGATGCAGCCGGGGTGTCCGTGCGCTGGGATCTGTTTGCCCTGCGGGATTGGCGCCGCTTCCCCGGCATTCCCGGCAGCAACGTTCCCAGCTCAGCTCCAAGGCCAGCGCGTTTCTGCGCGTGGTAGCTGCAGTGCTGGGTTAATACTTGTTGCTTGACAACCTGCTGAAGTGGTCTGGGAAGTGTTTTGCTGCTGGAAGACGGGAATATATCACCATTTGCTCGATAGGAAGCACAGTGTTGATTTAGTGTTGGCCTGTACTGCTATTCCCGCTGCTGTCCAGCCCTGGGCTCGGGCAGCTCCCGGGATTTTGTCTGCTCTTGTTGCAGTAAAACCATTTTTTGAGCTCTCCCCAGCTCTCTGCCCACGGCAGCTGGGGCCGTGATGCCTCTTATCAAACGTTCGCATTTCCTAACGGCCAGGGCCTCGTCCTGCTATCGGCTTTCCCTTCTTTCATTGCTGTAAATTTTTATTGCCTCCCGAAACCACTCCTTGCTGGGAGGGTTTCTAACCCAGGGCCTTTCCCATGGACGTGGGAACGTCCCTTACATTTTATGGAGGGGGAATGTCATTTTTAGCCAGCTCCCAGTTACTGTTCCTCCCTGTGGGTCGGGCCCGCGGAGCTGGGTGCTCCCTGTGCTCCACGCTGAGCCCGTCCTCGTGCCACCATTCCCGGAGTGACCCCGGGTAGAGGCCGCGGGAGGGGGAGCAGCAGCTTCCCGCATGGATCCGTGCCGCGTTGGCCGGGCACGGAGGGCAGCGCCGTAACCGGATCCGCGCCCGGGCCCTGGCCGAAGGATGCGGCGTCTCAGCCCCGCGCTGGCGTCTCCCCCAGCCAAGTGCATGACCTGCCTGTTTGCGCCGCGCCAGGGCTAAATCGGGCTGCAGGCGAGGGCGCTGGGTGCTGCTGGGGCCGCTGAGCTCCCCGCGTGTCACTGCTGCCCAGACCCCCCTGCGTTGTCGCCCCTGAAACGCTGCAGCTGCCCCAGCTGGGGCAAAACACCGGCTTTTCGCAGGGCCGTCGCTCCGCTGCCCCTTCTATATTCACCTGCGCTGGCCGCGGGCGCTGGCGCAGGTGCCAGGGAGGGGTGCCGGGGTGCCGGGGAGGTCGCGGCGCCGCCGCCGCGCGCTCGGGCCGCCCGCCCCACGGCGCCGTGTCGCCCGCCGCAGGTGCAGCCATGGCCGTGTGGATCCAGGCGCAGCAGCTGCAGGGCGAGGCGCTGCGGCAGATGCAGGCGCTCTACGGGCAGCACTTCCCCATCGAGGTGCGGCACTACCTCTCGCAGTGGATCGAGAGCCAGCCATGGTAGGCGAGCGGGCAGGGGGCCGCGGCGGGCGCGCGGCCGGGGCCGCCCTGACGCCACCTCCGCCCCGCCGCGCCAGGGACAGCATCGACCTCGACAACCCCCAGGAGAACGTGAAGGCGACGCAGCTGCTCGAGGGGCTCATCCAGGAGCTGCAGAAGAAGGCGGACCACCAAGTGGGCGAGGACGGCTTCCTGCTCAAGATCAAGCTGGGCCACTACGCCACGCAGCTGCAGGCGAGCGGGGCCCTGAGCCTGCCCTGTCGTCGCGTGCCCGCCGTGCCCGGCGGGGTGCAGCGGCCACGGCTCTGCCAGGCGCTCAGCGCTGCGCTCTGCCCTTGCAGAACACGTACGACCGCTGCCCCATGGAGCTGGTGCGCTGCATCCGCCACATCCTCTACCACGAGCAGCGGCTGGTGCGGGAGGCCAACAACGTGAGTGGGCAGTGTGGCGCTGGGGGAGCTGCAGGTCTCCCCAGGACCGTGGGACGGCGCGTGGAGGGGCCGCTGCGGGTCCCCGTGGTCCCCCTGCTCAGGGGTGGCCTCATGGGGCTGCGCGCTGAGTCCCCCGCGCCCCACGCAGAGCCCCTCGCCCGCCGGCTCCCTCGTGGACGCCATGTCCCAGAAGCACCTTCAGATCAACCAGACCTTCGAGGAGCTGCGGCTCATCACGCAGGACTCGGAGAACGAGCTCAAGAAGCTGCAGCAGACGCAGGAGTACTTCATCATCCAGTACCAGGAGAACATGCGGCTGCAAGGTGGGCAGCGGAGCGGGGCCGGGGGCCGCGCGGGGCCCCGCGGCCGCCGTCCCTGACGCCGCCGCGGCCCCGCAGCCCAGTTCTCGCAGCTCTCGCAGCTGGGCCCGCAGGAGCGGCTCTCGCGGGAGAGCACCCTGCAGCAGAAGAAGGCGTCGCTGGAGGCCTGGCTGCACCGCGAGGCGCAGACACTACAGCAGTACCGCGTGGTGGGTACCGCGCGGTGGGTGCCGCGCGGCGAGCAGGGGCCCCGGTGCCGCCCGCCCGCCCTCACAGCCGCCCGCCCGGCCCTCAGGAGCTGGCCGAGAAGCACCAGAAGACGCTGCAGCTGCTGCGCAAGCAGCAGACGACCATCCTGGACGACGAGCTCATCCAGTGGAAGCGGCGGCAGCAGCTGGCGGGCAACGGGGGTCCCGCCGAGGGCACCCTGGACGTGCTGCAGAGCTGGTGGGTGCGCGGCGCGGGGTAGGGGGGCGGCGCAGGCGCGGCGCTGAGCCCTGCGCTGCCCCAGGTGCGAGAAGCTGGCCGAGATCATCTGGCAGAACCGGCAGCAGATCCGGCGCGCCGAGCACCTGTGCCAGCAGCTGCCCATCCCGGGGCCCGTGGAGGAGATGCTCTCGGAGCTCAATGGCACCATCACGGACATCATCTCTGCGCTGGTGACCAGGTAGCGGCGGGGCTCCCGGTGGGGGGGTGCGGGGATGCCTGGCCACCCCTCACCCCCATGTATCCCCCCCGCCCGCCAGCACCTTCATCATCGAGAAGCAGCCCCCCCAGGTGCTGAAGACCCAGACTAAATTCGCGGCCACCGTGCGGCTTCTGGTGGGGGGGAAGCTGAACGTGCACATGAACCCCCCCCAGGTGAAGGCCACCATCATCAGCGAGCAGCAAGCCAAGGCCCTGCTCAAGAACGAGAGCACCCGCAAGTAATGGCCGGGGCTGTGCAGGGGATGGAGGGGCCGTGTGGGGCAGCCGGGGTGGGGAGCGGGGGGCTGCGCGGGCGCCCCTCACCCTGCGCCTTCCCGCCGCAGCGAGAGCAGCGGTGAGATCCTCAACAACTGCTGCGTGATGGAGTATCACCAGGCCACGGGCACGCTGAGCGCCCACTTCCGCAACATGGTGAGCGCTCCGGGCCCCCCGTGCGCCCTCCTGGCCCGCACCACGCGTCCCCCCGCCTCAGCCCGCCTGTCCCCGCAGTCCCTCAAGCGCATCAAGCGCTCGGACCGGCGCGGGGCCGAGTCGGTGACGGAGGAGAAGTTCACCATCCTCTTCGAGTCGCAGTTCAGCGTTGGCGGCAACGAGCTGGTCTTCCAGGTGAAGGTAAAGGCAGCGGGCGCTGCCCCCGGGGCGGGCGGCGCGGCGCGGCCGGCCCCGCTCAGCGCTGCTGCCCCGCGTGCCCGCAGACGCTGTCGCTGCCCGTGGTGGTCATCGTGCACGGGAGCCAGGACAACAACGCCACGGCCACCGTGCTGTGGGACAACGCCTTCTCCGAGATCGTGAGTGCCACCAGCTGGCCGGGGGGCCCTGGGGCCACCATGGAGCGCGGTGACGCAGGGTGTCCCCCCCGCCAGGACCGGGTGCCCTTCGTGGTGGCCGAGCGGGTGCCCTGGGAGAAGATGTGCGACACGCTGAACCTCAAGTTCATGGCGGAGGTGCAGACCACCAAGGGGCTCCTCAAGGAGCACTACTTCTTCCTGGCGCAGAAGATCTTCAACGACCACAGCGCCGGCCCCGAGGACTTCCAGAACCGCAGCGTCTCCTGGGCCCAGTTCAACAAGGTTTGGGGGGGCCCGGGGGACCCCGCGCAGCCCTGCACCTTCACGTCGCTGCCGGCCTCCTCTTCCTCCCTGCAGGAGATCCTGCCCGGCCGCGGCTTCACCTTCTGGCAGTGGTTCGACGGCGTCCTCGACCTCACCAAGAGGTGCCTCAAAAGCTACTGGTCGGACAGGTGGGTGCCGGGGGGCCGGGCGGGCGCCCCGGGTGCCAGTGCCCTCCTCGCCACGTGCCCGTCGCCGTCGCAGGCTCATCGTGGGCTTCATCAGCAAGCAGTACGTGTGCAAGGTGCTGAGCGCCGAGCCGCACGGCACCTTCCTGCTGCGCTTCAGCGACTCGGAGATCGGCGGCATCACCATCGCCTGGAAGTTCGACTCCCGTGAGTGCCCGCAGCCCGGCTGGACCTTTGGCTCCTGCCTCATGCCGTTTGGCCCTGACATGGTGCAAGGAGGGGGAAAACGCATGGAAAAGGCAGCGGGTTGGGGGGCTTCTGATTAACGCAGCCTCGCCGCGAGGCTCGAAGCGCCGCGGCCACCTTGGCTCTTGTCTTGCAGCCGAGCGCATGTTCTGGAACCTGATGCCCTTCACCACCAGGGACTTCTCCATCCGCTCCCTGGCCGACCGCCTCGGGGACCTCAGTTACCTCATCTACGTGTTCCCCGAGCGGCCCAAGGACGAGGTTTTCTCCAAGTACTACACGCCGGTTCTCTGTGAGTCCACGCCAGGTAGCGCTGCCCCCCGACCCCGCGCGTCCCGCGGCCCCCGGCCGGCTGTGCCAGCAGCCCCGGGGGCCCCAGCCAGGCAGGGACCCGGCCCCCCCCAGCCTCAGCGCCATCTCCTTCCCTCCAGCCAAAGCGGTGGACGGATACGTGAAGCCACAGATCAAGCAAGTGGTGCCCGAGTAAGTGGCCGGGCATCTCGCCCCACCGTTGCTCCCTGCAGCGTACGCGGGGTCGGGACTCCACGCGGCGCCCTGGGTGCCCCCAGCCCCGGGTGCCACTCACGGTCCCCTCGCGCCTCCAGGTTCGTCAGCGCCTCAGGCGACGTCTCCTCCGGCGGGGCCACCTACATGGACCAGGCGCCGTCGCCAGCCATGTGCTCCCAGCCCCATTACAACATGTACGCCCAAAAGTAGGTGCCGCTGCCGCCCCCCACCCGCCCCCCGGGGCCAGGCCGGGCCCCTGCGCCCCTCACGCGCCGCCTTCCCCCACAGCCCCGACGCGGTGCTGGACCCGGAGGGCGACTTCGACCTGGACGACACTGTGGACGTGGCGCGGCACGTGGAGGAGCTCCTGCGGCGCCCCATGGACACTCAGTGGATCCCGCATGCCCAGTCGTGACGGGCGCCCGGCCCCGGCGCCGGCCCCGCGCGGCCGCCGCCTTCTTTGTGTCTCTGTGCTGGCCCGGGGGGCAGCGGGTGGTTTCTTGTCCCCGGTTTGCTCTGTGCTGTCCCCTAACCGCAGGCTGGCACCGGCTCTTTGGTGTTTTCCCGTGTATAAAAGGCAGCGGATTTGTCGCATGGTTTTCCTGTATGTTCCTTTCCGAGAGCCCCGGCTTCGGCTTGCTGCTGCGGCCCCCCTGGGGGGCTCGGCGCGCGCCCCCCGCCCGCGGCCGCCCCTTCGCTTGTCGCCGCCGTGCCTGTACGTGTCCGCGGTGTTGATGTCCCCCGTGCCGCGGGGGGCCATGGGGACCCTCGTCCCGAGGCTCTGCTCCCCGGGAGGATACGGGAGACCCCCGGCTCTTGGTAGCCCCGCGTGTCCCTCCTGCCCTGGGGCAGCCCCACAGCGAGGGGCTGGGGGGGCCGGAGCCCGGGGTGAGCGCGGCTGGGATCAGGGGGGGCCACAGCGGCCCCTCTCCCCCCCCCTCCTGCGCAGCCCCTGCTCCCCGGCCCTCTTATTTTTTCTACCACAGAGTAAATAAAGCACCGACTATTTTTGTAACAGAAAAGCTCTGGGTTTCACGTGTGTCTTGGGGAGGGGGCAGCTCCCGGCTGCGGGATCCTCGTCCTTCCCCCAGGGCTGTGGAGGCCGCCCCCCCAGGACTCCCCTTCTCGTGGGCTGCAGGTGGCGCAGGGCCCCCCCGCCCCTCCCCGGCGTCCTGGGGGAAAAGCGGAGGAAAACGGGAAACCTGCGCCTTGTATCTCCGGGAGCCGCCGGGGAGCTTCGCTTTTACTCGCGGTCTCCGCTACTCGCGTGGCTCGGGAGGTGTTTTCCTGCGAGAAAGGGGCAGAGACCCCGGCCCCGCGATGGGAGCCGCGCTGCTCCGCTCCGCGCTTCGCACCCCGCGCGGCGGCGGCGGGGCCGGGCGGGCCCGGTCGCGCTCATTTCCCGTCATTTCTGCCGGAGGCGGAATATCCGGGGGGGCGGGCCCGGTGTCACCGTGGGCGCGCGGGCCGGGCCCGGGCTCGCGCAGCCGGCCGGGGGGCTCGGGGTCGCGCACGGGACCGGGGCGATGCAGGCGGCGCAGGGGCCCCGGGACCGCGCGCGGGGCCGGGCGCCCTCGGGGTGACCGTGGAGCTCGGGGTCGGTGCACAGGAGGGATCCAGTCGCGGTCCGTGTGCGGAGCGGGACAGTTCAGGGCGGGATTCGGTGCCCGGGCTCGGTGCACAGCGCAGGGTGGGTTGAGGGAAGGGCTCCACTGCTGGCCTACGGGCAGGGGGTCTAGTGCCAGGGTACGTACTCGGTACGGGACGGTGTGGGGGGTGCACAGGGATTCCGGTGGCGCCAGGGGACCTGCGGGAGCCGGGATTGCGATGCTGCCCATCGCCCCGGTGCTGTGCGCGGTCCTCGCGCTGTGCGTGGCCCTGGCGCTGTGCATGGTTGTGGCCATGACAGCGGTGCTGCCGGTGCCGCTGTGGCTGCGGCACTGGGTGGCCAGGGCCGTGCTGTGCCACGCCGGGAGCTGCCAGCGGCGGCGGCTGCAGCTGCGGAGCGCAGAGGTGCAGCCCGCGCAGGAGCGGCGGCTGCGGCGGCTGCTGCCCGCGGGGGCGGCTGCAGGTGAGCGCCGGGCGAGGAGGAACTGCGGGGCACAGGACGGGCAACTTGGCCAGGGCCCAGCTCTGCCCGCTCCGTCTGTCCCACAGGCTCAGACACTTTCCGGGAGAATTACCCGCTGGCACCAGGCAGCCCTGAAGAGGTGCCGGATGGGCAGAGGGTCCCTGTTCCGCACCTGCGCCCGTGGGCTCTGCTGTGGAGCTCCTGGGCGGCAGCCCCCCCACTACAGGTAGGGGTGTGGACGGGACGGGCAGGGCCTTTGGGGCGCCCAGTGCTGGGGTCTCCCTCGCTCCATCGCCTCCCGCGCAGGCAGCCCTGCTCTACCTGGACGTGCTCCGCAGCGCCTTCCCGCAGGCGCTGGCTCTGCGTGGCACGGCTTGGTTCTGCTGGGCCCCCGGCGGTGCCCGCAGTGCGGCGGGCTGGCCCCTGCCCACGCTGTACTGCACGCCGGGCGGGACGGGCGCCGTGCCCTCCCGCGCCGCCGCCCTGCGTCTGCAGCTGCTCGTGGCCCTACGGGAGCGCGGGCTGCGCGTGCTGGAGGCCGCGCTGCCCTCCGAGCTCTTCGACGCGCTGGCCGCTCTGCGCGCTGCCTGGCCCGCCCTGGCTGACGACCTGGAGCTGGGGTGGCTGAGCCCGTGTCCGGAGCTGCCCGTGGGCACCCAGCGCCAGCTGCAGGCGCTGCTGTCCCCCGACGCTGCGCGGGCGGCCGAGCTGCGGGCCGAGTGCGCCCGTGGCTTCGAGGGCATCGTGCGGCGCCTGTGGCCGCAGCTGCAGGTGGTGGTGGTGGGCACGGCGCATGGCGGGGAGCACCTCTACTGCGAGGCCCTGCGGCAGGGGGATTGCAAGGGGCTCCCCATCTACTGCCCCTTCTACCAGGTGAATGGAGGTGAGTGTCCCCGCAAGGTGAGTGTCTCCATGGGGGTGCATGTGGCCCTGCTTGTCCCGAGCCCCAAGTAGGGCATCTCTATGCGTCACTCCTGCGGGATTCTCCGAGTGCGTCAGGAGGCGCGGGCGAGTGCCAGTGCCCTGCTGAGCAGCGCCCCTGCCCACCCAGCTCTGCTAGGCATGAACCTCTGGCCAGAGGAGCCGAGTCCCCGCTTCCTGCTCTGCCCCGACTGGGCCTTCTGCGAGTTCCTGCCCTGCGCGGCCACGGAGCCGCCGCCGGTGCCCACCGCGCTGCTGGGGGAGCTCTGGGAGGGCCGCGAGTACGAGCTGGTCCTCACTGCCCGGCCCGGCCACTACAGGTGCACCCGGCCCCGCTGTGCGCGGACACTGCCCGTGCGCCCGCGATGCACGGTGACAATGACACCCTGGCCCCGCAGGCGCCGTGCCGGAGAGGTGCTGCGGGTGTCCGGCTTCCGCAGGCAGTGCCCCGTGGTGGAGCCCGTGCGCAGGGAGAGCCAGACGCTGAGCGTGCGGGGCGAGCGCGTGCCCGAGGAGCGCTTCCTGCAGAGCCTGCGCCGCGCCGTGGCCCTGTGGCCGGGCGCCCGCCTGGTCGACTACGTGTGCGCGGAGAGCGCGCTGCTGGGTGAGCACCCAGTGAGGGCCGCCGGGGTTGACAGTGCGGGCGCTGCGGCCCGGCACGCGCCTGACGCGCTCGTGGGGCCCCCAGGGGCCTCCTCGGGGGCCGGCGCCCCCCACTACGAGGTGTTCGTGGAGCTGCAGGGCCTGCGGGACCTGTCGGAGGAGCAGCGCTCCAAGGTACCCGCGGCGCGCGGGGTGGGTGCCGGCCGCCCGCGGCCACGCGGTGGCACTGCTGCCTGCCCACGCTGCTCGCAGGACACGCGGCCGCCCGGCTGCGCAGCGGCGGGGACGTGGCGGGGATGCCCATGGAGGGGCACAGGCAGGGATGCCCAGGGGGCAGTGGCGGGGATACCCGGGGTGGCAGCGCGCGGGCGGCCCCGCGGGCTGCAGGCGCCTCCCTCTCCCGCAGCTGGATCGCTGCCTGCAGCAGGATTTCCCCACCTATAAGTCCTTCCGCTTCAAGGGCAGCATCGGGACACTGCGGCTGCACCTGGTGGCACCAGGGGCCTTTGCCCGGCTGCGGGAGGCCGCCGGCTCCCCCCAGCCCATGCCCCGGCTGCTGCGGGACAGGCGGCTGCTCTCCGCCATCCAGAGCTCCGTCATCTCCTAGGGCAGCCCGGGACCCTGTGGCCCAAGCTGGCACCGTGGGCCTCCCTGGGGGGAGCCCCGAACCTGCCAGGCCGGGGCCAGGGCAGAGCTGGGCCCAGAGCGGGAGCAGCTGGTGCGGGAGCAGCCGCTAGTCTGGGCTCCAACGGGCTCCAGGGCGTTTCCACTGCCTTAGGAAACAATGAGTGCAGCAAGGGCTGTTTTTAATGTGTTTTTTTTTATAAAAAGAAGGAAATAGAGGAGGATTATCCCTCTGCAATAAATAAAGGGCTGTGCTCTGGGCTCGAGCGGTGTGTTTAATCCCCTTTAGGGACTTTGGTGATGACAGTCCCCTCCATGGAGAAGGTCCCAAGCTCGTGGCAGGTACCAGGGGCCGGTACAGGGGCACCTGTGGGTGTTTAACCCACTCAGTGCCTGACCCAGAGCCAGGCCGGGAGAGCCAGGTGAGCTGGGGCTTCTTCCCGCTCCTATGGGAAGAAAAGCCTGGAGCAAAAATCCTGCTGGAATCAGAGGGAGAAATGGTGTCTCCTGCTGGAGACAGAGCATGTGGAGTGTGTGGCCCAGCAAGGATGGAGCTGGGCGAGCTCTGATGGACCGCTGGGTATCGGAGTACACAGGGCTGACGGGGCAAGGTGTTGGGAAGGAGAGGAAAAGAGAGTCACCCTTGCACCTGCCTTGGGCCCCGTGGCCCGGGAGGGGCTCCTGGACCTGGCCCGGCCTCCCCGCCTTGCCATGTCCCTGTGATGCTGGGTGTCCCTGTCACCACCAGGTGAGTGATGCTGCCTGGGCTGCTGCCCGTCACCTGGGCCAGGGCGGGCCACGCTAGGCAGGGCCAGGGAACAGGCTAGGTCGGGTGCCAGGGTTTGGGTTCTGCCTCTGGGATGAGGGTTAGGATTAGGGGCTGGGTTTGGATGCCCGGGGGCAGGATGCAGGGGGAGGGCTGGGTTGGGTGCTGGGTTTGGATGCCCAGGGGCGGGATGCAGGGTGAGGGCTGGGTTGGGTGCTGGGTTTGGATGCCCAGGGGCGGGATGCAGAGTGAGGGCTGGGCTGGGTGCTGGGTTTGGATGCTCGAGGGCGGGATGCAGGGTGAGGGCTGGACTGGGTGCTGGATTTGGATGCCTGGGGGCGGGATGCAGGGTGAGGGCTGGGCTGGGTGCTGGGTTTGGATGCCCAGGGGCGGGATGCAGGGTGAGGGCTGGGTGCTGGGTTTGGATGCCCAGGGGCGGGATGCAGGGTGAGGGCTGGACTGGGTGCTGGGTTTGGATGCCCGGGGGGAGGATGCAGGGTGAGGGCTGGGCTGGGTGCCCGGCTGCAGGTGCACCCTCGGCCCGGTGCCCGGTGCAGCGGGGAGGCGCGGGCCTGCTGGGGGGTCCCGGGGAGCGGCGGCGGCGGCG
>NW_020455613.1:307666-325625 GCF_003342845.1 Nothoprocta perdicaria
GCAGCCCCGGCTCGGGCTCGGGCAGCAGCAGCCGCGAGGACTCGGCGGAGCGGAGCCCCGCGCCCGCCGCGCCCCGCGCGAGCATCATGAAGGTGAGAGCGACCCCCGCGCCGCCCCGCTCGGGGACCTCCCCCCTGTCCGGCACAACCGACCCCCGCAGCCGCCCCCTGCGAAGCGGCCCCCGCCCCCAGCTGCGGCCGCCCCCGCGCCGCCCGGTGCGGAGAGGTTACCGGCGCCCCCGGTACCTGCGGGGGGGTTCGGCCCCGCCGAGCCCTGGGCCAGGCCCTGCGGGAAGAGGCCTCCTCCCGGCCCGGTCTCGGCTCCGCTCGGCACCGTCCGTCCTGGCTCCGCCGGCTCTCCGGGAGCAGCCCGGCTCGTGGGGCACTGCCCTCACCTCGGGCATGGGGGGGTCCTGGCCTGGGCGGAGGACGAAGGCTGCTCCATCTGGGTCCCTCCTGCCCGTTGTGGGCACAGCCCGGCCCTGGCTTTGTGTGTCCTAGGCCTGTCCTGTCTTTCCCGGGATCCCCGAGCTGCCCTGTGGTGCCCCCGTACCCACACACTGCTCCCACGGTGCAAACTGCAACGTGGCGTCGGCCCGTCCTGCGCAGGGCACCCGTGGGTGCTGCCCGAGCCGGAGCTCCCGCGCGCTCCCACTTTCCTCTGTGGGCAGGAGCGCACACCGGGGCTCGGCTCGGCCAGCTCCCATGCACGGGGCTGCGGTGCGGCCAGGGAAACGCCGAGGTCTCCCGCTCCGATGGGCCGCAGGGCACGCGGGCTTTCCCAAAGGAGCCCCCACGCCGCGCGGCGCCGGAGTTACTGCTCGCACAATAGGTCTCCATAGCCCAGAGCTGCTCCCCCTGCTCCTGGCAGCCTATTTTAAGCTGCTAGAGCTGCGCCACTATTAATACCAGCGTGTGGGCTGCTCCGTGGGCCAGGCACCTCGCTGCCACCTCCGTGCTGCAGGACGTGGTGGCTGCGCTGCACCCGGGTGCCGCTGGACCCCACACACTCGGTGCACGTGGAGATGCGCCGCGGGTGACCACGGCTGCCATGGCAAGGAGCTTTCCCAGGGATTCCCGTGCTGCTCCCAGGCCTGGCTGAGCACCCGGCATCCCAGGACAGGCGGGTGCCCCCGGAGCTCTGCAGGCTCCGCTGTGACCCAGCCTACCCGGTTGTCCCCCCGCGCTCACTCCGCACCGGGCTGCACGCGGCCCCGCGTGCGTCACTGCGGGATTTGGCCTCACTCGGAGGTCGCGTGGCCCAGGCAGCGCTGGGGGAGAGGAGACGGCCGCAAAGGAGGTCGAGTGGCCCGGCCCAGCTGCCGTCCTCCCATGGCCCCGGCCCGGCTGCCCTGAGCCGTGCAGGGAACTCCGCCGTGCTGGAAGCGGGAGTGGGAAGAGCCCAAGGCTCCGTTATTTTCCAGATTTCCAGCAAGGGCTGTGGGAGTGAATCTGAAAGCATAAATCAGCCGCCTGGGGCCAGGCTGGCCGTGCGGGGGGTTTGGGAGACACTGTGGGGTGCCTGGCAGCCCCATATTCCCGTAGGAGGAGCCGTTCCTGGCTTCCTCCCTGGGAGCGGAGTGATGCCGAGGGCTGAGGCAGTGTGAGCTCCGGGCCTGGCTGCTGCATCATGTGGTGGTGCCAGCGCCAGAGCAGCCTGGTGCCACCTGCCCGTGCTGTGGGTGCCCGGAGCCGCAGCAACTGCCACGGGGAGCCCGCGTGTCCTTGCTGCCCTCCCGGCCAGATCAAACTGGGGCTGCCCAGAGAGGCTGGGGAGGCTCCTGCTCTGGAGGTGTGGATGTGACTGGGTGCCCTGTGCTTGGGGTGTCCCTTGGTTGGACTAGATGATCTCTAGAGGGCCCTTCCAACCCCAACCACTCTGTGATTCTGTGAAATGTGGGGTTCTGCCGGTACCACCGCAGCTGCCCTGGACGCAGCGCCGCGTGTCCTGCCGGGCGCCTTGGCCGCGGCCGCTTTCGGTTCCTCTGTCCCGGCCATCACGAGCTGCTGCGGCGGCGGCGCCGCACGATGTGATGGGAAGGAAGGGCCGCGGTGGCCGGCGGCGCTTCCCGCGCTTGCAGCGCTGCGCTCGGCTTTGCTGCGCGGGCAGCGCTGGCACGGGCAGCCCCTGGCGTGGGATCCTCCTCCGGACGCCGTCCCCGCCTGCACTGCTGACCTGCTCCGCACCTCAGCAGAGCGCCGGGCGCCCGCGCGCCCCGCGGAGCATCCCCGCGGCTGCAGGGCGCGCGGCTGCGGCTGCCTGCGAGCGGCGGCTTCGCTCTTCCTCCCTCCGCGTGGGAACAGCGGGCGCAGGAGCGAGGCAACGTGCGGGCGCTCCCGTCCGGGACCTGGCCACGCCGGGGAGCACCCCAGAGAAGAGTGATGGGGGACAAGTCACTGCCAGGGCTGCTGTGCATGGTGGCAGCCCAGGCGGGCCAGGGCTGGAGCTGGGGTGGCCGGGGTGCGCGTGGCGGCAGCCCTGCCGGGGTGCGGGCAGGCGCGGGGCGGCCGCGCCGGGTGCAGGTGGCCCGGGGCAGCTGGCGGCAGGTCCCGGCAGCCGCTCGCCGCGCGGCCCCCCCGCCCCGCGCTTCCTTTCCGGATGGGTTTCCTGTTTTGTGCTGCGCGCTCGGCGCCGAGCGCCGGGGTGGGGTGCTCGGGCTGGGCGGGGGCTGGCGCGGGGGGGTCCTGCACGGCGAGCTCAGGGTGCCGCGCGCGGGGAGCGCGGTGCTGCGGTGCTGCCCACGGTCCGGCCCGCATCCCCCCCGGGGACGTGTCTGCCGCCGGGGTCCTGCATCCTGCTGCTGCATCCCACAGCTCGGCCTCGTGGGATGCTCCGTGTCCCCTGCCCTCATGACCTGTCCTGCTCCCACATGTCCCCAGCACCCTCAGGTCGTGGTTTCTGGGCCCTTGGGGGTCAATCCAGCCCCGATGGGACAAAAGGCACCCAGCAGGCAGGTGACAGTGATGGGAAAGCGCTTAGGGTGACAGGGCCCCCGCCGCCCCCAACCCAGGCAGCTGGGCAGAGCCACCCGTGCCGCAGCCGCCACCGGATTAGAGGTGACTCACAGAAAGCTTAAAGGAGTGGATTAACCCTCCTCCCTGCTGCCCTGCTTAATGAATTCCATCCCATAATATGCTGCCAGCCCTGCTGTTCCCCCTCGCTCCCCCCGGCGCCATCCCAGCCCTGTCCAACTCCGAGTGGTGGCACGCGGCCCCCTTCCGTCCCTGGGCGGCAGCGCGGGCCGGGCGCGCCGTGGCGCTGGGCACGCCGTGGGAACATGGACATGCCATGGGAACATGGATGTGCCATAGGGCTGGCACACCATGGGGCCGGCACGCTGTGGGGCTGGGCATCATCGGAACATGGACATGCCATGGGGCTGGCACACCATGGGGCTGGGCATGCCGTGGGAACATGGACGTGCCATGGGAACATGGATGTGCCATAGGGCTGGCACACCATGGGGCCGGCACGCTGTAGGGCCGAGCATGCCATAGGAACATGGACATGCCATAGGAACACGGACATGCCATGGGGCCGGCATGCCATGGGGCCAGGCCCGCCATGGGGTCGGGCTGCCGCAGTGTGTCCCTGCCCCGGCATTCCTGCAGAGCGGGCAGGATCCGGCTCAAGGCCGGCAGCAGGAAGGAAGGAGGGAAGGAAGGAAGCAGAGTTAAAATAAGCCGGGCCGGTGAGCGATGGGGGAGGCTGCGTTGGGAGCCGCTCCTGGGGCTGCGGGAGCTGGGCTGGGATGCGCCAGGCATCCCATTTTCCACTGCATGTTCCTGGATGAGGAGCGGGCTATCCTGCATGCCCGGGGCTGGGGCTTTGCATTCCCGCTCAGTAGCAGCCCTCACGGCTCTGCTCTCCTCTCCCTGCCTGGCAGGATGGCTCCCGGCAGCGGCCCGCGCAGAAGAAGAAGACGGTGTCCTTCAGCACCATGCCCAACGACCGCAAGATCAACAGCACGGCCGCCTGCATCTCCTTCATGCTGGAGGGCTGCGAGCTCAAGAAGGTGCGCTCCAACTGCCGCATGTACAGCCGCTTCTTCGTGCTGGACTCCGACATGCGCTCCGTGCGCTGGGAGCCCTCCAAGAAGGACTCGGAGAAGGCCAAGATTGAGATCAAGTCGGTCAAGGAGGTGCGCGTGGGCAAGAAGACCCCCATCCTGCGCAGCAACGGCCTCTCCGATCAGTTCCCGGACGAGTGCGCCTTCTCCATCATCTACGGAGACAACTACGAGTCCCTGGACCTGGTGGCCAGCTCTGCCGACGTGGTGAGCGCCTGGGTGATGGGGCTGCGCTACCTGGTGTCCTACGGGAAGCACACGCCTGAGGCGCCTGGGACTGGCCACCCCAGCCTCCGCACCTCCTGGATCTCCTCCGTCTTCGACCTCGCCGACCTGGAGAAGTCCGGCCTCATCCCCGTGTCCCGGGCTGTGCAGCTCATCAAGGCCCTGAACCCGGGCATGAAGGCGTCCACCATCGAGCTGAAGTTCAAGGAGCTGCAGAAGGCCAACGACCGCGTGGGCATGGAGGTGGCCTGCGACCTCTTTGTGGAGGCCTATTGCGAGCTCTGCACGCGGCCCGAGATCTTCTTCCTGCTGGTGCAGTTCTCCAGCAACAAGGAGTACCTGGCGCTGAAGGACCTGCTGATGTTCCTGGAGGTGGAGCAGGGCATGGAGGGCGTCACGGAGGAGAAGTGCTGGGAGATCGTGAGCAAGTACGAGCCCTCGAAGGAGGGCCGCGAGAAGGGCTACCTGGCCATCGACGGCTTCACGCGCTACCTGCTTTCCTCCGAGTGCTCCATCTTCGACCCGCAGCACCGCACGGTGTGCCAGGACATGGCGCAGCCGCTCTCGCACTACTACATCAGCTCCGCGCACAGCGCCTGCCTGCTCGAGGACAACTTCTGGGGCCGCTCGGACATCAGCGGCTACGTGAGCGCCCTGGGGCTGGGCTGCCGCAGCATCGAGCTGGTGCTGTGGGACGGCGCCGACGGCGAGCCCGTGGTCTACACGGGCCCCTCGGCCGCCTCCGGCGTGCCCTTCCGCACCGTGGTGGGGCTGCTGGAGCAGCACGCGTTCGCCGCCTCCGCCTACCCGCTCATCCTGTGCCTCGTGGTGCGCTGCTCGGCCGCGCAGCAGCGCCTGGCCGCGCGCTGCCTGCGCAAGACGCTGGGCGAGAAGCTCTACGTGGAGCCGCCCGACCCCGCCGAGGCCTTCCTGCCCTCGCCGGAGCGCCTCAAGGGCCGCATCCTCATCAAGGGCAAGAAGCTGCCGCCGGGCTGCGAGGACAGCGAGGGCGACGTGTCGGACGAGGACGAGGGCTGGGGGCCGGCGCGGCGGGCGGGCGGCGAGGAGCGCGAGGGCGGCCCGCGCCGCCTGCGCCTCAGCCGCGAGCTCTCCGAGCTCGTGAGCCTGTGCCAGGCCGTGGCCTTCCGCGGCTTCGAGAGCTCGCGGCGCGCGCAGCGCTACTGGCAGGTGTGCTCCTTCAGCGAGGTGGAGGCCGGGCGGCTGGCCAGCGAGTGCCCCGCGGAGCTCGTGAGCTACAACAAGCGCTTCCTCTCGCGCGTCTACCCCAGCCCCATGCGCATCGACGCCAGCAACATGAACCCGCAGGACTTCTGGAAGTGCGGCTGCCAGATGGTGGCCATGAACTACCAGACGCCAGGGCTCATGATGGACCTCAACGCGGGCTGGTTCCGGCAGAACGGCGCCTGCGGCTACGTCCTCCGGCCCGCCATCATGCGCGAGGAGGTCTCCTACTTCAGTGCCAACGCCAAGGACTCGCTGCCCGGGGTGCCCGCCCAGCTCCTGCACCTCAAGGTCATCAGCGGGCAGAACCTGCCCAAGCCCAAGGGCTCGGGGGCCAAGGGGGAGGTGGTGGAGCCATACGTGTGCGCCGAGATCCACGGCATCCCGGCCGACTGCGCCGAGCACCGCACCAAGACGGCCCTGCAGAGCGGGGACAACCCCGTCTTCGACGAGAGCCTGGAGTTCCAGGTGAACCTGCCGGAGCTGGCCGTGCTGCGCTTCGTGGTGCTGGACGACGACTACATCGGCGACGAGTTCATCGCGCAGTACACGATCCCCTTCGAGTGCCTGCAGCCCGGCTACCGGCACGTGCCGCTGCAGGCGCTGTCCGGGGAGCCACTGCCCCACGCCACCCTCTTCGTGCACGTGGCCATCACGGACCGGCGCGGCGGCGGCAAGGGGCAGCGCCGCGGGCTCTCGGGGCGCCGCGGCCGCCGCGTGCGCGAGTACACCTCCACCAAGGCCACTGGCATCAAGGCCATCGACGAAGTCTTCCGGACGGCCACCCAGCCGCTGCGGGAGGCCACCGACCTGCGGGAGAACGTGCAGGTGCTGGGGGGAGGCGGGATGCGGGATGCGGGATGGGGCGGGCAGAGAGGAGCCGGAGCGCCCGGTCTCTCCCTTGGGACCTGACGCCGCCGTCTCCCCGCAGAACGCGCTGGTGTCCTTCAAGGAGCTCTGTGGCCTGACGCCGGCCGCCAACATGAAGCAGTGCATCCTCACGGTGGCCGCGTGGCTGCTGCACAGCGACAGCGCGCCCAGCGTCACCCTCAACCTGGCCGAGCGCTACCCGCCCATGGAGGCGCAGGGCCCCATCCCCGAGCTGCTGCGCAAGGTCCTGACCGCCTATGAGACGGTAAGAGCCGGTGCCGCCGTCGCGGGCGAGGGTCCGGCCGGGGCTGTAGCGACAGGACCTGCCCTGTAGCCCTGTCTGGATCCCGGTAATAACCACGGGAGCCCTGGGGACGCGGCAGCGCGCGGAGTGGGGCTGGGCGCGCGCCCACCCGGCACCGCGGTGCTGCACGCGGGGACGTGGCTGGCAGCACCCGCTCCCCTCCCGCAGATGATCCAGACGAGCCGCACGCTCATCGAGTCGGCAGACGCCGTGCACGGCAAGCTCATGCAAGCACAGCAGGCAGGTGGGTGCCCGCACGCAGTGCCCGCCGCTCTCCCCAGGACCCCCATGCAGGGACAGCAGCGGGAGGAGCGCGGGGGAGGCAGACGCAGAAGCCGAGAGGAGTCATTAGCTGCCAAACGTGGGGTATAATTAGCAGCAGCAGTAACAGAGCGGGCAGGCGCGCTGGCACACGGCACCCACGCACAGGTGCTGCTGGCAGCCTGCCCTGCCCCACGCGCTGCCGCGTTGCGGCCCCTCTGGTGCATGGGGGCTTGGGGGGCACTGGGAGGGACACGTGGGGAGGGACAAGGGGCTCTGTGCCCCCCAACGCTGCTGGTTCCCGGCGCTGGGAGCAGCCGCTGCGGGGGCGGCTGGGTGACAGCAATGGGGAGCAGCTCGCGGGGAGCCTTGTGGGCTGCGTCATGCGGGGCACCTGGAGCACTGGGGTACAGGGGACCCCGCGCGCGGGGCTGAGCACCGCGCTGCCCCCCAGGCATGGACTTCCACAAGGAGCTGCACCGCATCGAGGCCAAGGAGGGGCTGCGGGGCCGCAAGCTGCAGAAGGCGCTGGAGAGCTTTGCCTGGAACATCACCGTGCTGAAGGTGCGAGCGCCGGGCAGCGCGCGGGGCATGCGGGATGCGGCAGCAGCCGCCGGCACAGGGGTGCAGCAGCGCTGCTGGCTCCGGCTGCTCCCGTGTCCTGCATCCTGCTGCCCCCGCGGGACGCAGCCGGGGTCCCGCCACGCGCGTGGGCGGGTGGGCGGCATCGTGGCGCAGCCCCAGCTGAGCCCTGACGCATTCGCTGCACGGCTGCAGGGCCAAGCCGACCTGCTCAAGCACGCCAAGGCGGAGGCGCTGGACAACCTGTGGCAGATCCACAACGCGGGGCAGGCGTGCGGCATCGGCAGGAACGGCGCTGCGTCGCCCGAGCCCCCCCGCCCGCGTGGGGCCCCGCTGGAGCCCATCCCCGAGGCCGACGGAGGCGGCGACGCGGCCACCTGCTGACGATGGCACCGGGGCCTGCAGCGAGCCCTCCAGCACGGCCCACGTCATCCATGGGGATGCAGGTCCCGGAGCGGGGACAGTGCCATGGCCAAAGGGAACATCCCTGTTCCCATCCCCTGTGAGCTCCAGGTGTCTCCACCTGTGTCCGCCCAAGGAGCGAGCTCCTGGAGGTACCGGTGCCGTTGTGCCCAGGTGCCTGCGGTCGCTGCACCCGCTGTGCTGGAGGAGCCGCCCGTTTCTAGACTCAGGTGCTCGCAAGGCCCCGGGCACCACGTCCAGCCTCTGCCCAGCAGCAGCAATTAGCCTAATGGGGCCCTGATGATGATGGGGCCAGAGATGCCGTCGCCCAGGGCTGGTGGGTGACAGCGGAGCCGCCGTCTGCCTGGCGCTGACCTTCCGGCTGCGGCTCTGCTGGCAATTACGGCCTCATTAGCACCGCGGTCCCGCACTGCCCTGCGCCGTCCCGCACAATGCGGAGCTGCAAATGAGAGGAAAGGCCTGGCCCGTCTCCGAGCTACGGGGAACAAAGCGCACACGTCGCCCGGAGACCGGCCCCTCCGCCACCCGGGTATTTTTGGCAGCTCTATTGTGCAGGGCCCGCCAGGCTGGGGCTGGCGGGGGGCAGCCCCCTATAAAGGCCCGTGGGCACCGGTGGCTCAGAGCACCTCTGCTGCTCGGCTCCGGCGGGTCATGTCCCAGCGCCACTCGGCCACCTGAAGACACCCAGGAAGGATGGAGGCTCCGAGCGCCAAGGTGGGGCCGGGACAAGCAGCTGCTGGTGGCAGGGACGAGGCCCCGACCGTGGCACCAGCTGGAGCAGCCTGGGAGAGCGGGAGGGAAGTGGGGCTGGGGGCGAATGCGGGTGGGAGAGGGGGCTGCAGGGTGCAGGGCGCCTGGTGCTCCAGGGAGGCTCTTGCTGCACCTCCTATAGCCCCCACAGTGCTGGAGGGTGTTGCTGCCCGTGCCAGGGCGGGACGGGTGTGACAGCCAGGACACCCGCAGCTCCATCCTGCTGCAGGAAGGAACCAGGGACTGCAGGGCTGGATGGGGATTGAGGAGCAGGATTGAGCTGCCCTGAGCTGCACCCTGAGCTGCCGCCCCTGTGGGGCAGAGCCCTGTCCCCATGTGGCAGTGGCTCTGTCCCCGTGAGAGCTGGGACATCCTGGCAGAGCAGCCCGGTTAATGCTGCTAACAGCAGCCGTTGCTCCGGCAGCTCCGCGGAGCGTTTTGCCTCCTGCTGCTGCTCTGCTCCCTGGCTGCCGCCCGGCAGAACGTGCCCGAGTGCTGCCGGCAGAAGACCTGCTCCTGCCGCATCTACGACCTGCTGCACGGCATGGGCAACCACGCCGCCGGCATCCTCACGCTGGGCAAGAGGAAGAGCATCCCGCCGGCATTCCAGAGCCGGCTCTACCGCCTGCTGCACGGCTCCGGCAACCACGCCGCCGGCATCCTCACCATGGGCAAGCGCGGGGAGCGGGCCGGCTGCCGCGCCGCAGCGGGTTGCACCCCGGGCACGGATGCACCTCCGACACCGGCCCCGAGCCGCTCCGTCCCAGGCCCTGGGCAGTGCCGGGGGCAAAGCGGGATGCAGGGGACCGTGACGAGCTTTTACTGATGGCTGGGGGGGAGTGGCGTGGAGAGGGGGTCCCGGCGGCGGGATTCACCCTGCGCCTGATGTAAATAGCACTTTTAAATACCTCGTGGTGGCCCCGGCTGAGCCCGCTCAGGGTGTGCGGCCACCGCTGGCCTTTTACAATAAATGATAGCCTGATGGTACCAGCACAGCCTCATCTCTGGGGAGGGGGCTAATGTCTCTGCCCCCCTGCAGCCCACGGTGCTGGAATGCAGATGCTCTGCACGGCCCCGGCTCCCGTCCCTCTGGCCTTAGGGACAAGGGAGGGAACCTTGCGGGCACGGAGTCTTCCCGAGCCACCATGGAGCCCACTTGGCTCCCCAAGGGCCGGTCCCGCCTCGCCGGGACGGGCGGTTCCCGGGACGGGCGGCTCCGGGGCAGGTCCCGGTGCCGAAGCCCCTCCCGCTGGAGGGGCAGGTCTCGGAGCCGGCGGCTCCGGGCGCCGCGGCGGGTGCCGGTGCCGAAGCCCCTGCAGGTACCGAGGCGGTGGGCGGTGGCTCCGGGGCGGGTGCCGGTGCCGAGGCCCCTCCCGGTGCGGCGGCGCGCAGGGCCGGGGCGGGCCGGGGGCGGAGCGCAGCCCCGGGCGCGCCGGGCCGGGATTAGCCCGCGGTGCCGGCGAGGCACCTGCCGCTGGGGCCGGGGGCGGCGGCGGCAGCCCCGGCGGGGCGCGGCGGGACCATGCCGGTGATGAAGGGCCTGCTGGCCCCGCAGAACACCTTCCTGGACACCATCGCCACCCGCTTCGACGGCACACGTAGGTCTGCGCCCCACGAGCGGCGGGGGGATGCCCGGGACCGCAGGCGGGACCGGACGCGGCTCCGTCCTCTCCGTCCCGTCGCCTCTGCCGCGGGACTCGCCAGCACCGGGAGGGCTCAAGAATTGGGGACACCCTTGAGACCCGCCCGGGCTCGGCACCCCGCGCTCCCCCTCCGTGCATCCCGAATGGAGTGGGTAACCTGGGGACATCCGCGCCCCCGGGTGGGCTCGGTACCGCGGGGACCCCTGACCGGCCCTGGGTGCCTGGTGGCTCGGACGCTGCTCCCGGGCCCGGGCTCGGCGCCGTCGGGGCCGCTCAGCACCACGGACAGTTCCCGGTCGGACGGGAGGCCCCGGCGCAGCGGCGGGGGCCGCCGGGGGTCCGGGAGGGTCGGGGAGGGGGCGCAGCGCCCTGGCAGGTACCGCGGGGCGCCGGGGCTCGCGGTGCCCCCCGAAGTGCTGTGGGGCGGGAAGGGGCTCGGGTCCTCCCTAGTGCGGCTCAAACCCCAGCACCACAGGGCAAGAGCAGCTGGTGACACAGTGGTGACACGGGGACCGTCACACTGGCTTCCGTCTGCACCGGCAGCCCTCCGCTTGCACGGATATGGGCACTTCTGCCCCGGCGCCGAGGGGGCTCTGCCCTCCTCTAGGGCCTGGGTAGGGAAGTGCCTCGCTGCTCTGGGATGTGTCCTAGGGAAAGGCGAACACCGAGGGCCGTGTGTTTGAGCCGTGCGTTTGGACTGCACTGCGAGCAGGGCTGTGCGTTGGGCCGCGATGGAGCAGGGCTCTGGTCCTTGCTGACTGTTTTGCAGCCGCTTTCCACAGCTGGAGGTGCCAGAGTGTCCCTGGGAAGCCGTCTCCTCCCTGCTCTATGTGCCAGGGCCAGTGCGGATTAAGGCGCTGGCACGTTGGGGAAGGGATTATGCAGCGGTGCCACGTGCCAGCGGCCAAACCAGCGCTGCCCGGAGCAGGGGCTCCCCGGCCCATCCTGCTGCCCTGGGCATGCTTGGCTGCAGAAGCTGGCAGCGGGTGCTGCCCTTGGGGTTTGCTGTGCACAAGGCAACGCATCTCTGCCACCTGCACCAGCACAGGGATGAGCTGCTCCCAGAGGGACCGGGTGCTCCTGGCTCCCCTCGGCTCCACACCGTGGGTGACAGGGACCTTGTCCCCCTTGGCTGGCCCTGTGGCCCTGGACTGGGGCTTTAGGATGCAGTGGAGCTGCAGAGGAGCTGCCCAGGAAAAGTAGGAAAGGAGCCCTGGGAATCTGCCCAGGGAGCCTGGCAATGAGGGTGACTGAGAGCATCCTGCCTTCAACTGTGCCGAGCAGCCTCCTGGGCACTTTTAAATAGTGTTTGGCTTTGCTGGTTCGCTGTGGTTCTTATCGGCTTTACCCGCCACGGAGAGGGGCTTTAGCTGCAGCGATCCATGGTGCGGGTTAACCCTGGCCCTGCTGCGCAGCAGCTGCCTCTCGGCCCCGCTCGTCCATCTGGGCAGGTTCCTGCACCATGAGCAGCCGCCGGTGCCGCAGCCCCCTTCGCACAGCAGAGCTGCTCCTCAAGACAGCTGGAAAGACTCCTTTGCACTTGTTTCCCCCTTTTTAATATCACCCCCTGGCCAGCACGGTAATCCTGGCTCCCCAGAGCCAAAATCTGGCCTTAGTCACAGCCTTGGGCTATTTTTGCTTCCCAGAGCTAATCCTGAGCTGAGCTGGTGGCGGTGGCCCTGGTGTAGCCCCCCCGCCTGTGGCCGGCATCCCCTTGGCCTCTCCCTCGGCATCCCCTCGGCATGGCATCCCCTCGGCATCCTCTTGGCATCCCCAGGCATCCCCTGGGCAGCCTCTGTGCATCCGTTTGGCACCCCCACCGTGTCCCCTGTGTGTCCCCTGCCTGGTGCCCATCCTCTGCTGCTCGGTCCCGTGTTTCTGGTCCCGCTGTCCACACACGCCAGCTCCTTGGCCTCGTCCCCGTGCGAGGCCATCTGTCCTTGCTGGTGCTTGGTGGCAATTGATGCCAAAGCAGCTGCTCTGGGGCTGGACAGGAGCCCAGGAGTGGCGAGGGCTCCAGCGCCCTTGGAGCCACCTCACTGCGAGGATGCCAGGGCAGGAGGGACCCCAGGGATGCGGGGATTGGATGCCTGCGCTCCTCCTTGGGGGGAAGGCGGGTGCCGTGGGAGAAGGACGGGCACCCCGTGTCCCCGCAGCCCCTGCCCGCGGTGGCAGCCCCGTGTCTGCCTCCAGACAGCAACTTCCTGCTGGCCAACGCGCAGCTCCGCCGCGGCTTCCCCATCGTCTACTGCTCCGACGGCTTCTGCGAGCTCACGGGCTTCGCGCGCACCGAGGTCATGCAGAAGAACTGCAGCTGCCGCTTCCTCTGCGGCGCCGAGACCAGCGAGCCCACCCTGCAGCGCATCGAGAAGGTGCTGGAGGGCAAGCAGGAGTGCCAGGCCGAGGTCTGCTTCTACAAGAAGGGGGGTGAGTGGCATGCGCGGCACTCACCCCGTCCCCGTCCTGCCCAGCTCGCGTTGCCAGTTTGTTCTGCCCCTCAGGAGCGGCCTTCTGGTGCCTGCTGGACATCGTGCCCATCAAGAACGAGAAGGGGGAGGTCGTGCTCTTCCTCTTCTCCTTCAAGGACATCACGGAGAGCCGGGCCAAGAGCCACCCGGGCGACAGGAAGGAGGGTGAGGGCGGCGGGGCCGGGTGGGCGCGCGGGCAGCGCGTCCCGGCGCCGCCGCTCACGGTGCCCGACTCGTCCTGCAGAGAGGCAGCGCGGGCGGCGGGCCGGGAGCGCGTCCCTGCGCGCAGCCCGCCGGCAGGGCCGCTCCGTCCTGCACCGCCTCGGCAGCCGCTTCGCGCGCAAGGACCGCAGCGACATGAAGCTCAACCGGGTGAGGAGCCCGGCGGGAGCCCGAATCGCCTGGGGACAGGGGTCTGTGTCCGGGACCCTCCGTTAAGAGGCTGTTAAGAGCATCAGCAGAGCCTTAGTTAGTCTGCAAAAGCAGGTGTTTTGTGCCCATCTCTAGGCAGTCTCCACGCAGCCCATGTTTGCCCCTGGGAGACATGAATCCAGAGGGAGCTGTGGGCCAGTGGGGTCCCGTGTGGAGACAGATCCGTGTGTTCCTTGGTGTCTGACATCTGGTGCCAACCCTGCCCTCTCCTGCAGAACGTCTTTGAGAACAAGCCATCCATCCCTGAGTACAAAGTGGCCTCGGTGCAGAAGTCCCACTTCATCCTACTCCACTACAGCGTCTTCAAGGCGCTCTGGGACTGGCTGATCCTGCTGGCCACCTTCTACGTGGCCGTCACCGTGCCCTACAACGTCTGCTTCACGGGCACGGAGGAGAGTGCCTCGGCCGCCCGCAGCACCATCGTCAGCGACATCGCCGTCGAGATGCTCTTCATCGTGGGTAGGGAAGCTCTTCCTCCTGAGGAAGAGCAGGGAAGGAGGAGCAGGGAGCGGCGCTGTCGGTGCCAGCATGGCCGGGCACAGCTCGGTGCGGGTGTTGAGCAGGACGGGGCGGCGGTGCTGAGGCCGGTGTGCTCCCCGCACAGATATCGTGCTGAACTTCCGCACCACCTACGTGAGCCAGTCGGGCCAGGTAGTGTACGAGCCCCGCTGCATCTGCCTGCACTACGTGGCCACGTGGTTCTTCGTGGACCTCATCGCCGCGCTGCCCTTCGACCTGCTCTATGTCTTCAACGTCACGGTGGTGAGTGCCATGGGGCGGCCGCTGCCGTGCGCTCTGCAAGGGCTGATCCGAGAGGGGCTCATCCACGGGCAGCTGCAAACCCCGTGTGCCCCTGCGCGCTGCAGCGGCGTCCCAGGAGGGAGCGAGTTCCGAGCCAGGCATTCCCCAGCCCACACATACGCATGCACACGCGTGCATGCGGACACATGCACACACATGCATGCATACTTGTTTGCACGCAGGCACAGGCATGCATGCACAGTTGTGTGCATGCAGGCAGAGGCACACACATACAGAGGCACACACATGCATGCACGGTTGTGTGCATGCAGGCAGAGGCACACACGACACATGCATGCACATGCGTGCACATGCACATACACTTGTGTGCATGCAAGCACACATGCATGCAAACACATCTGGAGCAGGTGGCTCCGGCCGCTGCCTCTGGCAGCCTCACGGGGCCCCGGGTGAGCAGCAGGAGCCACGGGAGCTCTGCAGCCCCGTTTCCATCCTCTGCTAATTGGAGCAGGCGGGAAGGAGCGGGGAGAGCAGCTGTAATTACACTGGTTGGTGGCACCGCCGCAGCGCAGGGAGGATGAAGGCGCTCGGGGGCTGGACCTGCCCCCTGAGCCAGGGCAGCTCCGGTGGTGCCCCAGCTGTGCTGCCGGCCAGGAAAACAAGCGCTGGAGCCGGGGCCACTGCCCATGTGGAGCCAGGAGCGAGCGGTGGGAGAGAGGGGATTTGGGAGCAGCGGAGTCCCTGGCTGCGATGACACCAGCTTGGCATCGCTGTGTGTCCAGACCAGGTTGAGACACGGTGGCTCGAGCTCCTGTCACCTCCAGCTCGTGACACCTGTGATCTTGGCTGGGGCACCAGCCTCTTGTGGAGGTTTCCCCTTGCGAGTTGCTGGGACCAGCTTAGCTCCAGCAAACCCAGGGCCCCATGTGGCTGCTGGCCACCTCCCTCCCAACTCTGCAGCAATTTGGGGCCCTGGTGATGCTGGCACTGCTGTGGATCAGGCACAGCAGGGCCCGGCTGCCCGGACAGGCTGTGTCCCACCCCATCCCGTCCTGGCAGCGGCATCGGTCCCTGCGTGGCCTCACGCTCCTGCCGCTCCGCAGACCTCGCTGGTCCACCTGCTGAAGACGGTGCGGCTGCTGCGGCTGCTGCGGCTGCTGCAGAAGCTGGACCGCTACTCGCAGTACAGCGCCATGGTGCTCACACTGCTCATGTCCATGTTCGCGCTGCTCGCGCACTGGATGGCCTGCGTCTGGTACGTCATCGGCCGCGCCGAGGTGCAGAGCGGCGACCGGCGCACCTGGGAGATCGGTGAGCGGCGCGGGGGCGCGCGGGGCGCCGGGCGGCGCGGGGCGCCCGCCGCTCAGCCCCGCTCTGCTTGGCAGGCTGGCTGCACGAGCTGGGCAAGAGGCTGGAGGCTCCCTACATCAACGGCTCGGCGGGGGGCCCCTCCATCCGCAGCGCCTACATCGCCTCCCTCTACTTCACCCTCAGCAGCCTCACCAGCGTGGGCTTCGGCAACGTGTGCGCCAACACGGACGCCGAGAAGATCTTCTCCATCTGCACCATGCTCATCGGGGGTGAGGCGGCGGCGGGGGGCGGCGGGCGCGGGGCCGGGGGCTCGGCCTGACGCCGCCCTCCCGGCCCCCCCAGCGCTCATGCACGCCGTGGTCTTTGGCAACGTCACGGCCATCATCCAGCGCATGTACTCGCGCCGCTCGCTCTACCACACGCGCATGAAGGACCTCAAGGATTTCATCCGCGTCCACCGCCTCCCACAGCAGCTCAAGCAGCGGATGCTCGAGTACTTCCAGACCACCTGGTCCGTGAACAACGGCATTGACGCCAACGAGGTGGGTAGGAGGGCAAGGTCCATCGCAGAACCTGGGTGATGGAGCACTGCAGTTTCAAGCGTGCAGCTATGTGAGCATGCGGGTAAAAAGGTGCATGCACATGCACTGCTGCTGTGGGAGCAGAGCTGCAAGCAGGGAGGTAGGTGCAATCCCTGTGGGCTCAGGGATATGCATGGTGGCCCTTGGTGCGCGTGGCACCGGGCCATGGGGCTGGCAGTGCCAGGAGCAGCAGGTCCTGTGCGGGGGTCCACTCGCTGCCAGCCCCGCTGCCTCTTTCCCAGCTGCTGCACGACTTCCCCGACGAGCTGCGTGCGGACGTGGCCATGCACCTCAACAAGGACATCCTGCAGCTGCCCGTCTTCGAGACGGCGAGCCGGGGCTGCCTGCGCTCGCTCTCGCTGCACATCAAGACGTCGTTCTGCGCGCCAGGCGAGTACCTGCTGCGCCAGGGCGACGCGCTGCAGGCCGACTACTTTGTGTGCTCCGGCTCGCTGGAGGTGCTGCGGGACAACGTGGTGCTGGCCATCCTGGGTGAGCGGGGCCCCGGGGCGCGCGGGCCGCGGTGGCCGTGACTCGGCGCCCACTGTGAGTGCTCCCTCCTGCAGGCAAAGGGGACCTGATCGGGGCCGACCTGGCGAGCCAGGAGCCGGTGATCAAGACGAGCGCGGACGTGAAGGCACTGACCTACTGCGACCTGCAGTACATCGGGCTGCGGGGGCTCTGCGAGGTGCTGCAGCTCTACCCTGAGTACGCCAGCAAGTTCACGGCCGACATCCACCAGGACCTCACCTTCAACCTGCGGGAGGGCAGTGAGATGGAGGTGGGTGCGTGTCCAGCGCTTCCTCCCCGCACCCGCAGCAGGGCTCGGTGGGAGGTGTTGGGGTCCTGCCCGGCTGGGACATCACAGGGATGCGGCGCTGCACGAGCAGCTCCATGTGCTGCCGCTGCCTGGAGGAGCAGGGAACATCCAGGACCTGAGGGCTCCTTCCTCGAGGGGGCCGCAAGGTCCCAAAGAGCCTCATCTGTGGTCATTGCGCTGGCACCTCACAGGCATCCCCGCTCTCTTCCCAGGGGCTCCTCCGCTTCACGAGGTCCCCACGGTTGGTGCCAGCAGCTCAGGTCAGTGCCCGGCACGGGGCGGTTGGGAGACATGGTGCCCACATGAGGACACCCCGGCCCTGACCCCCTGTTGCCCCCCTGCAGCCGCGTCCCGACAGCGGCGCCGCCCCGGAGAAGCCCCTTCCCTCCATCCTGGAGGACGGCGAGGAGCCCGATGAAGTTTTCCAGCTGTCGCCCCCCGCAAGCGCCCCCCGCAAGCGCCTGCTGCCCAGCCTGAGCAGCCCGGGCCGCCGCGGCTCCCTCAGCAGCCTGCTGGGCGACGAGCTGTGCCAGTTCTCAGCCCTGCGCCGCAACTGCCGCTCGCCCGCGCACTGCCCGCGGGGCCGCAGCCCCTCGCCGCGGGGCCCGCGGGATGCACCGCCCGGGGCCGGGGAGGCTGGGGGCGGCAGGAGGCCCCCCAGGCTGCTCATCCCCGCGCTGCACAGCGACGGCCCCCCGGACCTCAGCCCCAGGTGAGGCCGGGCCCCCCGCGGGCCCGAGGGGCCGCCTGGCCGCGTGCCCGGAGCTTCCCGGTGCCCCCCAGTGCTGCCCGCTCCCCGCACGCGCGGAGGGAGCGCGGCACTGCGGGACCCTTCCCCACGCTGCGCCCTGGGCCCCGTGCAGGATCGTGGACGGCACCGAGGACAGCGGGGGCGCGGCGGAGCCGCCGAGCTCGCGCTGCAGTGAGGCCCCCCCGGTGCCGTCCGGGGGCTGCCCCGCGCCCGGCAGCGCCGGGGGCTCCGCCCCGGGCCCGGTCGCCGAGGAGCTGGAGCGGAGCCTCGGGCGGCTCGGCCAGGAGGTGCGCGGGGAAGGCGGCGAGGCGGTCCGGTCCGGTCCGGGCGCCGCTCAGCGCTCTCCATCCCGTTGCAGATCAGCCGCCTCAACCGGGAGGTCTCGCAGCTCGGCCGGGACCTGCGTCGCCTCCTGGAGCTGCTGCGGAGCCGCGCGATCGCCGCCGCCCCGGGGCCGCCCGAGCC
>NW_020455613.1:325805-326924 GCF_003342845.1 Nothoprocta perdicaria
CCGGCCGCCCCGCGCTGCGCTCCAGCCCCGCCGCCCTCCACTGACCCCGTCCCGGGGCGCCGGCGGGGACCAGCCCCGCTCCGCTCCCGCTTCTCCCCCCGGAGCCGCGGCGGGAGCTCGGCGGCACCGCGGGCCCCCTCCGCGCCCTCCCCACCCCTCGACAGGAATTTTGATACGTGTTTGATACTCTTTCCCACTTTTTTCCCGCCTCTTTCCTTTTCTCCTTATAAGAGGAGCCACTCTCGTCCCGCTCCCTTTCCCGGTGTCCAGCGCCCAGTTCCCGGTACTCGATGCCTGTGCCCGGTGCCTCCTCCGCCCACGGGCACCGCTGCCGCCGGTCGCTGCACGAAGCCGGGCGGCTCCGGTCCCGCTTTTGGGGTCTCTGTGCCGGTGGCTCCCGTCCCTGCGCCGGGGAGCCGATTTTTGTAGTTTATTCCCCCCTCTACAGCCCACCCCGCCGGCCTCCGGCCCTTCACGGACACGCGGAATAAAGGTCTATTTTTCCAGCCCCGGCTCTGGGGCTCCCTCGGCGGCGGCTCTCAGCAGAGCCCGCCGGGACGCGGGAAGGGATGCGGGGCACCCAGGACGTCCGGCGGCGCCGGTCCCTGTGAACAGGAACCCCCTGTACACCGGGACCTGGGGCTGCACCAGGACCTGCCCCTTCCCCCTCCCGTGCGCCGGGATTCCCCATTCCCAGAGACCTCCAAGTTCTGGGATCCCCCAATGTACTTGGATCCCTCCCTTTGTACTGAGACTTCCCGTGCCCCGAGGCGCCCCTTGTCCCGGATCCCCTGGGATCCTCCGGGATCCCCCGGGATCCCAAAGCCAGAGGCTCCCCCGCCCCCTCGGGGCTCCCCGAAGTGCCGCAGACTACAACTCCCATCACCCCCTGCGGCGGAAGACGTGCCATGACGTCACGCAGCACCGCCACGTGAGGCGGTGCGGCCGGCGCGGGGGCGGAGCGCTGGTGGGGCGGGGCACCTTTGATTGGCACCCCTCACCGCCTGTGGTCTACCGGCGGCGAGCGGAAGGGGTGGGCGGATCCGGAAGCGGAACGGGTGAAAGGCGGAAGTGAAGGCCGGGGCCTGCGAGACTCCCGTGCGGCGGGGCGGAGCGGCG
>NW_020455613.1:327189-341862 GCF_003342845.1 Nothoprocta perdicaria
CGGGGAAGGGCCGCGGGGCAGCGGCCGCCGCCGGAGGTCCGGGGCGGGCACGAGGTGCCCCAGGGCCGCCCGGGGCCTCCCTCCCTGCTCCCATAGGGAATCCCGCCTGTTCCCTCCTGTCCTCGGCTCTGGCGCAGAGCGTCCACGAATGCCGGAGCCGCCCCGTGCGCACGGCGGCCTCCGTGCTGCCCCGCGCCACGTTAGGGCGCCCGAGCTCGCCTTAAAGGCCGGACTGCGGAGGCCAGACCGACGGAAGCGTTCCGTGGTCCCCGGGGGGTGAAGGTGTGAGCAGGCGCCCTCCGAACAGCCCCTGTTGGCCGCGGCTGCCTTCGCTCTGAGCCCTCGCGCTTCTCCACAGGGAGCTTCCTAAGAGAAAGTGGAGCTCTCCCAATGTTCGGGTGTTTTCCACAGCAAAGCCTGCCTTTGGGAGCCATCCGCCACCCTTGGCGCCCTGCAGGTTGATTCACACTCTGCTCCTTTTAAGATGCCTGTTGCTGTAGGTTCTTTGAAGCTATTCAGGCTCTGATGCCTCTCCGGGCAGGGGAGCCCATGGAAAATGTGACTCCTGGAGAGGGATTTTACCCCCTAGAGCTCTAAGGAAAGAGCCTGGTCTGAAACAGGCTTAGTGTGAGCTCAGTGAAGCCGAACGTTTGTCTGAGGCTGTGGTCGGGGTTGCGTTTAGATTGCTTTGCCATAGCAGTGGAGCAAATAAATAGAGCGGGCTTGTCTGAAAGGACTGCTAACGAACTCAGCTTGTTCTGCTGACGAGCTGAGCCGCCGTGGCGGGCGGCGGCGGCTGCAGCTTGGCAAAGCTGCCCCGTGTCTGAAGAGGGGTCCCCTCCGCAGCTCCTGGCGGGAGCTGGGGGCCCTGGCAGCTCCCTGAGGAGCGCGCGGGGACGAGGGCCGAGCGGGAAGCACCGCTGGTCAGCCCGGGCCACGGCAGAATGTGGAAGCGGCCGAGTCAGCAGCTTTGCTCCCTCGGGGCACGGAGTTTGGAGTTGTCTTATGCAAGTTCTGTTCAGTCTCTGGAGTGAAGCTGTGAAAACCTTGCAAGGGCTGGCCAGAAAAAGAGCTGCCTCGCAGTGACAGTAGCAGGGAGCAAGCGAGGCGTCCGAGGATCACGCTCTCTTCCTCCGGAGCACAGGAACAAGCTCCTGGAATAGTTCTACATGGGCAGATAAGAAAACATTGCTTTTCATGTTTGCTTTTATTCAGTTGGGCTCCAAATAAGGAACTGCTGGAGGCGATAGGTCTTTGTGCAGTCTGCAAAAGATATTATGAAGGTCACTGACTCTTTTGCAGGGAAGATAACAGTTTTCTGCCTTGCTCTGCTAATGAGCTTGTTGTCCTGTTTGCAAAATAGTGGGTGTCATCTAAAGGTTTATGTTCCTGGCTGAAAACAGACTGTCAGGAGGGTGGTAGGCGATGGACAGCGCTGGAAGTGGGAGGCATGAGAACCTTTCTTCCAGTATTGCAAACTTGCCTGTTCTGTTCAGTCTTCAGCTGTTCCAGACTGTGCTGGTGAATAACTTCCTCCCCTGAGCGGTGCTGCAGCTCCTGGGAAGCTGGACTAAGCTCTGGCACTGCCAAGGGTAATAAAAGGAGGTAGGATCTACAAGAGGAGCTAATGTAGGGATGGGAGCCACCTGGATACAGGGGTAGGGTGCAGGTACTCAGCTCCGTACGCTTAACAAGGAGCTTATCTGAACTGAGACTGGGGTCAAACAGTTCCACAGGTGCCAATTTCTACCTCGATGTTGGGTGCAGAATTGCCCCCTCTCGCTGTTTCGCTCTTTTTGCAGCACATTCTGCAGGTCCCCTAAATGAAATTTGCCCTAAGGAGAACCGGGAGCCTGTGTTTATGCCTCCTGTGGCCAAGTTCACCTGCTATTTTGTAAGCAGAGCTGCTGGGTTAGGTGGCACTGGTCTGGGGGCCTTCTAATATTATCCTTGTCACTCTCCCGCTGTGCCAGGAACAGGCAGAAGCCCCATCCCTCGTCCTGCTCTCGTTGTGTGTGTGTCAGCTCAGCCTCTGGTGACATAGCAGGGCCCTCGCTGCAGTTTTGCAAGCAATTAGTCATGCTCTTCTGCAGAATTAATGTCCCCCCCTCTCCCCGGATTAGGCAGGGGACTTCCTTGTAGTGCCAGCGTGAGTGCTGTTTTCTTTTGATTACTGGATAGAGGTTGTGAAAGTGGCTTTGGATGACAAATAAGGACAACTCTTCCTAGAAATGCTTGTTGTAGGGAGCTGGAGGCTCTCTGATTACTCCAGTTCTAGGTGCTCAGTCAGCTTGATCGCTTCCTTTGGCTGAAAGATGGTGCCTTTTGGCTCAAACGTGCAGGCTCTGCCACAGCCCGGGCTTGTGGAGAGCGCTGGCTTGGCTCAGCAGAGCAGGGCTGGAAGATCCTGGCTCCGTCGCTCCCTAATGGAGCGAGGGCTCGTTTGCCTCATTAAAGCAAATGTCACCTGGCAAGTGCACTTAAACCGCTGGAAGTGGGCAGTGGCTTTGGCTATGAGTGCTCTGAGTTTTGGATGGTTTTCTTGAAGTTTAGTGCTGACTGGCCAGGTCAGGTGTCCGGTTTAGCTGCTCGCTCAGTATCGATTCTGTTGCGCTTATTCAGGTCTGTTAAAGTTTCGCCCTTATCCGAGAGAGGACTAATAATGTGCTGGCAAACTAGGCTAAGTACCAAATGCTGAGCTAATCTGGCCTAGTGGAGGCGCTGTTAGTTCCAGCAGCTCCCAGACTCGCTGCTGATCCTGCTTGCCAGAGTTGCTTGGGAATGTGGCCCTCGGAGCTGGCGCGAGTGGTGCTGGGCCCGGGTGGGTGAAGCGGAACCGCTCGGACCTCAGGGCTGCTTTGCCAGGGAATTCCTGTAGTGCTGTCAGCTATTTAACAAGATAAATATTTCACCGGGGCTTTTGTCTTGATCTTGACTCTAAGCTTGCAAATCCCTCCTGAAATGTGGTTTCTTGCGTGGCTGGGAGCGCTCTGGTTGGGTAACGGCCTTCTGCAGGATGCGGTTTCCGAAGCTTTCGGGGGAGTCCTCGCTACCAAGGGAGCACAGGGTGAAAATACCAGGTTCAGGTCTACAGCGACGTCTAAAAACAGCTTCCATTTGATATCCCGGGAAGCTTAGAAGCCTCTACAAGGAGTCTCAACTGACAGAGGCGTCGAGCATCTAAATCCCGGGAACGAGGAGCCTTGACCTGGTTACCGGGCAGCACCAGGCATTGAAACCTCCCTTTCCTCTTGGCATAAACGGGTACAAGGCTGTTCCAGGAGTTCACAACTTCTATTCCGCTCGTGTGCGTGATTCTATCTCCTGCAGAAATCCTCAAGGATGTCTGTCGCTGTGAAAAGCACCACGTGGGAGCCCTTGCCCTCTACAGCATCAGCAGCCTCTCACTTCAGTGCCTTGGTCCGTGTGGACATAGCAGAGGTGCTAAACTGTTGGAGCTGCTTGCAGTGCTCATTCTCACCCTGATAGCTGCAGTTAAGGTGACCCAAGCTGTGTAACCTCCCTCTAAACATCCTAATGATTTGGCAGCTCTTCACACACTCCTGAAGCCTTGCAACCCTGCACCAGGCTTCAGATCTGTCCTCAGATGCTGGCCAGACTCCATAATTAAGTGGCCACAAACTATATTGCAGAGCAGACTATTGCTCTGGTCAGAAGCTCTTGGACTTGCTTGGTAAATGCTGGATTTGTGTACTGCGACCACTTGGCAAAGTGCTGAGGTCTGAAATACAGGTTGCGTGGAGACCTGAGGGTATCAACAGGCTGATTTCCTTATTCTGCTCTGGGAATCATCCCTGTCCTGATTATTCATATAATCATAGAATCCTTAAGGTTGAAAGGGACCTCTAGAGATCATCTAGTCCAACCCCCCTGCACACGCAGGGTCACCTAGAGCTTGTGGCGCAGGCTGAGTCCAGGTGGGTTGGGAAGATCTCCAGAGGAGGAGACTCCACAGCCTCTCTGGGCAGCCTGTGCCAGGGCTCGGGCACCCTCACCGGTAAGAAGTTTTTCCTTAAGTTCCTGTGGAGCTTTTGGTGCTTCAGTTTGTGGCCATTTCCTCTAGTCCTCAGTGGCCACCACTGCAAAGAGGCCACCCCCTCCTCCTCACTGCCTCCCTTGAGGTATCTATGGGCACTGCTCAGGTCCCCCCTCAGCCTCCTCTTCTCCAGGCTCAACAGACCCAGCTCTCCCAGCCTTTGCTCATAGGGCAGATGTTCCAGGCCCCTGATCATCCGCGTAGCCCTGCGCTGGACTCTCTCCAGCAGCTCCACGTCCCTCTTGTCCCGACACCCGACCTGGCACCCGCTGTGCTGCCTGTCGGCGTGGAGCAGCACCCGGAGCTCGCGTCTTGCTCAGGGTGCCGCGGTGAGCGGGCACAAGGTTAAACAAGCAGAAGGCGTCATCACCTTGAGAGCTCGCTTGGAGGAGAACCTCGGGAAGGGGAAGCCTTCCCGACTGCCATGGCTGGGTGCTCAGGGATGCCCTTGGACCAGCTCCCAGCCACAATTCAAGCGTTGCTTCCTCACGGGCCTGCAAGTTGCTTCCTATGGAGCTCTCGTGCTGCCAAAGGGTGACTGCGCTTCCCAGGAAGAGGGTCCCGGCTCTTGCAAGAACCCAGCCCTGTGCTCGGTGTCCACGCTTGCTCTGTTCCCCAGTAGCTGACGGATCCTGGCTGTGCTGGGTGCTTGGGTGGCTTCTAGGGTGGCCCTGGCACTGCTGCTGCCACCCTGGGCTCCCCACTTCCCATCTACTGTGGTGGGAGCTGCCGCCGTGTCCCAGTGGAGCCTCTCCTGGGCTGCCCGTCGGCATCACAGCCGCCCGCTCTGCTCCCCGTGAGCTGCCATCTGCCTAATGACCCCATCGGGCTCCGTAATCCCTTTATAGCCGCGTGGGATGATGCTTCTCGGGCAACGGCGGTGATAAAAAGCAGCAGTTTACAGAAGCAAATGCATTAATGGTCTAGCATGGCATCTTGCACAGCCAGACTCAACAGGCACTTGCAATAAGCCAGGGCTTCACCTCGGAGCTTAATGCTTTCCTCGAGCTGTAGGTGATCTGTCATATGTCCAGCTTTCTAGTTTTTCAGCTGATGCCGAGTGGCAAATTACGTCCTCCTGTCTAGGCTCTGCTGTCCAGTATCGCTGGTAGTGGAGCGAGCTCAGCCATGGCTCTGCTTTAGTCTCAGCTTATTTGCTCACTGCCAGCTCTATTGAGACAGGTCCGAGCCTTGTTTGGAGGAGATGTGGGCCCAGCTCGGGTGTCAAGCTTGGTCTGTGAGAGCTGGTGACAGAGCACAATGATCAGTCACATTTGATCATTGACAGGAAGAATGGGCTGTGCTGGGCACAGTGCCTAAACCTCTGCAGCTCTGTCCTGAGAAAGCATCCCTAGGCTGCATGCAGATAATTCCCTAATTGAGTTAATTGATCAGGGGAGCCCTGAGGCTTCATTTGTGGTGAAGCTGTGGATGCGAAACAGCCCGTTCGCGTGCTGCTGTGGTAGCTTTGTGCTTCTGCCCGGCCCAAAGATCTGCTGGGCTGCTCAGGGGACCTGGGCTTGAAACTTGCTTGGAACAACTTCCTCGTAGCGAGGAAGCTGCTGGGTGTCCTAGTAGCAAATCTGATGGAGCAAATATCTTACTTTCCCCCCGACACGCTTCTGGCGCAGCAGTTTCCATGTTGTCTTGAGGGCTGCTTGAAAATGCAAAGCCTAATGGCTTCATTTAAAGACCTTTAAATGGGCTGAATATAGAAATGCTCTGAATGAACCGTCGCGCAGTCCTGATTTCCCTAAATGGCTTGTATGGGGGACCCGAGGCCTCGTGAGCATCTGTGTTGCATTTATAATCTCCTAGATTAACCAGATAATTTTAGAAGAACAAATTGAAGTCAGAGATCAACTTCTGTAGCTTCCGTGGCCTGAGCAGCTGCTTGCTGGCACCAGCAGCCAGCACAGCCAGTGCCACCCATCTCATCTTAACATGGGCTCTGTGGTCCCCCCCGTGCCAGGGGGCTCTGGGTGGGCAGGAAAGTGTGTGTGATTCATGTCCCCACACCCGGGACAGTCAGACACCTTAAGATGCTGCTGGCCAGAATGAGCTGTTACTGCTGTGGTGCCGGCAGCTGATGGGAAGGGACTGACCCCTACCTGTGCTTGAGGTGCTGGCTCAAAACGAATGGTTCAGGCTGGTCCAGGAACGTGTCACTAACTGCCACCTCCTTTTCCAGGTGGAACCTGCCTGCAGCTGAAGCTGAGCTCGGAGCCCGTGGCACTCGTGCGCTTCGCCCGCGATGGCAGGTCGAGGTGGAGCCGCTCGACCGAACGGGCCGGCTGCCGGGAACAAAATCTGCCAGTTTAAGCTCGTTCTCTTGGGCGAGTCGGCCGTGGGGAAGTCCAGCCTCGTTCTGCGCTTCGTCAAGGGCCAGTTCCACGAGTACCAGGAGAGCACCATTGGAGGTGAGTGGCAGGCCCCAGTGCCACAGTGGGCAGATGGTGGCCAAGGCAATGCAGCCAAACGGCTCCTGCTTTAATTCAGTGTTTACAATTTGCTTGTTAGTGTGAAAATCAGGGCACTGGAGGGTAGTGCTATGGCAACCATAAGTGCTCTGCCTCTGAGGCTTCTCCGCTTTGTCCTTGAATATCTGCTTCCAATTAGGACCGTGGCCTTCGACTTGGTTATCTCTTAATTGTGTTTCAGACCAGGACCTGAGACTTCAGGGTTGTTTTTTAGCCTGCTGCTGTAAACTACTTCTGCAGCTTTTCAGGGCTTGTACTTTTAAACTTTAAGTCGTTAGCAGAGTGTTGTTACCTACCAAAGGTCTGTCAGCACCTTCAGCTCCTGACAGTATTAAGTGCTGAGAATAGGCTTGATTTAGGAACCCATATAGGAATTAAATATAGCTATATATAAATATATAGCTTATGGGCAAGCAGGGCTGGGTACTCTTTTGCAGAGGATCGTGTGGTCACTGTTACACAACCAACTCTGGATACAGAATGGAGTGTGTTTTGGCTGTAGCCCGTGGCATTATGTGCTTATGGGAACAAGAAAGAAACCAGTTACCGAGTTGGAGAGTAATGTAACTAGACTGGCTTTAGTGTTCTGAAGTACTGGAGATGTTGTCCCTGTGCTGAAGACTCCCCTGGTGGTTCCTGGAGAGGGAAAGGGCTCTGCAGCCACGTTGTTGCTGCCCAAATCCGTATCTGAACGGGGCTGCCAGGGCCCTTTGGGTGCTTTGGTGCTCTGTGACCCTGGGTCCTGCGTGCAGCAGCTTGATAGAGCGGAGCTGTGAGTGTCCCGGCATCTGGCACTGCCCGTGGCCTCTGTTGCTCCTCAAAGCCTCACGGAGCCGCTGGCCCTGCCCGCGGGGGCCCCGCAGCTGGCGGCGAGGCCAACGCAGCCCTTCTCTTGCAGCCGCTTTCCTAACGCAGACCGTGTGCCTGGATGACACGACGGTGAAGTTTGAGATATGGGACACGGCGGGCCAGGAGCGGTACCACAGCCTGGCGCCCATGTACTACCGAGGCGCCCAGGCCGCCATCGTCGTCTACGACATCACCAACACAGTGAGTGGCGCCCGGGCCGCGAGCGGGAGGGCAGGCGGGCGCCCCTGGAGCCGGCTCTTCCTGGGAGAGCCGCTGGCCTTGGTGTCCCTGCAGATGCCAGCAGATCCTGCCACCTGCAGGCACTGAGTCTCTTGAAGACCGGCCTCCTCATCAGCTCTGACCGGGGCTGTCGGAGCTGATAAAGGATCCTGCTGCAAAGTGCTGTAGAGGCAAAAAAACTCGCTGCTTCCAGGAAAGACTTGTTCTAATTGTGTCTTCCCCGGAGATCAGCAAGAGGCTGCCCTTCCTGACTGCTGCCTTCTCTTTGTTTGCAGGACACGTTTGTACGGGCCAAGAACTGGGTGAAAGAGTTGCAGAGACAGGCTAGCCCCAATATTGTAATTGCACTAGCAGGCAACAAGGCAGATCTTGCTGCCAAGAGAGCTGTGGACTTTCAGGTAAGCTGCAGTGCAGGTCAGTTGCTGCCTGAATAAGTTGGGAAGTGGATTTCTTTGAAGTGGGAGATTGCTGGGTTAGCAGTGCTTTGAGGGAGCATGCAGGGAGTCAAGATTCCCAGGAAGCTGAGGGCCCCAGAAGGAGATTTGGAGGCAACTGTCTCTTCTTTTGCAGCTTTTTACTGCTTTTGATAACAACTCTTTACAAGATGGATGTGGAGGAAAAGGCCCTTGGAGCATGCGCTTTCCCCCTCTGCTGCTGCCTTGCTCACGCAGTGTGCCCTCAGTAACGTGTGAAATGGCATCTTGTAGATAAGCAGAAAATCTTCAGGCATCTTTGTCTAGTTTTTACAGCTCTCACCTCAAGCTGCTCAAGGCAGAAGCTTAAGCAGACGCTCTTATCTCAGGCCTCTGCACAGACCTGTTGGAATTTGGTGTGCTGTGCTCCTAGCTAACCAAAGTACAAGGTGTTACGCTTGAGAAATACCCTGCATCTCCACCTGGGTCAAGCGGCTTACACAGGCAGCGCTGCCCTTCCCCAGCTCGCAGGGCTGGTGGCCCGGCCTCGCGTGTGGTGGCACTAACTTGCCAGCTGTGACGGCTGTGCCAAGCCTAGGGATTTGGGGTGGGAGTCTGCCCTGTGCTGGGACACACGATTCCTTTGCGGCTTTGTCCGCCGAGGAGTGAAGTGCGTGGAGCCCGTCAGCCCTCCCGGTGGCAGAGTGTCTTTACTGCTCTCCTTGTTTCTAGGATGCACAAACGTATGCAGATGACAACAGCTTGCTGTTCATGGAGACATCGGCCAAGACAGCAATGAATGTGAATGAAATCTTCATGGCGATAGGTAATAGCTTGTGTGAGGAAGAATGTCTGGAGTAGCTTGGAGCACCTGCAGTGCATCCCACTGGAAGCTGTGGGAATTCCTGGGTCAGCCGGGTTTTTGGGGCTCTTATGCAAGTAGATGACCAAGTTGTTGTAAAGCGGTCGGTGAGTGACTGCCTAGAGCCTTTTCCCTGTGAGGCTGTTCCCTGTGTTCCTTTATCTGGGATGTGTAAGGAGCTGAATTCATGGCAGGCAAGGCTGGAGAACATTTCCTTGCTGTTGTGGGCTGCTAGCAGCCCCTGATCCCAAACCTTAAGAGATGAGGGCTCGGACCAAAGCAGGGCTGAGCCCAGCTTGGTCTGGCAGCACGAGGGGACAGGGGCCTTTTCAGAGGAGCCTACTAATGTCTTGTTTCCTTCTAGCCAAGAAACTGCCAAAAAATGAACCCCAGAACGCTGCTGGTGGCCCAGGTAGGAATCGGGTTGTTGACCTTCAAGAAAGCAGTCAGCCTAGTAGGAGCCAGTGCTGCAGCAATTGAGCAACCGTTCCCACCTGGCCGGAGCCCTTTGGAATGACGTGACTGGAATCCACTCTAACCAATCGCACTTACAGTAGAGCAGCCGCTGCCGGCGGCTGCTGTGATTTCTCCATCCCTTTCTGATCATAGGCTGGAGGGAGCTCTTCCACCTGCACCTTTCTGTACAAATACTAATTCAATTCTAAGTCTTAAGTCACTTTTTTTAATATATGAACTTCTGCTCTTCCCTCTTCGTGGTGGTGGTGGCTGCGTGAGCCGGTGTCGGCCTCACCGGCTCGGCCCGGTCCGCGGGCGAGGGCCAGCAGCACCCGGGCCCACAGTACTGTAGTTCACTATTGGAAACAAAGGGAGATCGAGACTAGACAGAACCTTGGTTAAAATTATCCACGTGTAAAGCTAAGGCTAAAACCAGTACCATATGCCTAGGAAAACCACTAAACTGTAGCATTAGAGTGACAAACTTTGGCATTTAGCCACTTATTGACCAAATCGATGATGAGTATTTTGGGGTGGGGCAGAGGGAAGCAAAACTGGTTTCTTTCTGTATTTTGTATTGTATGTTTCTTCATGTAACCAATCAGTATCTTGTCAATATAGTACATACAACTAGCCGCCTATTGTCTTTCTTTGTGTTGGACTCTAGCATGACAACGTTTTTCTATCTCCAGTTCTGTCGTAATGCACTAATCCTGTTGCAACTTTTGCAGAGATCTTGTATAGAGAAATGTCCTTTTTTTTGGATGGTTGTGATGCCACTAATGTTAGCCCTACTCTAGTGCAAGTACACTTGGTTTACTGATGTACGGAGGTGGGGTGGGGCACCTTGAGTAACTTGTCTGGAAACTATGTGTTACAAAAGCCTGTAATTCCACAAGGTATGAGGGAAGGTATTAAAATGGTTTCTGTTGCCAGACTAACTGATGTTGGCTGCTGCCTAGTGCCTAATGCAGTGTCTTATGCATACTGGTATTTTAGAGGAACTGTCAGCCTAGTCTTCATCACAAGCTCCAATTTTGTGTGATTAAAAAGGAGAAAAAAACAATTTTTATAAACCCACCATGCTCAGCACTGTTCCTGTTTCTTAAAGAGCTGAATGCAGCGGGGCAGGAGCACACCCAGTGCTGGAGGATGACAGGGGCTGGTTGTCTCGGGGTGTGTGCTGTGCCCGGCTCTCCCGGAGCTTTCCCTGGAGCCCTGCTCTGCCAGGGCCACTGGCCTCCCCTTCCCAGGCAGGGAGCAATGCAGCTCCGTGGCTTTTTGCTGCTCCTGCTTGCAGGGAAGAGGAGTGTTTGCTGTGGATGGAGCAGAGCTGGGTGGCCTGGGACAGCTCCTGGAGCGGCACTCCGCCCCGGGTGGAAGGGTGGGAAGGGTCCTAAGCTAGGGCTCGTAGGGGAGCATCACCAGCTGCACCGGGGAAGAGGCCGAGGAAGGAGGGCAGTAGGCAGAGGGACGCTGCTCCTGCTGTCCCTGGAGAACGATGCCCTCGGAAGGCGTTCCTGTCCTGTCGCTGCTGCATGAACTTCAAGATCTCTGGACCCGGGGCACGTGAAGCAGCCGCTTACAGCCCTACGACTACCCGACCCACTGCCACCCAGCGCAGCCGCTGCCCCGCGTGCTTGGAGAAGCGTGAGGACGGCCGGGAACTGCTGCTGTCCCTCTGCTCGTGCAGCGGCAGCTCTGTCGGACCCACCGGCGCCACCACCTCCGCCTTGGACTCGTCCTCAGTTTGCGGGGTTGGGGCTGGGGAAGCTCTGCTGGGTAGCTGCAAATAAAACCTTTGTGAAATGCCCTGACTCGTGAGCTTCATCCTGTGGCACGGGCCCCTTTTGCTCACCCTCAGCTCCTTTTCCTAGGAGCTTTAGCTGCCCTGGGTGCAGCCTGTGGCTGTCCCTGCAGCAGAGCCTGGCACAGGGAGTGCTCGGGGCAGGGCTGCCACCAAACGCATGGAAAAATCGCGTCAAGAGCAGCGTGCTGCTGTTGCCATCTGCCGGCTTGTGCTCACAGTGCCCTCCGGAGCTTGGTTCCCACCTCCTTGGGCAGCTCTTGGTCTCTGTCTCTGCAGGAGGTGCCGGGGGGCAACTGGGTACCGCGGTGCCCGCAGAGCCTTCCCGCCTTGGGCCGAGCATGGAGCAGCTTTGGCAGGAGCTGGTGGCCCTGCCCTGTGTGCGGCTGCGTGCCTGGGCCTCACCCACGGTGTGGCTGGGCACGGGTGGTGGTGCCTGTTCCCGTGGGAGCCGCTCGCGAGTGAGGGCAGCCCCCAAGGGGACAAAGGGCCCATGCAGGGGCTTCAGCACAGAGGTCCTCCCAGTCCCTGGCCTCTTCCAGGGAATGGGAGCCGAGTCTGCGTGGAGCTCGGGATGGAGGCGGCAGCACCAGGACCTCAGAATGGTGCTGAGCGGCCCCGGGAGCTTGGGGGGTCCCAAGGGTGGCCCCAGGAGCCTGGAGTGGTGCCAGTAGCAGCTCCAGGAGCTCAGGGTGGTGCTGACAGCGGCACCAGCAGCTCAGGGTGGTTTCCCCAGGCTGGGTGACACTTCCCCTCTGGGGCAGGTAGGTGGTGGCACCTGGACCGTCCTGCCCACCCTGCGCTTCCCCAGCCCTGGAGCTGCCGGGTGCTCGCGGCTCCCGCCCCATCCCAAATCTGCCTCTGTCCCCGTTTCCACTGCCCCCCCCCATGAATCACATCCAGCAGAGCACGAGCAGGTTCTATTCAAAAGCATTTTTATTGGGTACAAAAACAAGCGCGTTCCAGTACAATCCGGAGCACAAAGGCAGAGCTGAGGGTGCTGGCCGGGGCTGGAGCCCGGGAGGCGCTGCCGCCCGTCCCGGCCGCGGGCGCCGCTTCCCTCCCCGTTACGCCTTGGCTGCGGCGGCGGCGCCGTCCTCGGCGGCGGGCACGGGCTGTGGTGCCAGCTCGATGGGCACGTTGCGCTCGGGCACGGGCGGCAGCGCGCGGCGCGGCGCCGCGATGCGCAGGCAGCCGTCGCGCAGCGAGCAGCTCAGCGCCTCGGCGTCCACGTCCTCGGGCACGTCCCACTCGCGCTTCAGCACCTCGTACTTGTAGGAGAAGGCGCCCTTGTCGTCGGCGCTCTGCGTCTCCTTCTGCCCCACCAGCATCACCTTCCTGCCCACCACCTTCACTGAGAGCTGCTCGGGCGCGAAGTCCTTCACGTCCTGGCACACGGAGAAGCCCTCGCCGGAGGTCGGCGCTGCGGCCGTCACGGAGCCCTGGGCACGGTCGCCGGCGAAGCTGCCTTGGCTGCTCAGGAGGCTCTCGAAGCCGCTCATGAACTCGCGCACTCGCTCCATCTCCTGCTGCAGGTCGGCGAAGATGGTCTCCGCGCTCGGCCACAGGGTCCTCACGGTGCCCAGGCGGGTGGCGAAGGGCAGAAGGTGCATTCGGCAGAGCATCTCGGCGGCTGCTGCGGGCTCCGGGGCTGCGCTCTGTCCTGCGCGGGCGGCTGCGTCCTGTGCGGGGAGCTGCGAGCTCTGTGCCCGCCGCTGTCCGGCCGCTGCTTTTGTACCCTGCACACGGAGGAGGAGCCTCGCGCCGCTCGCCCGCGTCACTCCCGGAGAAGGGAAGAGCTCCTTCCAGCTCCTTCCAGTGCCCTCCTCTTACTCATCGCGCCCTGCCCCACGTGCCTTCGCCCTGAGTCTCGCTGTGCTGCTCTCACTGCTTATAATTAGCAGCAGCATCAGCTCAGCCTGCGCCGCCCTCGCCCCAAGCGTCTCCGTTCCCAGGCTCCGAGCGGTGCCGGAATGCCGGACCCCCCCCACCTTGGCCCTGCACCACAGCTTCCCCGGGCTGGCTCCCCTCAGCCACGCCGGGGACCCATTCGTGGCGCTAAAGCTGCGGAGGGGACAGACCCTCCCTGTGGGCGCCCACGCTGGGTGCTGGCGGGTGTCCCACAGCTGCGGGTGCTGCAGCTGGGGAGAAGCCCAGAAATTGCCAGAGGCTCCTGGCACCCCAGGAATACGTCGCTACGGGGCCGGGCCCCGCGCTGCTGCATCACGGTGGCGCTGAGAAACCCGAGCCCTGACTTCAGCGCCCTATTTGCAGCGGGTGACGCGCGTGTCCCCACCGCCAGCCCGGGGCCAGCGCTGCTATTTCGGCCGGCGGATCATCAGCCGGGCAAAAATAGGCGCTGGGCACAGAGGCTTCTGGAAGCGCCCGCCCCCGGCGTGGCGGTGAATAAAAGCGGTGCCCGCGGGCGGCGGCAGCGCCCCGCGAGCAGCGCCCCGCCGCACCCCCGCGATGCTCTGCAGGCTGCAGCTGGCGCCGCCCGCGCCCGGCGGCCTCCTGCCCTGGCTGGGCCCCGTGCGCACGCTGTGGCCGCAGCCCGGCGCGCTGCTCGCCGAGCTGGAGCGCGAGATGCGCCTGGAGCTGGAGCGCGCGCGGGACATGCTGAGCGGCTTCGAGCGCCTCTTCAGCACCGCCAGCCCCGCGAGCCTCCCGAGCGCCGCGGGCTCCGCCGGCGACGGCTTCTCCGTGTGCCAGGACGTGAAGGACTTCGCGCCCGAGCAGCTCTCGGTGAAGGTGGTGGGCAGGAAGGTGGTGCTGGTGGCGCAGCGGGAGACGCAGAGCGTCGACGCGCAGGGCGCCTTCTCCTACAAGTACGAGGTGCTGAAGCGCGAGTGGGAGGTGCCGCGCGAGGCGGACGCCGAGGCGCTGAGCTGCTCGCTGCGCGACGGCTGCCTGCGCATCTCGGCGCCGCGCCGCGCGCTGCCGCCCGCGCCCGAGCGCAACGTGCCCATCGAGGTGGCGCCGCCCGACGCCGACGCCGAGCGCGCCAAGGCCTGAAGGACTTTATGGAAGGCGCGTCGCGCTGTTCCACGGGCAATAAAGCTCCCCCGCGGTATTGCGCTGCTGTTTTGCGTCTGTTTCGACGTTATCGGGGGCTCCGTACGCGGATGGGGCGTGGGGGGCGCGCAACTTTCCCGCCAGTTCTGGCACCTTCCAGGCATTGCCGCCAGGCCCCGCCCCCACGGGGGTGGGTGAGCGGGTGCTGCCATATATGGGCAGGGAGGGGGCGTTGCCATGCCATACACGGGCACAAGGGGGCGGGCATAGCCCATATAAGGCTCTGGGAGGGCGTGGCAGCGCAGCCCCGTATGTAGCGCTGGGAGGCGGTGCTTTTCCCCAATATGGCATCAAGAGGCGGGGCCTCCCCGGGGCGGGGTTGCTGCCGCGCCCTCCCTCTCCGCCCGGCGGACTACAGGTCCCGGCGTGCCCCGCGCACGCAGGCGCGCTGCGCTCGGGCGCACGCTGGGCCCGGCATGGCGGAGGCGGAGGCC
>NW_020455613.1:342644-350552 GCF_003342845.1 Nothoprocta perdicaria
GTCTTGGGCTGTGCATGGGTGAGAGGTGCAGGAGAGGGGTCCTGTGCATGGGCAGGGGGAGCAGGAGGGGGGTTCTGGGCTGGCCAGGGGGTGCAGGAGCGAGGTCTTGGGCTGGGCAGAGGGTGAGGGCGGGCGGCCCTGGGCCATACATGGGTGCAGAGGAGGGGTGCTGGGCCCTGCAGCGGGTGCTGGGTCCTACAGCCTTGTCTCGAGGTGGCGCCTGCGGCTGCTCTGTGACGGCCTCTCTCATGCCAGGCCAATGATGCCTGCAAGTGCAATGGCTGGAAGAACCCCAACCCGCCCACCGCCCCCCGCATGGACCTGCAGCAGCCCGTGGCCAACCTGAGCGAGCCGTGCCGGAGCTGCGGACATGCCTTAGGTAACCCGCCCCGGAGCCGGGAGCCGGCGCCGCTCAGAGGGAGGGAGGGGGCTCCCCGGGCGGGCAACGTGCCCAGGGTCTCACGGTGGCTCCCTCTGCACCGCAGCGGACCACGTGTCCCACCTGGAGAATGTCTCCGAGGAGGAGATTAACCGGCTGCTGGGCATGGTGGTGGACGTTGAAAACCTCTTCATGTCCGTGCACAAGGAGGAGGACACAGACACCAAGCAGGTGTATTTCTACCTGTTCAAGGTACGGCTGGGCCCTCTCTGCTTGCTGCAGAGGTCTGTGCTGTGGTTCGGACCCCAGCGGTGCTGGTGACCGTCCCGGCTCCTTGCCCTCCTTCCTCTGTCCTGCGCAATGTGCCCGCTGCTGAAGGCTCTCGGTGCTGGGATTCGTGCTGAGGGCCTGAACTGTTTCTTGGGACCTTGGCATTAAAACGCTAACCGTGTCTGATGCTGTCTTTGCAGCTCCTGAGGAAATGCATCCTGCAGATGAGCCAGCCTGTAGTTGAGGGGTCCCTGGGGAGTCCTCCGTTTGAGAAACCGAACATTGAGCAGGTGATGCCAGAGCTCTGTTGTGCTGGTAGCTCGGCCTGTGTTTGTGGCTGTTGTGTTGTTCCAGTGTGGGTGGTGGCCACGTGCTTCCTTGTGCCCTTTGTGGCCAGCGCTGAAGGGACCGATGCTTCTTTCTCCATCCCGTTTTGTGGTTTTCAGTCCCACTGATAGTGTGAAAATAAAGGGCATCTTTTTGTGGCCTGGTGATGCCTGGTCATCCCGCTGCAAAGCTGCACTCGAGGCCTCCGCAGCGCCCTGGATTGCCTTCTGCTGCAGCCCTGTGTTAGTAGGGAGCGCGTCGGGTGCCATCCCCTCTTCCTCTGTCCCAGGGAGTCTTGAACTTTGTCCAGTACAAGTTCAGCCACCTGCCACCCAAGGAGCGGCAGACGATGTACGAGCTCTCCAAGATGTTCCTGCTCTGTCTCAACTACTGGAAGCTGGAGACGCCATCCCAGTTCCGGCAGCGCTCCCAGAGTGACGATGTGGCTACCTACAAGGTCAACTACACGCGGTGAGTGCCTGGGAGGAGGGTCTGAGCCCAGCCAGCTCCTGCGGCGGGGTCTGCACAGCTCTGGGCTCTGGTCAGGGCTGACTGCTGATTCCATGTGTCTCTGCCTCTTCCCAGCCCCACAGTCCAGGCAGCGCTGGCTTGGGGACTGGTAAGTGGGAAGCAAGAGGCTTCTGTTTTGGTCCCTGTCTTGTTTGGCCTCACCCTGCAGCATTGGTGTCCGAACCCCGCAGACCCAAGGGCCTGGTTGCCCTTCTGGAGCATTCATGACTTGCACTGTGTGTCCAGGGCACCGTGAGCCTCACATCTTCACGGATACTGTGCCTTGTGTCTCTTGAGCCCTGGCCGCTCTCCTGGATCACTGCCCCATGGTTGCAGTGCGTATGCCGGCCGGCCGCCTGTGCAGGAGAGTCTGGACTTGGAAGTCACGAGCTCTCACTTTCTCCTCAAGCTGGGCAGCCCGTGTCCCACGGACGCCTGGGACGGTGGGAATGGGTCGTGGCCCCTGTTATTCCAAAGCAGTCTCCTCTGGATTCCTGCTGTCCACACCCCTGTTTCCAACCCGCTCCCTTGCACCAACACTTGTCCCAGCCGTGGGTACTGGTCCCTAGCAAGTGGCCAATCTGTGGGTGTGTGTGTCCTGCTGCTTCCCAGGTGGTTGTGCTACTGCCACGTGCCGCAGAGCTGTGACAGCCTCCCCCGCTACGAGACCACCCACGTCTTCGGGCGCAGCCTCCTCAAGTCCATCTTCACGGTCACCCGCCGGCAGCTGCTGGAGAAGTTCCGGGTTGAGAAGGACAAGCTAGTGCCAGAGAAGCGGACGCTGATCCTCACCCACTTCCCCAAGTAGGTGCCCCAGTGTGGGAAGGAGATGCGCCTTGGCTGAGGGTCTCTTCCCTTGGGAGTGCTTGTCCAGGTGCTGTTTTCCCCTTCTCTGTGAGTGTCCCTTTGCATTCCCTGTTGCTCGCCGAGCGATGGGGCTGCACATGCCCCGGCTCAGCAGCTAACGTGCCGGTTCCTGCCCAGGTTCCTGTCCATGCTGGAGGAGGAGATTTATGGGGAGAACTCGCCTATCTGGGAGGCTGATTTCACAGTGCCTGCCACGGAGGGTGGCCAGCTGGTGTCTCGCCCAGGTATCTTGGGGAGCAGCTTGCCCTGCATTGGGGGCCACTAGGATAAATGACCTGGCTGTAGAGTGCTCAGAAGGGCTGCGGCTGGACTGATGCACTCGGTTCTTCAGTGAGGTGTTTTCTGCCTTCAGTCTCGGGTGCTGTTGGTTTCTTCCAGCTGCGGTCAGCACTGTTGCTGTGCCCACCACTCCGCTCTTCAGCAAGAAGCTCAGCAGCAGCAGCTCGTCAGCAAACGTGGATTCCAGCACCCCAGAGCCTCTGCCAGGTAACGCTGGTCTGGGCCCAGCGCTGGAGGGAGCAGAGACTTCCTTCGGTCCTAGCAGACTCCATCCTAACATCTGGCTTTGACCTGCTGCTCCCCTTTCCCAGGTGAGAAGCGGAAGCTGCCTGAGAGCCTCACGCTGGAAGACGCCAAGCGGATCCGCGTCATGGGCGATATTCCCATGGAGCTGGTGAACGAGGTCATGCTGACCATCACAGACCCTGCGGCCATGCTGGGCCCTGAGGTACGTGCTGCAAATGCACTGCACACCTGCCTGGAAGAAGCAGCCAGCTCTTAGCAGTGTTGCCCAGGACCCAAGCTGGCCTTTCAAAGGGCTGACCTGTGGGTCAGGTGCTGCCAGCGCTGCTTTGAGTGCCTGTGCCCAGAGCCAGGCCCTGCCACCCGGGTGGTGTGTTACTGGAGCTGGGAGGGAGGAGGACTCTGCACAGCGGTGCTTTAGTTGAGCAGAGAGGTAAGCACAGGATGCCCTGTGCTCTCCGGGAGCTCGTATCCAGAAGGATGCCTTCCTGGCCTGACTGGACCCGTGAGCATCCGAGTTTTTTCCCAGGGAGGTATTTGTGGGGCCAGTCTAACCCGTCCCCGTTCCCTCCCAGACCAGCCTGCTGTCAGCAAATGCAGCGCGGGACGAGACCGCCCGGCTGGAGGAGCGACGGGGCATCATCGAGTTCCACGTCATCGGCAACTCGCTCTCGCAGAAGTCTAACAAGAAGATCCTGATGTGGCTGGTGGGTCTGCAGAACGTCTTCTCACACCAGCTGCCCCGCATGCCCAAGGAGTACATCACACGGCTTGTCTTTGACCCGTATGTAGCTCGGAGGGCAGCGACGGGTGCTGGGCTGGCGTGGGGAGCTCCCTTCCTCACTCTCTGCATTGCTGCCGACAGGAAGCACAAGACCCTGGCTCTGATTAAGGATGGCAGAGTGATCGGGGGGATCTGCTTCCGGATGTTCCCGACGCAGGGCTTCACGGAGATAGTCTTTTGCGCTGTGACATCCAATGAGCAAGTGAAGGTGAAGCAGGGAGAGGCTGGCGGCGTGCAGGGGGCACAGCTCCCTTCAGAGCGGAGCGTGGTAGTCACGGTGTGAGGAGGAGCTGGGAGGTGTTAGGGGTAAACTGGGCTGGCAGGGGCTGGGAGGTGGCGGGATGTGTTTGGGGTCCTGCTCTAGCTACAGGAGAAGTGTGAGCTGGTAGCTCACCTGTGACAGTGCGTGGAGGGAGCCCCAACCTGTCTGAAGGGTGCAGGAGAGGCTGTGGGGCAGAAGGCCAGTGCATTCTCCCCTGGGCTCCCCAAGCTACCTGGGACCCCAGTGTGTGGGGCACTCGTCTCACGGCGGTTCCCCCAGGGCTATGGGACACACCTGATGAACCACCTGAAGGAGTACCACATCAAGCACAACATCCTGTACTTCCTGACATATGCCGATGAGTACGCCATCGGCTACTTCAAGAAGCAGGTGAGTCTGTCCCCCATATCCTGGCCTCCTTCAGGCCCAGTGCTCCTGCTAACAAGCCACTCCTGACCTGCCCTCTCCATCCTAGGGCTTTTCTAAGGACATCAAGGTCCCCAAGAGCCGCTACCTGGGCTACATCAAGGACTATGAGGGGGCAACCCTGATGGAGTGTGAGCTGAACCCTCGGATCCCCTACACTGAGCTCTCCCACATCATCAAGAAGCAGAAGGAGGTATCTGCTCTCCAGGCTCTGCTTGCCCTGGCTCCTGTTGGCTTTTCCGTGTGCTAGAGCTGCCCTCAGCTACTCTGAGAGCAGAGGCTGAGGTGATGAGGAATGCCAGCCCTTGGGAAGCATCTCCTGAAGTCTCCCCTAGGAACAAGCTTGCAGGCAGGGGAGAGGCTGTTGTGGTGGCACTTGAGAGTGGCAGGGGGTGCCTTTGGCCTTGGGCAAATGGATAGTGCAGCCTGTTGCCTTGCATCTGCCAGGGCCCCGTGTCATAATTTTGCTCCAGGGAGTGTTAGAGCAGGTCCTGCAGTGCCTAAAACATCTTCCCTTCCTATCACAGATTATCAAGAAGCTCATTGAGAGGAAGCAGGCGCAGATCCGCAAGGTCTACCCCGGCCTCACCTGCTTCAAGGAGGGCGTGCGGCAGATCCCCATCGAGAGCGTCCCTGGCATTCGTGAGTCGTGCTCTCTTGCAGCCGAGAAGGGGTGTCTAGCTGAAGAGCAGCGCCCTAGGGCGCAGTGCTGGCGGCAGCCCCGGTGGCCGTGGGAGCCGCGCCGTCACCGTGCGGAGCGGCGATGCCACCAGGCCCGTGTGCTGCAGCTCCTTGGGAGGACAGGTTGCAGCTTTCTGCACCCCAGCGCGTGCCCTGCAGCTCTGCTTCACCTTCTCTCTGCCACGCTCTGGGCTGCGTGATCGCGAGCCCTGACACGTGCCCTTGACTCGCTGCTCCTTGTGATGTGGGACAACCTGGTCTAGCCCAAGGCTGGTCAGGGCAGGGCTGTTGTGGGAAGGTGGAGGGTGGCTGGGGAGAGGCCGGGGCCTCCACTCATCCCTCAGCTGGGTGCTTGGGGGCGCAGCTCTATGGTGATGTTGACTCTTGTCTTCCAGGGGAAACGGGATGGAAGCCTCTGGGAAAGGAGAAGGGGTAAGTGCTGGTCTCTGTGGGAATGAAAACGAGTGTTGCTTACAGTCAGGTAGGCTGCTGGGGCCTGGCCCGCTGCTCTACTTCCTCCTGGCAGTGCCTAGAGGCTGCCTGAGACCCCAGGGGTGGCCCAGTATTAGCAGTGGGATGTTAGAGGGTGTGAGTGCTGCTGGTGTCTCTCAAATTTGGCTGGGAGCAGAATTTGCCTCGTAGTAGGGACCATGAAGGGAGCGAGGGGACCGAGCCACAGCGCAGACCTGCCTGCTGGCCCGGAGCAGCCATCAGTGCTTGGGGCTGATGGGCCCTGTCATTTTGTTCCTGCAGAAAAGAGCTGAAGGATCCAGACCAACTTTACAACACCCTGAAGAACCTTCTGGCCCAGATCAAGGTGTGGGAGCAGAAGGGGGATGGTTTGGGGTGTGGAAGAAAAGCTCGACTACAGGGGCACCCAGACAGACCCCGTGCCCTTTGCCCTGATGTTTACCCATCCGACGGCCCTTGGGATGGCCTCCCCGGGGACAGGTGGTCCTGGAGCAGCTCTGGCCCATTGCACTGCCCCAGACACCCATCTTCCCTGCCACCGTGTGGGAGATGGTCTGCGAGGGTGGGATGGTACCACCTGCCTCTCACTATGTAACCTGCCCTCTCCACAGACGCACCCCAGTGCCTGGCCCTTCATGGAGCCCGTGAAGAAGTCGGAGGCACCAGATTACTACGAAATCATCCGCTTCCCCATCGGTAGGCAGCTGAGCCCCACCTTGGGAGGCGGGAACATGGTGGGAAGGCTGGGCCAGAGCCCAGGACTGCTCCTCGGGGTGAAGGAGAGGGGCCAACGGGTGTCCTAGTGGGTGTCTGGTCCCAGCATGTGGGGGGAGCTGCCCCCTCTGAGCCTGGGCAGGTGGGAGGGCGAGGGCAGGTATGGGGGGCTGGAGTGGGGCACAGAGGCATGAGAGGGTCTCACTGCTCCCCCTACCCCACCGCCCCAGACCTGAAGACCATGACTGAGCGCCTGAAGAATCGCTACTACGTCACCAAGAAGCTGTTCATCGCCGACCTGCAGCGCATCATCACCAACTGCCGCGAGTACAACCCGCCCGACAGCGACTACTGCAAGTGTGCCAACACGCTGGAGAAGTTCTTCTACTTCAAGCTTAAGGAAGGGGGGCTCATTGACAAGTAGAGGAGCCTACCAGACTTCTCCAGGACCCAGTCTCTGCTTCCCCCAGGCACAGCCTGGAAGGCGAAGGACTGCACTTGACCGCAAGGGAGCCTGTGGGATCCTAAGCCCTGCTCAGCTGAGCAGCGGCTGGTGGAGGGTTTGTTGCTGCCTGGGACCGTGGGGTCCTAGCGGGGCTGCCCCGTGCTCGGAGCTGCCTCTATCCTGACTGTGGCCGCAGCCTCTGCGGGAGCTGCAGGGCTGGAGCAGCAGTTTCTGCACCGGTGCCCAGAGCAGAGGGGCCGGTGGCCCTGCTCTGTGCGGGGCTGGGAGTCTCCCCCTGCTCCCCTCTCCCCAGGGGATGTGCCTTGTGCCCGCTCTCTGTGCCCAGAAAGGGCAGCCGCAGGCCTGGGGCATGGAAGTGCTTTGGTTTTCTAGGGGCTGTCTGCCCGTTGAGGGGCAGCTCCCAGGGCAGCGTCGCGCTCGGCTCGGGGGCTGAGGGGCTGCTCCGGCTCCCCGCCCTGACCGTTCCTGCCCGTGCCACCTACTGCCTCCTGCGTGGCCCCAAGCCTCCGTCCCACCCTCAGCTCTGCACGGCAGCAGCTGCCCCATCCTGCCTGCTTGTGCCGTTGCCCTCCCTGCCGCCTGGGCTGCCCTCCCAGTTCCTGCTCCCCCTGCACGGGGTGTTCGGTGTCCACTGGCCCCTGCTCCCAGGCCCTGCTGCTCTCCCGCCCTGGGCTGCAGCTCCCGTGGGTGCCCGTCCCCCTACTCCACTCCCGGGGACCCCAGTCCCCCTGGACCTCCTGGGAAGGGCGCGGGGGCTGCGTCCTGCAGCACCCCCTGCCCTGCTTGGCACCCGCTGCCTTCATGCGGGTGCTGGTGCCGCTGGGCGCTGCTCCACCGCTGCGCTGGCCCCGTCCTGCCGCTCCCGTCCGCTCTGCTCAACCGAGGGCTTGTTTTTTTTTAAATAAACGTCCTTGTGCAGAGGTGGCCGCCGGGCTGCGTGGGGCTGGGGCGGCCGGGGCTGCTCGGAGGGGCCGCGGCAGCTCCGGATGCACCGAGGGCTCGGGCCGGGGCTGCGCGGGGCCGCTCGCTGCCCCCTCCGGGGGGCTATGTGGGGGGGCCGCGGCGGGGCTGGGGGCGCTGGGCCCGAGCCGGGGCTTGGGAACGGGCTGCGGAGCCGGCGGCAGCGCCCGGCGGGCGGAGCGTTCCCGGCCGCCGCTCCTTCGGTTTCGGTTTGTGCCTGTGAGCGGGGCTCCCTGAGGGGGGGCCGCGAGCCGGGCGGCCCCGGGGGG
>NW_020455613.1:350713-373453 GCF_003342845.1 Nothoprocta perdicaria
CGCGCCGCCCGCGCGGCCCCCCTCGCCGGGGCGCCCGTCGGGAAACGCCGCCCGGTTTCGTTTCCGAAGCTGCCGCCTCCGCCGGGACCCAGCACCGCCGGCCATGGAGCTGCGCGACTACCAGTGGGAAGTGATCACGCCGGCCCTGGGCGGCGAGAACAGCGTCGTGTGGCTGCCCACGGGCGCCGGGAAGACGCGCGCGGCCGTGCACGTCTGCAGGAGGCACCTGCAGAGCCGCCCGCGCGCCAAAGTGGCCGTGCTGGTCAACAAGGTACCGGGGACTGCCACGGGGCACGTCCGTCCCCAGGGGGTTCGGCCTGGTGCCGGTGTGAGGGTCTGCGGGCCTCGCTGGTGCACGGGGCTGTGGCCTCAGCCTCGCTCTCCGTGCGGCCATCACGGGTTTCTCATGGGAGGCATCTGCTTCCAGGTGCACCTGGTGGACCAGCACTCTAAGAACGAGTTCCACGTGCTCCAGGACGCGTTCAGCGTTGCAGCCATCAGCGGGGACAGTAAAGAGAGGTTCTTTTTTGCCTGGATAGTGAAGCAGAACGATGTCGTGATCTGCACGGCGCAGATCCTGCAGAACGCGCTGGTCAGCGTGGAGGAGGACATGCACGTGGAGCTGACGGGTAGGTGCCCAGGCCCTAGTGCCATAGTCCTAGGGGTCGTTCCTCTTCACATGACGTGGATCTGCTCCATGGACGTGTCTCAACGGCGTGAGATCGCCCTGCGCCGAGCTCCCAGCCTGCTTCAGCGTTGCTCATCTCCGATCTCCTTCCTCGCCCCGGTGCAGATTTCTCGTTGCTGGTGATAGACGAGTGCCACCACACGCAGAAGGACGGCGTCTACAACAAAATCATGCTGAACTACCTCCAGCACAAGCTGAGCGGGCGGCAGAACCTGCCACAGATCCTGGGCCTGACGGCGTCGCCTGGCACGGGGGGCGCCACGTCCTTCCAAGGAGCCGTGGATCACATCCTGCAGGTAGGGCAGCCCGCGGGCTGAGCGTTCCCACCTGGGAACAGACTCCAGGAATTGCAAGGCTAGCAGCAAGGCTAGCAGCAAGGCTGCTGGACGGCTTCTCCCAGCCTTTTGCGGGAGCATCCCTGGAGGATGGAGCTTGCTGACCTTGCTGTGCACCTGGCTGGCTCGGGCATCCTGGATAAGCCTAAAACTTGCTGAGGTGCCACCCGGTGCCACGCACTGAGCTGCTCTTCAGGCCACGGTGGCACAGCGAGGGGTGGTGCCACTGCAGAGCTTCATCCAGCGCCCGGAGATGGGGATTTCTGCCTTGCAGATCTGTGCCAACCTGGATGCTGCTAAAATCATGTCGGCCCAGGAGCACGTGCAGGAGCTGCAGACGCAGGTCCCGCAGCCCCGCAAGCAGTACGACCTGTGCCAGGAGCGAGCGCAGGTGAGCGGGGCGCGCGGCAGCCCGGGGCGCTCCCTGGTGCGGGTGGGGACCCTCTCCCGAGCCGCTGTGCTGCCATGGGAGCCTTTGCCCAGGAGGTTTACATCCCTCCATCTGCTTATCTCAAGGCTGAGCAATCGGTTGGCCCAGGTCTTCCATGGAGGTTGGTCCTGTAGCCAGTTGGGTCCTGCTAGAGCTAGATGTTCTCTGAGCTCTACCTCAATTTCCCTGATTTCTGGGATCCTAAGCCCTTCTTTACTCCCAGGACCCCTTTGGAGCACGGCTGAAGGAAATCATGGAGCAGATCCAGCAGTACATGGGCACGCCTGACCTGTCGCGGGACTTTGGCACGCAGGCGTACGAGCAGCGCATCGTGGAGCTGGAGAAGAGAGGTGAGGGAGCACCCTGCACAATGCAGGGCGCTCCGGGGCAGCAGGAGGTGCTGGGTCCGGGCAGGATGTGTGCAGGGCTGCTCCCTACGGCGGCTGGAACCGCCACCCGTCCCGTCCCTCCGCAGCAGCAGAGACGTTCTGTCGCAAGGCACGCGTGTGCGCGCTGCACCTGCGCAGGTACAACGACGCGCTGCTGGTCAACGACGCCGTGCGCATGATCGACGCCTTCCAGTGCCTCAGCAAGTTCTACGTCATCGAGAGGGACTTGAAGGATCCCACGGAGCTTTTCCTCGCTGCCATGTTTGCAGGTAAAGGAAGAGCCTGGATGGGAAGAGCTAGGGAAGTTTGAAGCCATGCCATGCCAGAGGGAGCGGGGAGCGCTTCTCACTCCCCATCTGCCCTGCACAGAGAACAGGACCCGCTTGCTGGAGCTCGCCAGGGACGAGCAGTACGAGAACCCGCGGCTGGGCAAGCTGGAGGAGATCCTGCAGGAGCAGTTCCAGGCCTCGGGCGCGGCGCGGGGCATCGTTTTCACCAGGACCCGGCAGTGCGCCCACAGCCTGCACGGCTGGCTCAGGGACACGGCGTCGCTCCGCGGGCTGGACATCAGGGCGGCCGTCCTCACCGGCGCCGGCTACAGCAACCAGACCAAGCACATGACGCAGGTGAAGAGGCTTCCGTGGCCCTTCTGCGCGTGTGAAGGGGGGAGGCTGGGGCCAGAGAATGGGTGGGAGATCCCAGAAGCCTAAAACTGAAGCCTTGCTGCCCTAAACCAGTGTGCATGCAGGAGCTGCAACTCATTGCAGCTCCTCATTGCTTGGGTGTTTGTGGGGCTGTGGGTGCTCACAGGAGCCCTAGGCAGCCCCCACAGGAACCCTCCGTGCACCCTGCTCTGGGATGGAGCTGCTGAAGCATCTCCCCCTCTTTCCTGCCAGAACGAGCAGCAGGACGTGATCGAGTCGTTCCGCAGGGGAGCCCTCAACCTGCTCTTCTCGACCAGCGTGGCCGAGGAGGGCCTCGACATCCCCGAGTGTAACATCGTGGTGCGCTACGGGCTGATGACCAACGAGATCGCCATGGTGCAGGTAGCTGCCGGGCTCCCTCCGCCTGCGCGGCCCGTCTCGCGGGCCGGCCCTCCTGGGGGTGCAGCCCGCTGGGTCGCCCAGCTGGGGCACGGGGGCCCCCTTGCACCCTGTGCACCCCTCAAGGGCTGCGAGGTGCCTCGGGGCGAGCCCGGCCTTGCGCTGCTGCAGCAGAGCAGGAGGCTGGACCCGGGCACGGGGGAGGCAGGCGGGCGTGCGGTGCCCCCAGGGCCCTGCAGCTTGGCAAGCGGAGGGGAGAGCGGGTCACTGCTGGCATCGCCGCTCACCGCGGCGCTCGTGCCCTTCTGCTGCAGGCGCAGGGCCGTGCCCGTGCCGAGAACAGCATGTACTCCGTGCTGGCCAAAGCGAGCAGCAGAGAGGTCTCCCGGGAGCTGCTCAACGAGAAGCTCGTAGGGCTCATGGTCAGGGCCATCAGAGAGGTGCAGGACATGCCCGAGAGGGAGTATCGCCTCAAGGTGAGCGCTCGGCACGGCCGCTGCCCGCCCCTGCGCGCAGTGCTCTGCGCCGCCCGCGCGCTCTGCCCGTGGGGCAGCCGCCGGGCTGAGCAACATGCTGCCCAGCTCTCTGCTGCTGCGCCCGCTCCCACCGCGTCTTTCACATAGTCTGCAGCCCATCCATGTGCCCGTACCCCTGCACTGACCCCGTCCTCCCTGCCATCCTCCTCCTCTGCCCCGGTGTCTTTCCCAGATCCTGGAGCTGCAGCGAAATGCTGTTATCAGCTGGAAAGAGAGGGAGGCCAAGAGCAGCGAGAGGCGGCAGCTGCACGACCCAGGCGCTGTTTTCTTCTACTGCATCAACTGCAACGTAGCCGTGTGCCGGGGCAGCGACATCCGCACGGTGGAGGGCATGCACCACGTCAACATCAACCCCCTCTTCCAGTAGGAGCAGACGCGGGCGCCGCGGGCTCAGCAGCCTGTGGCAGTCAGGGGGGCGCCCCGCGGGGAGGCCCCTCGGGCGGCCGCGCTGGGATCCCCGCTCGCGGTGACGGCCTCTCGCCTCCCGTCAGGTTTTACTACAAAGTCGGTCCCGAGAAGCTGCAGCTCGAGCGTGCCTTCAAGGACTGGGAGCCCGGCTGCTGCCTCGCGTGCAACGAGTGCAACCAGGTGAGTGGGGCGCGCGCCAGGACCGAGGGGCCAGTGCCCGGGGCTGCTGCTGCCCGGGGCTGCGTCATGAGCCTCCTACACGGACCCTGGGCTCCTTATGCCACAGAACTGGAGCTCAGGCTGGTGCCCGTGCGCCCTGTGCGCTGCACGCCGGGCACGGGGCGCCTGCCGCCCAAGGGGAGCTGCCCTGGGAGCAGGGAGCTGCCGCGGCCCCAGCTGCAGGGCTGGGAGTCTGTCCTGCGGGACTGGGGGCTGCACCGTGACCCTGCCCTCTGCCCGCGCAGGCCTGGGGCATGGAGATGATCTACCGAGGCGTGAAGCTGCCCATCCTCTCCATCAAGAACTTTGTGGTGGAGACGCCAGACGAGAAGAGGAACTACAAGAAGTGGAGCAACGTGACATTCCCCATCGAGGAGTTCGACTACCTAGAGTACTGCTCCAGCCTCGACACGCAGCCCTTCTAGCGCGGCTCGCTTGCAAGGGGAACAGGAACAGCTTGGAATTGGAACTGGAAAAGAAACTGGAACGGGCTGCCGAGAGAGGTTGTGGAATCTCCCTCTTTGGAGATCTTCAAAATCTGCTTGGATGCAATTCTGTGCCACATGCTCTAGGTGGCCCTGCACGTGCTGAGGGGTCGGATTAGATGATCTTTAAAGGTCCCTTCCAACCTTAGGGATTCTGTGATTCTATTCCGGCTGCTGCGGAGGCTCCCGCCTCGTTCCTCGAGGGCGCGGAGCTGCGCTCTCCAGCCCGAGTGCTGCAGCAGCTCCCTGTCCGGAGCCCGCAACCACAGGAGGAGGCTTTGCTGGGCCAGCACCAAGAGAGACCGAAGGGTCCAGGATCCTGGCAAGAGAGTGGGAGGTGAAGGAGTCCGAGCTGCTGCGCCAGGAGGAGTTTTGCAGGCCCTGGCTGTGCTCCAACAACTCTTGGTCTCTCCCTGCTCTGCTCTTTGGTGCTGATGGGTGTCACTGCTAAAGCCCACGCGTGCCGGGGCAGCGCCGTGGTGGTGACTGCGCTCACTGCAGCAGCTCTCGGCGCCGCCGCGCTTGCCGGGGCAAGTCGCTAGAGGGAAGCCCCGGCCCGCGGGGCTGAGCGGGGAGGGCGGCACGGCCGCGGCTCCGGCCCGGGCGCTGCCCCTGGAGAGCATGGATGCATGGAGCCGTCGTGCCGATCTTGCACCCTGTGCTTGTGCCATGCACCCTGTGCCTGCACCCTGCGCTTGTACCCTGCACCCTGTGCCTGCACCCTGTGTTTGTACCTTGCAACCTGTATCCTGCACCCTGCACCTACACCCTGCGCTTGTACACTGCACCCTCTGCCTGTACCCTGTGCCTGCAGCCTGTGCTTGCACCCTGTACCCTGCACCTACACCCTGCGCATGTACACTGCACCTTGTGCCTGCACCCTATGCTTGTACCTTGCACCCTGTATCTTGCACCCCGTCCTTGTACCTTGCACCCTGCGCCCTGTTCCCTGCGCTCTGTACCCTGCACGTGCACCCTGGGCTTGTACCCGGTGCCTGCCTGCTGCGTTTGCACCCTGCACTTGCACAACTTTGCAGCAGTGGCTGCAGGAGCCCTAGCCCAGATGCAGGTGCAGCAGCCTCGAGGGAAGCACGAACCCCAGTGCCTGCTCGTCAGAATGTAGGTAACGAGGCCGACGGAGTTATTTGTGGCTCTGGGGGGGCTGCTGAAGCCTCTCCTTCCTCTCCCCCGGCAAAACCCCTCCTGTTGGGACCCCAGCTCCTTTTCCAGGCTCAAGTTGTCCTAATTTGTGCTCAGAGAATCCAGGCTGCAAGCTAAGGCAGTGAGTGCTCACACGAGCACGCGGCAGCCAGGCCGGCTCCGGCATCGCCTGAGCTGCTCGGCCTGGCGGGCAAAACCTCTCGGATGCCCATCCTGGTGCCCCTTGTGCCAGGGCTGGTGATTAGAGCATGTGAGCGCCCGCTCCATCCTGCAACAGCCCCATCTATAAGTACATGTTAACGAGCCCGCGTTAATGAGGGCCTCAGCGCTCATGACCCTGGAGCAGAGTGCAGTGCCCCAGGCCATAGGGTGGTTTCTGTAGCACCCACTTCATTCCCATCGGCACAGCAGGAAGGGCCAGTTCACCCTGCAGAGGCCCCAGCTGGGCAAACCCTGATCCGTCCTGCTTGGAAATGCCCCAAATTCGCCCTTTCCCGCTCTGGCGCCTAAGCAAGACTTGGAGCTTGACCGGCATCGCTTCCCGCAACGGAGCCGCCGTGCGACAGGCGGGCAGCACCGAGCCCGTCCCGGGGGGCTGGCGGGAGCCAGAAGGAGAGCAAGAAGAAGCGAGGAGAGAAAGAAGAGCCAAAGGCTTGCGGATGAAGTCGGGTGAATGGGAGCTCACCAGGTGCGTGGTTTCCAGCGGGGCCAGCCCCATGCATTTGGGCAAATTGGGGCCAAGAGGTAGCACCGGGTTTGTCCAGTGGCCCCACAGGGCAAAGCGGAGCAATTCCCCCATCCCGGGGAGCTTTGCTGTGACCCCGTCCCTTTGCTTCGGACCCCTCCACTCGCTGCAGAGGCCACTTGGAGATGTGAATTATTAACGGTGCATTAAAGGGAGCCTGGAGAGGGGCCCTGGGACCCTGATAATCAGGAGCTAATTGAGGGAGAAAGGAGATAGCGTCGCCTTCGCCGGCACCGCCACCAAGGTGACCTGCAGCGAGCACCGCGCGACGGAGCCGGCGGGACCCGGCCGTGAACGGGCAACGGGGCTGGGAGAGGCTCCGGGGAGCCGGGCCGGGCTCCGCGGGCGCATTCCCGCTCCCTGCGCCACCTGCAAGCCGCAGCCGGGCAGCAGGGCCGCTCGCCAAGCGCGTTATTTATTTATCCATCTATCTACCGACCTCCCCAAAGCGCCGCTTCCCCCGCCGCGCTCGGCTGTGCCGGGAAGCCGCCTGGCACCGCGCAGGGCGAGCGCTGCCCCGGGCGCTTCCCACCGCCGCGGCAGCCCGGACGAGGCGGCCGCGGGGCTTTCTGCCTGATGCAGCACTCTGCTAAATACAAGGCTTTAGCTGAGGGTCTGTTTAAACACAAAGTGTGGATAATTTATTTTTAATTAGTGCAGACGTGCAGGCCCGTCCCCGGCGTGCCGCAAGCTCGTAAGCGGAGCTGCGAGGCACTCGAGGCCGGGCTGCTCCTCAGACCCACTTCTATTTCGTGCCCGTGGCCGTTGGAGCCAGTGCAAAATTGCTCCAAAACAACAATTTTGCCAGGAACTGAACCTGCCCCTGCTCCTCTACTCCTGTGCTGACAGCGCCAGGGTTTGATGCTCCCTTCAAAGCGCTGCTCTTCCTTAAAAATAACACTGCATTAAAAATTAAAGCCACTTTTCCATACAATATAATCTACTCCCTGCAATTATGCGGCGGGGCTCGTTATCTTGTCTTCTGTAGATTTTAATTAAAAGTTGCAACAGGCAGGGGAGAACAACAGCCCCCAACGGCAGCAACCGCGGCGGAGGATGAGGAGGTGGCTGCGGCCGCGGGACGGCTCCGGTGTCGCTGCACAGACGTTCGCAACGCCGCCGCAGCTCCGAATTCACTTGCTTTTTCACACTAGCTCAGGCATTTTCTTGCTGCCGTTTGCCAATGTTTTGCTCACTCGCGCCGTCTGTCCCGAGCTTTTGTTGGCAAAACTGTTAGATTTTGTTGCGCGGCGGAGCCGGGGAGTTTGGCGCGCTCCAAGCTTGCGTTAAGCTTCCCAGTGCTCTCATCCTTGGGGCAGCAGCAGCGTGAGCAGCGCAGGGGAAGGGCCGATAATTTTGTTAACTTTGCTAACTTTGCAAAATGCCGTTAGCCCCGTCCTGCCTGTCCTGGCCACGCTGATGTCCCCGCCGTGGAGCTGCTCACCCTCCTTGACCTGCATGTAAAACCCATGCGAACCCTCCTGGCGTCTAGCGCAGGTTCTAATTCCCTGACAGCGCCACTTTCAGCACACAAATAAATAAATAAATAAAACCTATTTATGACTCCAGGAGCAATTACAGGCTTAGCAGCTGCTGAGGGGCCGGGGCAGCTGCGGGAGCAGTTGGCAGCGCCCGGAGCGAGTTTCTGCGCCCGTGCGGGGCTAGGGGCAGCCCCCGCGCAGGGAGCCTGGGAGCAAACACCCTTTTGAGGGGCTTGTTGCTTAAATAAAGACAGGAGCTCCTTGCTTCTTGCTGCTGCCTCCTGCGCCCTGAGCTTGGTGCATGGCCCAAGGGTGAAGGGCCTTTGCGTCAGGTGCGGGCAGCTGCAGGGTGCAGGTCCTTGTCGGACGGTGTTGCTGCTTGTGCTCCCGAGCCCTGGGCACCCCGAGCTCCCACACAGAGTTTGGCCCAGCTGCTCTGGTGCTCCTGGCCACGGGGCAGCTTTTCCTGGAGGCTCCTTGGGGCTCGCTGGGCCATGCACTGGCATCCTGCAGAGCCGGGCACTGGGCACAGCCGCGATCCTGCCGGCGCGAATCCATCTCGCAGGCCACCTGGCAGCGCCAGAGCTTTCAGGAGTGGGAAAGCGCCCGTGGGAGCCCGTGGGCCCCATCAGCACAGGGGCCGCTGGAGCCTCTTGCTCTCCATCTGGTGCCATCCCGATGCCTGGCTCTGTTCTCCTTGTGCCATCCCGTCTGACCCCCTGCTCTGCGCCACCCTTCCTTCCCGCATGCCGGTGAACGGAGGCAACCGATTCATGCTGTGTTTTGTGCAGATTCTGAGCGAGGCTGCAATTTCCCTTGCACTTTTGCAGGCACTTCACGGTGTCCAAGGGACAAGGGCTTCTGTAGGGCCGGTGCGTTCAGCCAGGTGCACACCACGGCCAGCAAAGGCCGTGCGGGGACAGGGGCAGCGGGGACAGGGGCAGCGGGGACAGGGGCAACGAAGCCGTGGGGGCGTTCGGGTTCGTTAGCCAACCTCACTTGCAGACTTCTCCAACGCTGAACCCGAGCCTGGCCAGCGGGGGCAGGACCCAGAGCAGCCTCCCCTGCAGCAGTCCCTGGCCCTCGGGTGCCGCCTCTGCCCCTGGGTCCCCCCTCTTCCCCGCGTGTCCCCTCTCCCCTCGGTTCCCGTGCTTCCCCCGTCCCGCCTGCAGCCCCGGCTCGCGCCCCCGCACGGCACCGGAGCGGGGGGCGGGAGGGGTGTGCGCGGCGGCGCGCGCGCTGCCTTCATCCCCCCCGCCTCCTCCTCCTCCTCCTCCGCCGGGAGCGCGCTCGCCCAGCCGGGAGCGAGCAGCCGGCGGGAGGATGCTGCAAACGGCGGCGGAGCCGAGCTGGGCAGGTACCGGGACCGGCGCGGGCCAGGACGGGCACCGGGGCGCTCGCGGCAGCTGCGAAGTTGCCGGCCGGGCGGGAGGGCGGCATCTGGGGCCGGGCAGGCTCCGCTGGCCCCGGCCGCGCTGCCGCGGCCCCCGAGGCCCCCCCGGCCCCGTGCAGCGCCGGGCACCGCTCGGGCCCCGCGCGCAGCCTGGACGGGGCCCCGCGGGCGGCGGGACACGGGGAAGTTGCGCGGGGGGAAAGTTGACGGGGGCGGCGTGGCCCCTTCCCCGGCGGCGGCGTCCCCGGTGTCACCTGTGCCGGGTGTGGGGGGCAGCCCGTGTGGCGCGGCGCGGTGTCCCCGGTGTCACCCGTGCAGCAGGGCTCGGCACCGCCGCGACCCCCGTGTCCCCCTGGGGCAGCCCCGGGGGTCGGCGCTGGCAGCAGCGGTGGCTGCGAGGGGGCTTCACCGCTGCCCAAGAGAGGGGGGACAGGACCGGAGCCACTGCAGGTGTCTGTGGGTGACGAGGCAGCGAGTGGCAGCACCCGGCCCGGCTGAGCCGTCCTGCCTGCATGAGGCAGGGCAGGAACGCTGCTCCCGCTGGGAATGCTGTCCCTACCCCCATTGCTGGGATCAGGGTTTTGTCATTCCCAAGCCTGCGTGTTGCACGGGAAGACACGTGCCGAGGGTACCTGCTTGTCAGAGAGCAGCTCTGGGCAGGTCACCCTCACGGCCGGGTACGCGGTTCCTTGCACAGCATCTAGGCATTGCTTTGCTCCCAAAGGAGCCCGGCCGGGCTCCATTCTCAGAGCAAAACTCAAAAGTTTCGCTGAGATATCAGCGGCAACTCTGCACAAGAGCAAGAGCCGGTGCCCAGCTGTCCTGCACTGGGGACCTCGGGGATCCGGGGTTAAATTTGCCACTGTGCCCTCAAATGGCACCGTCAGGAAGCGCTGCTGGAGCCGCCAGCACACGGAGCTCTGTCCTGTGTGCAGCCCGGCTGAGTTTCTCCAGCCAATGCAAGTCAAGTGCAGGAAAATCTGCTCCTCTTCCCCGAGCGGCTGCGGGTGTTTTCCGGTGTTTCCAGCCCTGTGCCAGCGGGTGCCCATGGCTGTCGCTGCTCATCTGTGGCAGCAATTTGGGGAGCTGAGGGGAAGCGCTCGGCTCCTGGAGCAGCTCCCGGCGCAGCTCTGTGGGTGATAAATTCTCCTGCCATATGTAGGGTTCAGAAATGGGCTAGCGATAATGTGAGCTGGGGGATTTGGGGCTTTTTTTTTTTTCACTTGTTTTGTAATCTGCCACATGCATTTAAAAAAAAAAAAAAAAAAAAAAAGAAGAAAAAAAGCCTCGTATAATCCCAGCGGTGGATCTGTGCGCGCACGCCAGTGCGCACAGCTTGGTGCAAATTACAAGCTGGTCGTGCTGAGCGCATCCCGGCAAGGGCTGCACGCGCCAGGCGACAGGACCTGCGCAGCCGGAGCCCGGGACGCGTCCGAGCCTCCTTTGCATCCTCCGAAGGAGCGCGGGTGCCTGTGACAGATACTGGGTACCCAAGTCTTCCTTCCTGGGACGTTTCCCCCTTGTTTCGGCTTTTGTGGGGCATCCCAGTGGGTTGTGCCTGTCTTGGTAAGTACACAGTATTGGCCTAAGTGCTGAATAAACGGGGCCATCGGTGCAGACACTTTCCGTAGTGCATGGAAACGAGTCCCTCCCTACACAGGACGCTCCCCCGCTCCTTTCCTGCTCCTCAGTTCATGCTAAACTGCAGTTGGAGGCTCCTGGAGCTGTTGCACAGCCCCACGCTGGCTCCAGGGGACAATAAAATGCCCATCAGAGCAGGACGAGGAGGCCAGAGCAGAATGACGGAGCCAGAACTGGGCGACGAGGCCGCCAGGGCCCCTCTGCCCGGCTGGGGAGGGCACTGGGCTGTGCTGAGGCTGCGCCATGGCCCTGGGCATGGAGACGACCCCAAAGCAGCCGCCCTGGGCACCTGCGGATTCAGCTTTAGCAGAACCGTCACAATTTACTTGGGGGTCCTAAAGGAGCCTCCAAGAGAAAAAAAAAATAAAGGAAATTAAAATAACAAGCGGCAAGTGTGGCCTCAGGGTGGGGTCATTCCCTTGGCCCCCGGGAGCCGCCTGCCGTGGGTCACGGCCGCACCGGGGAGCTCGGCCAAGCCAGAAGGCACCGCAGGCCGGGACCTCGCTCAGAGGAGATCCGCCCTCCTTGGAAACGGGAGCCTTCCCGAGGCCTGATTTCCCTGGCCTAATTACGGAGAAATTTTAATTAGTTGATAAGAGAAGTCCCTGGGAAGCTGCCGGGGGACGTTTCGGGACAGGGCCGGGGATGCTGACGGGCCGGTGCCGCGACCTTGGGCTGCGCGGCGGCCACGTGCCGCCCTGCACATCCCAGGTGCGGGAAGGTGATCCCCGGAGCAGGAGCTGCCGGGGGAGGAGGGAACGGGGGCCCTTTCTCTTTGCTCCTTTTGAAGTGTCACCTCTGGCGTCCCGCTTGTCACCTGCCCCCCCGCGCGGGGAGGAGCGCGCCCGGGCGGGCGCCTGCGCGCGCTGTTTGCTTTGGTCGGGGCCGCCGCTGCTTTGCATTCGTTTGAACTGCCGGGAGCGCCGCCGCACAGAAGATTTACTGTGCGCGACGGGAGGGAGCTGCTTGGAGGGACCCTGAAACGCCTCGAATCAGCCCCAAACAGGAGGCGCTTGTTTGGAGTGGTGGCGGCGGCGGGGGGGCAGCGGTGGCACTAGTGTGGGAGGGGACCTGTGGGGACGGCACAGGGGACCCCTGTATCCCCCAGTGCCTGCACCCCACGCACCAGCAAAACCCCTCACTGTCCCAGCGCCGAATTTTCAAGGAACATTCAGAAGTCTCTGGGCTTATTTTTGAGCATCGTTATGAAAGGGCTTGAGCGGATTAGAGGAGGCTGGGATTAATCTTTGCTTGGGGAGGCCGGGCGCAAGGGTGGCTTGCAGCCCGGGATGCAGCGTGGAGGCTCCGCCGGGCTCCTCGCACCCGCGGCCACCCCGGCCCGGGCACCGGGGTCACCGCAGAGCTTTGCCCGGCATCATGCAGCACTGCATGTTGTTGTGCAGCATTGCACAGTGCTACCTGGCATCATCTGGCATCATGCAGCACTGCATGTCGTTGTGCAGTGTTACATGGCATTACATGGCATTGCCCGGCATCGTGCAGCACTGCACGTTGTTCTGCAGCATTACATGGCATTACATGGCATTGCCCAACATCATGCAGCACTGCATGTCGTTGTGCAGCATTACATGGCATTGCGTGGCATCATGCAGCACTGCACGTTGTTGTGCAGCGTTACGCAGCGTTACATGGCATCGCCTGGCATCACGTGGAGTTGCACTTTATTCTCTGGCACTCCCAGCATCCTGCAGCATTGCTCAGGATCATGTGGCGTTGCATTTGATTGCCTGGCATTGCTTAGCACCCTGCAGCACCGCCTGGCATCCTGCAGCATTTCCTGGCATCACCCAGGAGCAGCCCTGCTGTCCCACAGGTTTCGTGCTGCGGCAGCTCCGTGACAGCCCCATTCTCGCCCCCTTTCCCAAGCAGGAAACGGCCACGTGGCGCTGTCGCATGTGCCACGTGCGCGAGCAGCACACGGTGCCACACGGGGCCGCCCAGCCCCGACACCGACCCGTTTGAGTGCTGCAGAGCGCAGGGCTTGCGCTGCAGGGAGCTCACCCCGGGGGTCCCCTCCTTAGGTGACACTGAAGGGTGGATTGTCCCGGCCGTAGGAGCAGGAACAGGAGCGGCGGTGCCAGGACAGAGGCGCCTTGTGAGGCCGGCGTGGCAGGAGGCGGCGTGGCCGGCACAGAGGGGCCACAAAGGAGCCTCTGTCCCGGCTCGGCCTCCGCGCCCCAGCTGGGAGGGAAAAGCAAACAGGAGGGAGCCGGGCGGGCGCGCACCTTCCCGGGAAGCGCCCGGAGAAGGGAGGCCTTGGAAAACACAACACCGGCGAAGGGGAGTGCTCTGTTCCCCTGCCGTAAAAAGGAGAAGAAATGGGAGAACTGAGCAAACGCAAATCCTGCCTGGTTTCCTGTGGCGAGGCTGGGTTTGCAGAGGCCAAACTGAGCCGTCGTGTCCCCGAGCCGTCGTGTCCCCGAGCCGCCGTGTCCCCGAGCAGCCGTGTCCCCAGCCAGCAGCGCAGCAGGGCTGTCCCGGCTGTGGCTCCGAGTGCTGGTGGGTGGCTGGCTGCAAAGCCGGGTGGATTAGAGCACAAGGAGAGCGCGGCAAGAGCGGTGGGGCCGTGCGAGGGTTTGCAACGCGAGGCCGGTCCCCGCGGTGCTAAAAAAAGCCATAAGAGGAGCAAAATTACCCGCTGAGTCACTAATCGCTCGCTCCGCCGCCGCTCGGGGCTCCGGTGAGCGGGGCCGGGGCTGCTGCACGAGCTCTGCCCGCGGCGCAGAGCTGCTGAACTGCGCCCGGCCCTGCACGGAGCCATCGGCTCGGGACGGGGGACCCTGCGCTAGCCCCAGGAGCGAGGCCACAGGTCCCCATCCCCACTGCAGGTCCCCGTCCCCGCCGTGTGCCCAAGTGAGCGGCTCCATCGCCTTCGAGCAGCGCTTGCTTCCTGCTGTGCTCCATGAGCAGAGGGATCCCGGGGCTCTGGTCCCTCCTGGCATTGGCACCACAGTGCTCACAGGGACTCGGACACCTGGGCCACCCTGCCATGCTGTTGCAGGCGCCGGGCAGCGCCCTTGCAGTGCGTTATTTCATCACTTCATCGCCCCTCCCTCGTGCCAGCGTCTTCTCCGTCTCGCACTCACACAGAGCTGCCAGTGGCAGGCATTAAAAAATCATGGGTCGTCCCATTTTCCTTCTTCCCACTCCAAATCCTGGAGAAGAAAAAAAACAAACAAAAAAGGCATAAATTGGGGCGGCCTCGTAGTTGTCACGCAGCTCCCGGCTCCGTCTCGGGCTCTACCTGGTAGCTGGAATGTTCGGCTGCTCCATCCTTGCCCCACGGTCTGGGGAGGACACAGAGCCTCCCACTCAGTCCCTCCTGCCCAGAGCTTGGCGCTCAAGTGCCACAGGCCACATGGGGACAACCATGGTGACAAAGCCCTTAATAAAAGCGGCCTGATGGTGTCTTGCCACACGCTCACTTTTGGACCACGGGGTTTTGCCATGAGTGTATTGCTGCCCTGGGAAGAGGAGGGGGCGCCTGCTGGACCCCCAGCTCCGTGTCCCCAGACAGACAGCTCCATGTCTGTCCTTCCAACAAGTGCACTTGACAGCAGCAGGTGATGCACAGGCTGGGGTGGTGGCTGCTCCCTTCTCAGGTGCTGGGATCCCGTGAACGCTGCTCAGCTGTGAGGGGGTTGAAGAAGGGATAAGAGGGGCTGCAGCGGGGTGGGGGGGTCTGTTAGTTGTGTGGCAACTCTGCTCCTGCTGCCCCTCTGGGTGGGAATCACCTTGTCCTCTGCTGGTGCCTTCTCCTGGGAGCTCTGGTAGGTCCCAAAGCAGCTGGGGGTGCTGGAGCCCTGCGGCTGAGCTACCCTGGCCCCAGCCCTTGGAGGCTCTGCTGAGTGTGGGCACTTAGATGTGGCCCTGGGGCTGTGAAATGTTGTGTGTGTGGAAGGCTTGGAGTCCGGGAGATGGAAGCAGTGTGAGGTTGCTTGCTTCTATGAACCTCTTAATGCAAATGGCTTTAGAAGTTGCTCCTCTGCCTGGCTCGTAGGCTGGGGGCTCTGCCACTTGCCTGCTTGGGGCAGTGGAGCGCCCAGGTGCTCGCTGCAGAGTGTTGTGCCCTGTGCTGCTGATGTTAACCCCACAGCAAGGGGCTGTTTGCAGGGCAGACCCCAGACCTCCTAGGGAGCTGAGCAAGACCCTCTGAATATCTGTTTGGTACTGCTGCCATGCTGGGATTGCAAGCACTGCTTGCTGAGCACTGTGGAAGATTTAACTTAGCTTCTATTACCAGGGCCTGCAGCTGCTCCAACAGCCTGGGCGGACCTCTGCATTAGGTGGTGGCTTTGCACAAGTGTGCCCCAAAAGTGGGTTCTGCTCCCAAACGCTTGTGATCCTGAGATGGGGGCGAGGACGGGAGCGCAGGGGCTGGTCCTGCCCAAGGTCCCGGGGAGGGGCAGTGGGGGCAGCTTTCTTGCCCCGGGGGATGTGCTGCGGTGGCCTCCGTGACCCCCCCGGCTGCTGGGCAGGTGCCACCAGGACTGTCCCCTCTGGAGCACCCGCACTGCCCGTGCAGGGGGCACGGGGGGCACGTGTTGGGGCGGGCGGCACTCTCCGGTTTCAGGGGATTTGGGAAGCGGTGGCAGCGCCCGGGACGGGACTCGGCGGCGGTGGGGCACATCTCGGGAGGTGGTGGCTCCGCAGCGCTCGGCGAGGGCCGGGCGCCCCGCTGCGAGCGCCGCGTCACGGCGCTAAATCCAGCGCGGGGGCGCCCGGTGCCGCCGCCCCGTGCGGCGGGGCGGGAGCTGCCCCCCCCCCCGCCCCGCTTCCCCGCTGCGCGCCGGGGACACCGTGTCCCGTTCGCCGCTGCCCGGGAGGGGCCGGTGGCCCCCGCTCCGCCCCAGGGCAGCTCCCGCCGTTGTGGCCCCGTCGCCCGGGGGAGGGCACGGCCGTTCAGCGCATCTGACCTTGACGGCAGCGCGGGGGCTTCCGCGTCCCGCTCTCCGGGGGAGCCGGGACCCTTCGTGCTAAACCGGCGCCTCCGGTGACAGCCCCGCGCGGCTGGCACGGGGTGGGGACACCCCGAGCCCCCGGCACCGAGAGGCGGGCAGCGGCCGTCGAAGCGCGCCCTGACACCCGAGAGCGCGGCCGGCCGGGGGGCTGCGGCCAGGTAGCAGCCCCGGCTGCGAACGGGCCGCCCCCGGAGCGGCGAGGGGCGCCGAGCCCCTCCACCCCTCAGCACCGAGTGTGCCAGGGCCAGCCCCGCTGTCCCCACGAGCTCCGGGGCTCTCGGCCGAGCCGTGCGCGCCAGCGGCTCCGGGGGCTCTCGCCGTGGATTTGAGGTAGCAAAAGGATGGAGCGACCCCAGCCGCTTTCGCGCGTCGGGTGGCTTCCCATGTGCTCCAGTGCTTGGGCTTGAAGGGACCTTGTGGCAGCTGTAGGAGCTACTGTCATGTTCGTTCTTCTGCTCCCAGTGCTTTTATTTAATGTTGTAGGCAGTCACCACAGACACAGAAAATGGATTTAGTGCCATGAAATTATGTGAACTCGGATTTTTTTTTTTAGACTTCTTGCTCTAAATTCGATCACTCTGTCCTTGGATTATCCGGAACGTCATGGGGCCCCAGTGGGCTCTGGAGCCCTTCCCTGGGTAGTGCTTGGTGTCCTGGCCTGGATCCTGCCTCTGCAGGGCTGGAGTTGACATGAGGCTCTTTCCTGGGGTGCGGGGCAGCTCTGCCAGGCCGCTCAGCCCTGAGTGTGGGTGTCTGCGCTGGCAGTGTCCCTGGCAGGACATTTACAGGCTCCAGGGCATAAATGTGTCAGGACGCTGCAGGTGTCTGCTCTCGCCTTTATTAATTCCCCTCACTCCTCCGGGCCCAGGACAGGCCTGGAACTTATCCGAGAGCGACTCAGACTCCCCAAGGGCCTCAGGACGCGGCTGTTTGGTTAACGGGTGCCTGTCGGGCAATCCTGCAGCTCTGATTTCCCCAACCCTGCGTGTCCCGCGAGCCCCAGGGCATCGCAGCCCGCGGCACCTTCCGAGACTCTCGGATGTCTCCTTGACTCAGTCTATTTTAAGAGTGTGTAAAGCCGGGTTTCCTCAAGTGTAGGGGGAAGCGAAGACCTGAGCAGGGTTCACCTTGGCCCTCCTTGTGCTGTGGCCTCCCTGCTGCCCTCTGAGCCCCTGCAGCAGACAGTAGCACAGACCTGGGAGAGGGAGGTGCTGTGGGGATGGCCATGGCATGGGGATGATGCTGTGGATGCTGTGACTTCATGGCCAGAGCTTCTGCGTTCCTCTGTTAGGGCTGGCACTCTCGTGGTGTCCTTTGGGTGCCAGCCCCGTGTCCCTCCACGCGTGCGGGGAAGCGGCAGAGCGTCTGCGCCATCATGGGGCCGCTGCTGGCAGGACCGGGCGCGTGGAGGCTGTGTTGGCTCCAGCCCTTCCCCGCGCTCCACTCACTGCTGCGCAGAGTGTTCCCAGGCCTCTGCCACGGGCTGTTCTCCCTGCGCAGACACTGTGGAGTTGTCCTGGGCCGGGGGAGGCTCTGCAGGGTGATGCTGTGCCGGGACAGCAGCGTTTCAGGCATTGCAGGAGCCGATGCCTCTTCCTCAGCTGTGATGCCCGAGCTGGTGCGGAGGAGCAGCCACTGCAGCGGTCCGGGATGCAGGGAGGTCACAAGGCTCCCCGAGGAGCCAGTGTCACTCTGGGGGCACCTCGTGCCCCGGGGCGCCCTGCGGGCACCGTGTTTGTGCATTTTGCAGTCACCAACTGCTGCCTCCGGGGGGGTAACCGGATCACAGGGCTCGGGTGTCCTCGCGCTCTGGCATCCTCACGCTCCAGCCTTGATTTCGAGTGTCCCGCTGGTCTGGGACAGCACCGAGGGCACCAGCTCTGCTCCAAGTCTCATCCCCGCATCCCATGCGGGTCTGGGGCCCAAAGCAGTGCCCGGCCCCGCTCTGCCGCTCACGGCGGCTCTGTGATTCCCCGCAGGCATGAAGCGGCCGCTGAGCCCCACGCGCAGCCCCGAGGCCGAGCGGGCGGCCGGCCCAGCGGGCTGCGCGCCGGAGCAGCGCGCCAAGCGCGAGAGGAAGCAGCCCTCGTTCACGCTCTGCGACGTCTGCAACATCCAGCTCAACTCGGCGGCCCAGGCGCAGATCCACTGCAACGGCAAGTCCCACCAGAAGCGCCTCAAGCAGCTCAACAAGGGCAAGGTGCCGGCAGCGCAAGGTGAGTGAGCAGTGAATGTGGCCCCGTTACTCCAAGGAGCTGGGCGCGCGGGAGCCCTGGTGTTTTGGGGAATGCTCGGCTGCCTCTTTGCACCACGGTATCATTGCAATTTATTACCTCTGTGCCAGGAAGAGCCACAGCTAAAAAAGGAATTATCGCCCGTGCGGAGAACCCCAGGGTTTTGCGGCGCTGTGGCGCAGGCGGCCGTTCCGCGTCGCGTGGCCGCAGATGAAAGCTGCCTGCACGCTGCAGATGCCAGCTCGCATCCAACTGGGTCAGCAGTGATTTAATTACTGCCTGTGATTTTCCAAGGGTGGCCAAGTTATTGGTGCTGTGGGCTCCATTCGGAGCGCTGCTCGTGTCCCCCTCCGGGTGGAGAGGCTGGGATTTGCTCCTGCCGCTCGCCGTGCTGGCCCTGTCGCCTCCAGCATCACACTGATCCGTGTGCTCCGGCTCCCTTGCGCCGCTGGAGGCTCCTAGGGCTGGCAGCTCCTGTCTTGCTGCATGCAGTGGGGAAACATTCCCAGCAGGAATGGGCTCGCAGAGGGTCTTGGCCTCTCACCTCCAAGCTCCCTGGCAGGGGAGGCAGCCACGTCCTCCTTTGCCTGCGAGAGAGAGGGTTGAGGTTTCCCCCATTAGCCGCCGAGATGTCGGTGCCGCAGAGCGGAGCTGTCTGAGACGAGCAGCGAAATCAGGGCGACAGCCGCAGCGCGGTGGCTGCGGGCACGCGGTGCAGGGCGCGCGCAGCCCGCGCCAGCTGCCGGGGGGCCAGCACCCCCCGGGACCCGATTTTGCAGGGCATGGGGGGCTGTGGGTGTCCTGGGGAGAAGCCCGAGGCCTTCGTGGCCTCTGCAGGGGACAGTCAGGGAAGGAAATGGCTGTGACGGGTGGGCAGCTCTCGGTGGATGAGTCCAGAGAACCGTCACGAGCTCCGTGTGGAGCAGCGCCGGGAGAGCTGCTCGCAGGGGGACTTGGCGGTGCTGACCTTGAGCTTCTGCGCCGGGCGCCTTAATGTCATGCGTGATCCCGCTCTCACGTGTCGCCGGCACCCAAAATCCCAAAGGTCGTGGCTGGGGGCGCTTCCCGGCGCTCCTCACTATTGGATCTCTCTGGCTGTTGATGACTAGGAACTGAGGTGCCAAATCGATTTTCCTTAATTTTGCTTCGTGCGCAGAGTCATTTAATCACCCTTAACAGCCCAGGCAATGCTTGGCGCGCTTCGTCTGCAACAAAACCCGATGCATCGATTTAAACAACCTGCAAAGATGCAGGATTAGAGGCTCGTTGGTAGACCGAAGCCTTGGAGATTTGCTTCGTTCGCGGCTCCGGCCCTGTCCTTCAGAGCTGTAATAGGAGAGCGGGGCCGGGGAGCGGAGCAGCCCCTGCTCCGTGCTCCAGCCCGGTCCTGCCGCCTCCCTCCCCGCGCGGCTTGTGGCTTTGGGGCTTCCTTGGGAAGCTCGGGCGGCGCGGGGGGGCAGCTGGGCTGCGCGGCCGCCGCATGCCCCAGTGCGCCGCTGACTCTAACAGCGCCTGACGGCTGCGGTTACGGATCTCAAGGAAAAAAGAACAGTTGGGAACGCGGTGTAGGAGGCTGGGGGGTCACAGGAGGGGCTGCGCATCCCCATCTTCATCCTCCCCTTGCTGCTAAGACCCATCCCCCTGGGGCTCAGCAATGCTGTGTGTGCAGAGACCTGGCGGATTCATGGCATGTCTGTTGGGGCTCGTCTTCCCCCAGGGGTTTCCTTGTTCCTTCCTCCTCCCTGCTCAGGCGCTTTAGGGAATGCGAAGGCCAAGGAGGACCCTCCTTGGGTCCTTTGGGAGCAGCCCTTCCCTAACGCTCCCGGGATTTGCCCCAGCCCTGGTGAGCTCTGGGGAAAGGCTGCATCCCGCTGGGAACCTGGCAATAGCCGAGGAGGGCCCTGGCCTGTGGGGAAGAGCTTGAAGCGCTGCGTTCATCCAGGGGAAAGCCTTCCCCTGGAAATCTCCCAGGAACCCGCCCCTTCGAAGGTCTCGCTCTTCAGCTCCCCCAGATTATTAACAGCATCGTAATTAATCTCCAATATTTATTGACTTGGTAACTTCACATAACAACCGAATTGATTGGCCATTAACTTTTGCCATCGGGCTTTCCCCTGTGCAGCGCTTCCTCTTGCAGTGTGGCCTCCTGCGCCCTGTGTCTCCTTCTGGGATTGGGGGATTCTTTTTAAATTGCACATTTCTTCTAAGGAACATCCTCGGGGCTGAATGAGTTGCCCAGAGCAGCAGATTCCTGCTGCATGGAGCTGTGTGGAGAAGCGGCTGCGTGGCTGGGGCTGCAAGTGCCCTGGGAGGCTGGGATAGGGCAGAGCGTTGCACGCAGGTGGCCTCGGATGTAGCTGTGATTCTTTTCTCTCTCTTTTTTTATTTTATTTTATTTTTTCCTCTTTTTTCCTATGCTGTTTTGCTGCCACATTGCTGCAGCGACATTTCGGGGCCCGCAGCTCAAGGCCGCACGTGATCCCAGTGCGTGGCGGTGGCCGGCGCATCCGGGCCCCGCGCGGCACCGGCAGCGGGGAGCCGCGCCAGGGCCTCGGCCCCGCTCGCCGCCCTGCGCGTGCAAAGCGGGGGACGAGGCCTAAAAATAGCCGTGGCGGGGGGAGGCCGGGGCTGCGGATGTGCGAGCGCGGAGCCGGTCGCAGCGCGGGGCTGTCACTGCGATTCGGGGCCGCCTGCTTGAACCGTTTCATGCTCGCGGACAGGCAGTCGGGAGCGATGCGCTGGGCGTACTGAAGAGCGCGCCGGCTCATGGGGGGCTGCCAGGGTGCCCGTGGGGCTGGGGGGCCGCGCAGCCTCCCACGGCCACCTCCTCATGCTGTGGATACTGGGGGCCTCCTGGGGCTTCTGCCCTGGCGAGTTGGGCGCTCAACTCAACCTCACCCGCTGCTGCCGGCGCCACCCTCCGCGCAGAGCCCCCAGGGGAAACGCAGCCCTTAAAATATGTTATCTTAATCCCAAGCGAACTCGGGAGCGTGGAGGTCAGCGCCGGCTTCCTGCCTGCCGGGGACCAAACACTGGCGTTTTGTTCCCTGCTGGAGCCATTCTGCTTATGATGGCAGCTCAAATTACAGAGCCAAAAGAAAAACCAACCCCCTCCCTCAGGTGCATCGGTCCTGATCCTATCTGGCGTCTTTCACCCCCAAATTATACCCTAAATCCTCCGTGAACAAAGTCGGCCAGAAAGGGCCGGGCAAGCCGGGGCTGGGAGCTCTGGGCCCTGCCTTTGTTCTTTTCCCTCCTCCCTCTTGCATTTGTTTCTTGCCAAATTCAGCTGCATTTGCAGGGTTGCTCCCTGCCCTGTCCCAATTGCCTCCAAGAATCTTGGCACTGACTTCAGTAGGTTTCAGAGTGAACACTCCATGGCAGTTCCCACTGAGTGGCCTCTGTCTTTGCAAAGTGCCTGAGTAAAAGGAGAGATTCATGGAGAGCCTGTGCGAGACGGGGCCTGTGGAGCCCGGAGCTGCTGGCGCTCTCGGTGGGACTTGCCCCGGCAAGCCGGCGTCTCCCGGCGCGCGCAGCCTCCTCGCCGCTTCCTTCCCCCTTGTCGGCAGGCGCGGGTGGTGTGTCGCCCCTGCAGGAATGTAAGTGGGCGCTGCGGCAGGCCGGGACCCGCCGAGCCCATCCTCGTGCCGTCCCGCCGCTCCGGCCCCGTGCCCCTGCACCGGCGCGTCACTTTCTCGGCGGCTGCTGCTGCTGCACGTGCACCTGCCGTGCGGATTTGCTGCCCGGAGCGGCCGTCCTGCCCGGGCCGTGCCTGGGGGCAGCCAGCAGCAGGGTGCTTCTTGCTTGCCCAGCTGGAGGATTTCTGCGCTTGGAAGCGCTCGACTCTGGACATGGCTCTGTTTGCTGCAAGTCAGAGGCATCCAGGCTCTCGGTGTTTGCATCCCTGTCTTTGTTTTGCTCTTAACTGAAAGAGGCAGGTTTCTACCCAATTCTGTGAGCTGTCTGCTTTGAGGAACCCCTTCTCCTCCCTCCCTGCTCCTGGCTGCCTCAGCCTGCAGTGCTCTGGCAGGGCAGCTCGCCCCCTCTCCAGCCCCCTCTCGCCAGCTGCATTTTAATTATTTCTTCCTTAAAAAGCCCCCACGCCATCCGCGGGGGCATCACCTTCCTAGGCAGCTGCTGAGGCCGAAAACGCGATACAAACGGCTCGTGTTGCCAGGAATGTGCAATTATCTGAAGCGAGAGAGGCTGCCCAGGCAGGGCAGCAGCCCCTGTGGTCTGGGGGCTTCTGTGTAGCTCTAAGCCCGGGGGGCTGCTGCAGGGGGTCCCGGGGCAGGTGCAGCCGGGTGCCTCCCGGCTGCCCCTTCCCCATCCCACGGGGCCACCTCTCCGTGTTCCCGGCGGGACCGGCGCCCGTTCCCGGGGGCTGCCGGCTGCCTCATCCCGAGTTATCCCCGGGTAGGGCTAAAAGGCTGCGCTGGGCGCAGCGATCCCCGCGGGGGCGGCGGGGCCGGGGGCCGCGGGCGCCTCCTTCCCCCCGCTCAAAGTTTCTTTGCTCCGGCGGGGGCGGGAGCAGCGCGGGCAGGAGCGGGGGGCGCGGGGCCCGCAGCCC
>NW_020455613.1:373738-377321 GCF_003342845.1 Nothoprocta perdicaria
CGGAGGCGGCGGCGGCGGCGGCGGCTCGGGGACCGGGCGCCCGCATCCAAAATGCTCCTGGGTAAGCGAGCGGCGGCCGCGCGGCCTCCGGGGCGAGCGCTGCAGCGCGGGGCCGCCCGCGCCTTTCGGGAGACGCTTCTTGGGCGCGGGGCCGCGGTTGGGGCCGGTTTCGAGGCGGCCGGGAGCGCTTGGGGCTGCGGGCGCCGGGCTCTCGAGCGGCTGCACACGCAGCCTGGGCAAGGGCGTCCGCTGAGTTGCTCGAGCTGCGAAATCGAGGTGCAAGTTGTTCTAATATGTGCGTGTTTATGGATATCTGCTTCTTAACGTGTGCTGGTGATGGGGGGGGCAGGGGGTGTCTTGTCTTTGCCTTTGCAATTTTGGCCAAGGACTCGCTATCGGGGGCAGAACAGGCACGGGTTATTTCTTGCTTGGGAAGAGCTGCTGAAGGTGCCCGTTGGGGAGCAGGCGGCAGCACCCGCGTGTCGGTGACCTACAGGGTCTGCTCTGCCCCGTCCTGTGCCCACCGCTGCCCGGGCCCAATGGATTGCCAGGGGTTCTGGGTTCTCTCTCTTCCCAAGCGGAGCCGGTCCTTGCTGCACTCACTATTCCCGTCCTGCCAGGAAGCCCCTTTGAAGAGCTGCTCTTTTGCTCTGCATCGACTGAGCCTGGCGTCGTATGCCCTGAATGGTTCCCCCCACCGTGCACGCAGCCTCTGCCACCTCCCAGCCCTCTAATCCTAATTACTTGGGGGATTCAAGCTGAGTTTGATTCACTGCATCGCATTGATTTTTCCCCGGGGCTGTACAGAGAGGAAGAAGCAGGTTGCGCGCTGACATGGCTTTATTTTGTCCTTGCTTGTCACCTGGGGCCGGCGCTGCCAGCAGAGCCTCCGTGGTGCTGCTCAGCTCTGCCTGCTGTGCCCGCCGCGGAGCTCCGTGAGGCTCTGGCTGCCCAACGGGGTTAGGTGGCAGAGCTGCAGCGAGGCTGCCGGGCTGGGGCCGCCGCTGGCTCTGCACAGCGCGGCGCACAGGGCTGCAAATGAAGCGTTACGCCACTGGCCCCATTACAGGCACGGCTTCGGGGCCGGCAATTTCGGTGCTTTTGTTACGGTAGCGCTGGCTCTAGAGGAACGGTTTGCCTCTGTCGGCAAGACAGAGCGGCTCCGCATGCGGAGTCCGCGAGCAAGGGGTTCTACGCATGGCGGCGCGTGCCCGTTGCATGCAGCCGTGCATGCGAGCAAGCGCGTGCGCTCGTGCCCGCGGCTGCGCGGTGCAGCCGTCTGCGGGCGCCTGCTCGCTCATGGCCACGCACGAGCCCCAGGAAATCACTGTGCCGTGAGCCTGGTGCCTGCCAGGGTTCCTGGGGTGCCTCTGCTTCTGAGCTCTGGCCCGGCAGCTCTCCCCGTGCTGCCACTGGAGTTTTTCTAGCAGTTGGGAACACCATCTTTTCCCTGCGAGCTGCCTGTGCCCATGTCCTGGATCGTGTAAGAGCGCGTGGGCCACTTGGCTGCGCTTCCCTTCAGCCCGGGGAAGGCACAAAGCAGAGCTTGCTCTCAGCTCGCACCTTCACATGCTTTGGAAATGCTGTGAAGCCACCAAAGCTTTAATGTCAAACTTCAAAACACAGCATTGGCAGAAAGAGGTGCAATCCGTGCATGTGCAATGCAAATACTGTATTTTCCGCTCTTCTTTCCCGGTCTCTCCTTCTCTTTTGCACCTCTGGAAGTTATGTTCCCTGCTAATGATGTCTCTGGAAACGAGATCCCGTCGTGGCACGTGTGACATCTGCACCAAGGCGGTTGGTGGTGTTTTGGTGCTGGCTTCGGAGGGAGCCGTGAGGTGCCGTGGGAGCCGGGGCTGTGCCCAGGGTTGGGCTGCTCCAAGCACGTTGCATCCCTGTGCTGAGGCTGCTCATGGCAAGCGTGCAGCAGGGGCTTTGTTCCCCTTGTGTTTCAAACACAATTTTTGGGGGGAAAAAAGGCAACAATACTGCAATGTCTCACCGAATGTTCAGGAGAAAGAAACGCTGTTGTCAAAGGGTGTTTTACTCCACAGTGTCTGTCCCTGAGGCCGTTCTCCATCCGGATGCAGAAGGTCCAATTTACCCAGTGTGACTGTAAACACGGGAACTGATAACCCCCAAACTCCTCAAATTCCTCCCTGGGGCGCAGGGGATTAGCTGAGCTTTAATTGGGGATTTTTGCGGTCCTTGGTTTTGGTGGTGTTGAGCGAACGCAGCCGCACGTGGAGCCGCGCTGCGGGGCTCACGGGGAAGGCGTCATTGCAGGATGGCGGTGACTGCTGTGGCCCTGGTGCCCGGCGCTGTGGGTCGGCACCGGCCCCTCGAGGCCTGTCCGTGCACCAAGTCAGCACTGCAGGGGCCTTCGGGGACCGTGGCCCTCGTCCGGGTGCTGAGTGGAGCGGATTGGCCGCACTGGGAGCGGAGGGAATTGCAATGAATCCATCGTGGGTGGAAGTAATTGAAAGGTAATGATGGACGGGTGTCTGCTTCCAAGCAGGGATGGGGGGGGATACACGTGCTGCCACCTCCGTCCTGGAGGAGGGTGAAGGGCTTTGACCTTCTGCAGGTTTGGAGAAGAGAAGGGAGAGCTGCCGCGGGGGAAGCTGTGGAAGCAGCAGCACGAGGGAGGAACTCGGCGCTCTGCAGAACCCGCTTGGTGTTGGCATCGGGGACATGCGGGGACCTTGTGCGGCCCCTGGTGCCATGTGTGGCTGCCCCGGCGTGTGCAGGCAGCAGCGGTGCCCGGGGCAGCCGTTCCGTGCTGCCTTTCAGCGATCCTTGTCTGCCCTCCTCCTCCTCCTCAGGGCCTTCCGCCGCCCCCGAGCTGTGGCTGGAGCTGTGTGCCCATCCTGCCTCTGTCCTGTCCTGAGCTGCTCAGCTCCCTGGTGCCATTTTGGGGACTTTCTCCTTGTTTTCGCTCTGCCTGGCTTTGTGGGTTGTGAGAGTCGCAGCAAAGTCCGTGCCCGTTGCTCTGGCAGGGGGGGAAATGATGGAGGGAGCCTCTGGTGCTACGTGGCTCCATTCCTGCTCCACCGCCGCTGTCCCCCTCAGAACTGCCTGTCCCCAGGCCGAATAAAACCACCAGCTCCTCTCGCCGCTCGCGTTAGCAGCAGAATAACCAGCGCAGGGTTTTGCCCTTGGCCACCAGCGCCTGTTTTCCCGGAGCTGCCGGATAGGAACGTCCAGAGTGCCGGGCAGCCCCTTGCCCCGGGCCAGGGCAGCAGGAACCCAGCGGGTGCTCGGGGACCCCTGTGCAGAGCCAGGGACAAAGCGGCTCCTAATCCCCGCAATTCCCTCACCCTTGGCCAGGGAGGAGCTGGGGCTGCGCCCCGGGGTGATGCCGGGGAGCCGGCGGTGCCCTGCGGGACCCACTGTGGGGCTGGTGGCTGCTCCGCGCCTGGGATGCCTTGGGGCACCCTGTCCCTTGGGGCACCCCGTCCCCTGGGGCGCCCCCCTCGCAGCAGCCACGCCGCGGGGCAGCACCGCGGTGGGAGCGCGCGGGGCCCGGAGCCGCGGCCCCCATGGCCCCCGCCGCCGCTAGTGGCCACTGGCGCGAGCAGCG
>NW_020455613.1:377498-381590 GCF_003342845.1 Nothoprocta perdicaria
CTCGCCGCCCCGCCGGCGGCTGCGGCTGCCGGGCCCCATGTGCCGCGCGGCGGCCCGGCCGGAGCCGGGGCAGGGCCCCGTGCTGCTCTTTGGAGCAGGATTTTCCCCCTTGGCTCTGCTCCGTTTGGCTTTTCTGTAATTGGAGCTTTTGCTATTTAAAACAAACAAACAGCCCCAAATCGGGGGTGTTTGGGAGCGCCGGGGTGCTGGAGCGGTACGTATGTGCAGTGGGCGGGCGGGCGGCGCGAGGGTGCGCGGGGCCGCGTGCTGCTCCGTGCCGCGCGCCCTGGCCGGGACCGGGTGCGATTCCCACGGCTCCAGGTCCAGGGGAATGCGCAGGCTTCGCCATAAAGCCTGCCCAAACCTCCCTGCCGCCCGGGCTGCGTGGAGGTCCCGGGACACGGCTGCGTGGATGCTCCCGCGGTGGAATCGCTGGGCGGGGAGGCCGTCCCGTGGGCTGGTGTCTGCGGGATGAGACGGGACAGGAGGGGATGAGACGGGATAGGATGGGATGAGCTGCCTCTGGCTCCCTGCGTCCAGGAGACTAATGGCTTTTTCTCTCTTCCCAAGGTAGCGCTTTGTGCTGGAGCGAGTCCCCGCGCTGCCGGGTGGGAAGGGCTGCGGAGCCGGTGGCTCACGGGATGCGGGCAGGGATGGGGACGAGTCGCCCCCCACACGGTGCCAGCTCCTTCCCTCCTGGGACCCTCTGGCCTAGGGCAGAGCCGGCCGCACTGGCCTCCACGCTGCTCCCCAGCCTCCACCATGAGGTTTCCCCACTCTTCCTTTGGGAGCATCTTCAGTCCTTGGGGTTTTCGCTCTTGAAAATCCCAAGTGCCTTGTGGGTTTCTCCGTGAGTCACACTGAGAACCCCCTGGCTTGCCTTGGTGACTTGCTGCTCAATGTCCTTTTCTCTTTTTATCTTCTCCTCCCGTGCTGGTTCCATCACCTTTGTCAAGCCCCAGCTTGACTTTCTACCCAGCTCATGGAAGCACCTAGGGACTGGGCTCCGCAGGGCTCAAGTGTGTGCATGGAGTGCCGTGGCTGCTCAAATGCACCCACTAACTGGTTTCAGTGGGTGCTCTGCAGCCCCAGAGCTGTGGCAGATGCTCTGGGAGGTCCCGACTTTCCCTCCTCTTTCACAGAGGGTCTCTGGAAGCAGCTCGTGGTGCTTCCATGCTGGTGCTTAGTGTGCGCGCCCCAGGGCCCCTCTGCTCGTGACAGATGCCACCTTGCAGATGAGGCTGCTGGCAGGGCTCTGGGCATGAGTTCCTGTTGCAATAGGTGAATTTGGGGCTGCAGCTCTGTGCCAGCCCGGCTGGATTCACCCAAAGCAGGAGGGGAACAGGGCACAGGGAACAGGGCAAGAGTCCAGGGAGGTCAGAAGAGCCTCTGGCACTGCCAGGAATCACGCACGCTTGGCCCAAGGGCAGGGGCTGTGCTGGCCAGCGGGTGTCTCGCCCAGGGCACCCTCCATGCCCTGGTGACGCCCGCCCAGGCTCCCCAGGATAAGGACGAGCAAGGACACGAGGACAAGGTGCACGTGATCCCCGGCTCCGCGCGAGCCCCGGCACCGAGCGCCGCTCCCCGAGGTGCTCGTTACGGGAAGAGACCCAAATGCACTGCGAGAAGCTGCCTTTGGCCTCCTTTCTCAGCCTCCTTTCGTGCGCCCCGAGCCCGGACGTGCCCCGCTAGCTAGAACAGGGTTTCTAGCGACGCGGGAGCCCGGAGCGGCGCTCCAGCCTCTGCGCTGCGGTGCACTGGCTGTCGGGAGAACCGAGTGTTTTCTCCTCGTGAGGGTAAACACTCTCATTTTTTAGATGTTTTGTCCAAAAAAAAAAAAAAAGAGGAATTTTGGACCTTCCATATCTTCTGAACATCAACCACAGCCTGATGGTTTGGTGTGGTTGGAAGTGAATTTAGCCAACCGCGTTCCTTACGAGGAGGCCACGTGTGCACGTTGGTGCCTCCACTGGCACCTGGAGCTGCCGAGGAGGGCAGAAGAGGAGCTCCAGGGAGGTCCTGCCACGTCAGCGCCACCACCGCGTCACCGCTGGAATAAAAAAGCCAGCAAAGACGAGGGTTTGCAAGGGCCCTAACCCTTCTCCCCTTGTGTCTCTTTCATCTCCAGTCAAACCAGCAAGGTCGTACTGGCCTTTCCTCCCTAAGGTAAATGTAGAGGCTGCTCCTGCAAGGGAAGGGTCAGTTCAGCCCTAGCGTTGGGCTTCCCATCTCCAGCAGCATGGTGCCTCCGGGGAAAAAACCGGCTGGGGAGACTTCCAACTCCAACAAAAAGTGTAAGCGCTATTTCAATGAGCACTGGAAGGAGGAGTTCACCTGGCTGGAGTTCGACTACGAGCGGAAACTCATGTTTTGCCTAGAGTGTCGCCAGGCGCTGGTGAAGAACAAGCACGGTAAAGCGGAGAACGCCTTTACCGTGGGCACGGACAACTTCCAGCGGCACGCTCTGCTGCGGCACGTCACGTCGGGCGCTCACCGCCAGGCGCTGGCCGTCAACCGCGAGCACTCGGCCTCGGAGGCGCGCGGCCGCGCGGAGCTGCAGCCGCTCCTCAAGGTGGAGGTGAGCCCTGCCAAGATCGCCATCCTCACCACCGTCTACTGGATGGCCAAGGAGGAGATCCCGCTCGAGAAGGTCTCCTCCCTGCTCGAGCTGCAGAGGTTCAACCTGTGCCAGGCGCTGCTCACCTCGGAGCACAGTGACTATTACCGTCCCGGCAGCGTTCGGGAGATGCAGGTGCGTATGCGGGACGGGACCTGTCCCAACTCTTGTCCCTCACCTTGCTGTGGTCCGTGGCCCCATGGGTGCAGGCCAGGGGCACTGGGTGCTTTGCACCGCATCGCTTTGCCCGGCACCGAGTGCCTGGGGCTGGATCTGACCCTTGGGACGCAGGGAGCCTTTGGTGCGGGCTCGGGAGCCCAGTTCTCCCGCGAGCGCCGCGACGTTTCCCTCTTTCGCCCTAAACGGAGCGATCAGAGAGAGCAAGTAGCCAGAGAGTTTTAGAAAGGATTTTCTTGATTTTACAAATGCTCCTTGCCTGTTAAAACCAAATTAATTTTTTAGTGAATCTTGGCTGTTTGCCAGGCGCGTTAGCTATCTAAGGAGCCTTATTTGAGTGCAGATAGGTTAAAGCCCTTAATTAGGTTTCTCAGCCTGGAGCGCTACTCGCAGCGTTTGTACCCGGGGGACGTTGTCCCTTGGAACCAGGGGTGTTTGAGCAGAACGGGCAGAGCGGCCGAGGGCAGGGAGAGGCCCCGGTGTCCTGCTGCTGCTCCTGCCTGGGCTTCTTTCAGTGCATGGAGGTAATTGAGGGAATTACAGCAAAAAAAAACGCGAGTTTGGGGTGTTCTGAACCGCATCTCAGGAGGAGAGGTGGGTTCTGCCTGGAGGTGCCTGCGGGCAGTGGCCGGTGCCACGTCCAGCCCAGCCCGTGTGCTCAGTCTGGACGAGGACTTTGCTGAGCCAGAACCTGGATGTTCCTGAAGGCGAGGAGGGAATAGAGGAATTTGCTTGTGCACACAGCTTTTGTCACATTAGAGGGATAAAATTACCTTTGAGATCCGTGGCCATGATATGAGGTATCGTTGCCGTCTGGGGTCGTTTTTGGTGTTACAGCCCGGCCCTTTGGTGGAAGTGATGGGCAAAGGAGACCCAGCAAGTTGTGAACTAAGGTGCAAGGACCTAGAAGCGCCCGATGCCTTGAAGGAAGGTCCGCATGGATCCTTCGCTTTTCCCGGGAAGCAGGTTGAGTGCAGGGCAGCGCTGGGTCCCGCGTGGCCACCGCGCCATCCTGAAGCCGTTTTCCTTCTCTCCCCGTCGTGCCGCCGTCCCGCTGCGACGCAGGCCGCCATGGCCAAGGTGCTGCAGCGCGAGGCCCGGCGCAGGATCGAGGCGTCGCCCTTCGTGGGGCTGCTGGTGGAGGAGACGGCGGACGCCGCGGCCGTGTTCGGCACCACCGTGTCGCCGCGCAGCGGGCAGCCCTCGGCCGCCTTCCTGGGGAGCTTCGCGGGGCAGCCCGGGGCGGCGGCGGGCGCGCTGGCCGAGGCCATGCGCCGCTTCGGCATCGCCACCGGCCA
>NW_020455613.1:381915-387443 GCF_003342845.1 Nothoprocta perdicaria
CGCGCCGTGCGCTGGGCATCGCTGCTGCCCGCCGTGGAGGCGCTGGACGCCGCGTGGCCCGCGCTCGTGCCGCTGCTGGAGCGCGAGGCCGCGCGGTCCGCCCTGCTGCTGCGCCTCTGCCGGGAGCTCAAGAGCTTCCAGTTCGTGGCCTTCACCAAGACCCTCCTGGACGCCCTGCCCGTCTTCCAGAAGCTCCGCGGCTTCTTCCACGGCGAGGACTCGGACCCGGCCCTGCTGGCGCCCGCGGTGGCGGCGGCGGCGGCGGCGCTGCGGGCGCAGAGGGACGCGGGCGGGCGCCACCTCGGCGCCTTCCTGAGCGCGGCGCGCGACGGCCGCCCGCGCTACCGCGGCGTGCAGCTGGAGCAGAGCTCCCCGGCGCACCGCAAGCGCTTCGAGCGCCTCAAGGAGAGCTACCTGGAGAGCGCGCGCGGCGGCCTCCTCGAGAGCTTCCCCGGCGGCCTCCTGGAGGCCCTCAGCTCCTTCTCGGCCATCTTCAACCCCAGGCGCTACCCTCGCGCGCTGGAGGAGGTGGGCGCCTACGGCGTGGGCGAGCTGGACTTCCTGCTGCGGACGTACTCGCGCGTGGTGCAGAGCGAGCGTGCGCGCGGCGACTTCCCGCTCTTCAAGCGCGTCGTGCTCAGCCTCGGGCCGCTCTCCTTCAAGGAGCTCTGCGCCAAGCTGGCGTGCGGCAGCTCCGAGATGCACGAGCTCTTTCCGGACTTCGCCGTCCTGGCCGCCGTGGCGCTGGCCTTGCCGCTGGGCTCCGGGCTGGCCGCCAAGCTGAGCCGGGCCCGGGAGCTGCTGGCGCGGGGGCGGCCGTGCTGCGCCGCGGACGACGGGCTCTCCGACCTCGTGCAGATCGCCGTCGACGGGCCGCCCGTCAACGAGTTTGACTTTGCGTTGGCCGTCGAGTACTACGAGGGCATGCGGGAGTCCGGCTGCCTCGCGGCGCAGGTGAAGTGAGCGGCGCCGCCGAGGCCGGAGAGCCCCGGCGCTCCAGGGATGAAGCAACGGGCTCCTTCCCTCTCCCTTTGCCCCCGGATCACGCGTCTCCGTTGGCCAGAGCCAAGAGCCCCGGCAGGAGCTTCCCTGCGTTGTGCACTTTCCCAAGGAGCTTTCCTGAGGGGAGATGAGAGTGAATCCAGGAGCGAGGCTGGGACGGGGCCTCGGCACTGCGGCACCCGGCCGCCTTCACTTCACACTCGGCAGAAATAGCCGCGTTCGGTCCCCTCCAAGGCTGGGGAAGGAGGGCAGGGACGGTGCCAGGTCCCGAGCTGGCCGGCGGAGCCGTGGGCGCCCGGAGGCGGCTCCTTGCTAGTCCCTGCACGCAGCACCGAGTGTTTTTAGCGCTGGATCCAAGTCTTGATCATCTCAACAGCGAGTCCTCTAGGGAACGGCATCGTAGTGACCGAGGAAATGGTAACTCCTAAATGCATCTTTGTGTATATATGTGTATGTACATATATAAATATATACATAAATATATATAAGAGATTTATCTTAACTTTCCTAGTGTTTAAAGTGTAAAGATATCTAAAAGGACTTCTCTTTTTTTGCAATGACAGAATAAATTATAAGCAGGGGTCCAAAAAACAAGTGAATTCCTTCTCTTTTCGGAACAGCAGCGTGCACCTAAGCTCCCTCCACAGTTTTGCAACCAAAGCAAGCGTTTTAATGCTGCCTTATGGGACGAGCTGGAGTGCTGTCTAGTTTAGGGCTTTCCTGGCTTGTTTTTCCCCCTTGAAGCATTGCCGCCCGTGCAGAGGAGAAGCCGGGGGTGTTGCCTGGCACGTCTCCTGCGTGGGCACCCGTGGGTGCTGCATGCTCTGCTCTCGGGTGAGGAGGAAGCCGCTTTGCCCTGATCGCAAGGTGCAATAAAGAGGAAAGCTGAGCCTTGGCGCGTCGTGTCCTTCTCGCGCGCCCGCAGCCGGGGCTCCCGATGGAGCCTGCGTCCCGTGTGCCGGGCTCCCCTCCGCTCCATCACCGGCTTGTGGTGCCGTCGCCTTGTTCTGTCGGTCGCGGAGAAGCTGCCGGCCGTGCTGAGCCGTGTCCCGGCCGAGACGCTGGGGTAAGTCTGCAGGGTGGCCAGGATTCAACCTGCGTGGCGTGGCTCTGCCGCAGCTCCCTGCCTCGGTGCCCGGGCACGGATGCACCCGAGTGCGCTCGGCCGCTGCGGCGACGCACTTGTCCTGCGGCGGCCAAAGCCCCGACAGGTCTCGGGGGCTCCTGGCAGGCGCCCGGCACCAGCCCTTGCCCCCGTCCCGCGCGGTGCCGCCTGCCTCGTGGGCACCGTGAGCGTGGTGCCATCCGCGTGAGGGTGACCTCAGCGCCGCCGCTTCCCTCCGTGCAGCCCAGGAGGAGGTGCTGGATTCTTGGAGCTGCAAGGGGAGGATTTACCGAGCTGGACGCTGCTCCCTGCAGGAGCTGCAGCCATTGGGGTCCCGCACAGCAGGTCCAGGCTGGAGCAGGAGCCAGTTCCCTCCGTGCCGGGCTGGAGGAGATGCCGCCCTGGCTATGGAAGGGGAGAGAGCCCCGGTGGGTGCGGGGAGCCCCGGTGCGTGCCCAGGAGCCGGGCTGTGGCACGAGGCCGCCGTGCCGGCGCTGCAGCCCCTGCGCTGCCAGGGCTGCCTTGCAGGGAGCCTGGGAGCAAAGTGGGGGACAAAGTGATGCGCCCGGACACCCCGGCCGGGGCCCGCCGCTAAGGTCATGTCACCCTACCCAGGACTGCCACAGCAAAGCCCCTTAATTGGGTGCCTAATTAAAGCCTAAAAATACGGCCCGCAGCTGCTGCCGGAATCCAGCCCGCAGCAACGGCGGCCGCGGCAGGAAGCGGTGCCACGGTGTGACCTTGGCCAAGGTGCCCGGGATGCGGCGGGGGACACCCGCCACCCGGGCGCTGTTCCCGCGGCCCCCCTCACCCGCGCGCTCCCCTTGGCTCCGAGCTGCGTCAGTCGCAGCTCCTCGTCCTGCTGCCCCTCGTTAGCTTTAATGCGGTTCTCGTGGCTGGAGAAGGGACGGGAGCTGGTGGCCAAGGGCAAAGGGATGCGCGGGCTGCGTGACCGCGCTCAGGCTCCTTGCGGGGCCCTGCTGTGCCCGGCTGCTGCAGCCGCCGCTCTGCGCCCTGGCACACCCGTGAGGCTGCGCTCACCCTTTTATTTGCTATTTATTCCCCTGCTCGCTTCTGCAGCCTTCCTCGACCCTGCCTTGTTTATTTATTTATTTCCGAGCCGTTTTGCAGCTCTCCCTCCTGGGTGACTTTGGAATTAATTCGATCAGCGCACGCCTGGCGAAGCAAGATGCGCTTGTGCGCCCGGAGCCGGCAGCGACTCGCGGCCGGTGCCGCCGGGCTGGCGCGGCGCCCGCGCGCTGGCGCAGAAGAGGTCGTCCGGGCCCGCGGGGCTGCGCGCCCCCCGCTTCCCTTTCAGATGTTCCCCCCGCCAGCTCCTGCGTTCCCTTCACGCGAAGGGGACAAAGGGACAAGGCAAGGGTGACGTTGTGCGCGGGCTGCATCCCGCCACGCTCGGTCGGGCCGCTCTCAGTGCCCCGCGCGGGGCCGGGGCGATGCCCGGGGCTGGCACCGTCCTGCCGGGGCCGCGCTCCTCGGGGGCCGCTTACTCTTATTTAAAGAAAACTATTATTAACTCGGGGCTATTTTTGGGTGGCACCCCGGAGCTGGCAATTAGCGCGCGGGGGAGGCTGCAGCGCGGCTGCCGGCGCGGGGGCGGCTCCGGCAGCGCTGCCGGGGGGGAGCCCGCCGCTTTCCACCCAAAATAGCAGCGCTGGGTGGGGGGCAGCACCCACGGGAGCCGGGGGCACCGGCCCGGGGCTGCGGGCGCCGCAGAGCCCTTCTCAAGCGCGTCGGGCGCGCGTTGGTGTCCGCGTGCAGGTGCTGCGCGCGACTAGTAGGTTTGGAGCACAAAGCGGGGCTTTGGGGGTGTGCCGAGCTCAAGCTCTGCTGTCCCCCGCGCAGGTCCCGCCGGGCACAGCAGCCCCCTCCTGGCCTCGCTTCCCATCCCGGGCCGCCCGCTCCACACCCCGCTGGACATCAAGCACTTCCTGACCTTCCGCCTCAACGGGACGTCGCCGCTCAACCTCTTCCCCAACTTCAACGCGGTGAGTGGCACCTGAGGCAACGAGGTGCTTGGCAGGAGCCGGGCTCTGCGCCCGCCTAACGAGGCCGCTCGGGGGGGGGGACGCTCGTTAGCTTTAGGAAAGCCCTGCGCTGCTCTGCGGCCAAGCTGCCCTCGTGGGGATCTTCAAAGGCGGCTGCGGACGCTAAGTACCGAATTCCTGCTGCAGCTCCAGGGGATTCAGCCATCGAGCCCCTCTAAGCTCCCTGCAATCCCGGCTTTAGGCTGGCTCTGCCCGTGCTAACAAGCGGCAGCCCTGGAGAGGAGGGATTGGTGCCCTTAGCGCTACCCCTCGTGCTCTCTGCCCCTCTTTGCGGTGACGGGAGCCAGCAGCTCGTGCTGCCAGCCCTGCCCTGCACGTGCTTGCCGAGCTGTGTTGCTTTTTGGGGGAAAAAAAGCAGAAAAGAAATTGCGAAATGGATCCCTTGTGTTGGGAGCTAATCCCTGCTTGGTGCCGTCGGCCACGCGCCTCCGGGGTCGGGATCGCACTAAGCCCTTGAGCCGCCCAGGTTGCACATGTGCCCCGGCGCTGGCTGCTGCTTTGCCGTGCACAGGGTGCAGGTGCCGCGAGGTCCCCTCCGCGCCGGTGCCCACTGCGGCCACCACGGAGCCCTCGGCGTTGGCATTTCGGCAAGCGCGGCGCTCCCGGCATCTACAGCCAGGACAGGGCAGGGAGACCCTCCCGTGCCGGGCGGACGCTTTGCAGCCCCGGGGCTGCTGCGGAGCCCCGGGGTGTCGCAGCATCCTGCAACGCCCCGGCAGGAGACACGATCCAAGCTGATTCCTGTCCTTGCAAATTCCCGTTCCCGGCGGCTGCCGGAGGCTCCGTGCTCGGGGCTCTATTTATAGTAGTAGGAAAACCCAGGGACGAGGCAAGACATCCGAGTCAGTAAGAACAGAAAGGTGAGGCCAGGCTGCGCCCGGGGGGGAATAAGCAGGGCTTTTTATGTATGTGTGTATATACATACATATATATATGTGTGTGTATAATGCATAGCATATTTCCGGGGCTCCTAAGCGAGCCATGGGCTGTAGCGCGGCGCCGGTGCCGTGCCCTCCTGCCGCTCTGGCGGGATGAGGGCAGCGGGGCTGCCCTGGCAGCACATTCCCCCACGGATGCACCTGCCCGGCAGCTCCAAAGCTGCCCAGATAGCGGCGGCCACCGGGCCCGGCTCCGCTGACAGCAGGACGCTGATAAGAGACCCCGCGGCGCTGGGCGCCGAACAAAGCGCCCGTTGTGGAGCGCGCCGTGCACACAAGGCTCCTTGTGCCCCTCACCTCTCCGCGCCGCTTTTGGCTTGGGACAAGCCTGGCTTTTCAAGCGGGTTTGCAGCCGTCGCGGAGGAGGGCGGCGGGCCGGGCGCCACGCGCACCGCGAGCCGGGCCGCGGCGCGAGCG
>NW_020455613.1:388521-391526 GCF_003342845.1 Nothoprocta perdicaria
CAAGGACGAGGGCAAGAGGAGCAAGCAGCACCTCTACTGCCCCACCTGCAAGGTGACGGTCAACTCGCTGTCGCAGCTGGAGGCTCACAACACCGGTAAGGGCGGCGCGCGGCGCCACGGGGGCTCTGCAGGGCGGCAGCTCCCGCCAGGAGCGCCGGGAAGGCGGGATGCGCCTGCGCTCCCCGAGCCTTCTTCTAGGAGTGTTTTGGGGGTGCTTAACCAAGCGCTGCGAGGCTGCTTCACCGTGCAATGGGGTTCGCTGTGAGCCGAACGCGCTGGGGCCCCCGCGGGCGGGACGGTCCCTCCAGGGCTGCGGCGCTTTGCGCTGCCCTCCTGCCACGCTAAAAGCCCCCACTGCTCCCCCCAGGTTAAGGGCCCCCCCAATCCAGGCGGGTCAGCGCCCTGTCCCCCTGCCCAAGCCCCCGGCCGCAGCAGGGCCACGCGCGGGGTCGGCCGGGGACGCGGCCACCAGCGCATCCCGGGCTTTTGTCAGCTCCGCTTACGGAGCCGGGAGCTGATCCGGGCGAACGAGAACAAGCAAGCGGAGCACGGGGAGCTCGGCGGCCTCGCTGCCCGCCCGCCTGCGCGGCCCCGCGGGAAATAGCAGCGGTTGGCAGGGCTTTGGTGACCCCAGGTGCGCGGGCTCCGCGGCCCCGCGAGCTATTCCTGGCGCCGCCGCCGGCGCCGCGGCGACCTTGGCATAGCGGGGCTGCTGCAGCGCCGCGGGCAGCGCGTGCCGCGCGCTGCAGCCTGCGCTCGTGCCCGGGCACGAGGCGAGCGGCACCGGCGCCCACTTAAAATAGCAGCTTCTCCCAAGGGCTGCGCGGGGCGGGAGGCACCGGGGGTGGCTCCGTGTCAGGAGCCCTGAGAGGTGACGGCTCTGCCCCGGGCTGCGCGGTGGCGGCGACGCCGGTGCCCTGGGCTGCCCTTGTGTGGTGCCAGCGGCGCCTTCTGTGTCGGGACTGGCGTGCGCGGCAATCGGGCTTGGGCAGGGCTTTGGGGCTGCATGAGGATTTGGGGGTTGCATTTGGGGTTGTATGAGGATTTAGGGGTTGCAGGAGCATTTGGGGGTTGTATTTGGGGTTGTATGAGGATTTGGGGGTTGTATTTGGGGTGGTATGAGGATTTGGGGGTTGCACAAGGATTTGGGGGATGCATTTGGGGTTGCACAAGGATTTTGAGGTTGCACAAGGATTTGGGAGTTGCATTTGGGGTTGCACAGCATTTGGGGGTTGTATTTGGGGTTGTATGAAGATTTTGGGGTTGCATGAGCATTTGGGGATTTTATTTGTGGTTGTATCAGGATTTGGGGGTTGCATGAGGATTTGGGGTTGCATTTAGGTTTGCACAGGGATTTGGGGGTTGCACGAGGATTTGGGGCTGGCACGAGGCCGGGTGCAAAGAGCGAGTGCCCACCAGGCAGCCCTGCAGAGAAGGGGGCGGCGGGTGAGGAGCCGGGAGCTGCTTCCCAGCCCCACTGGGGTCCCGCTGGGGTCCCGGGGCGGCCCCGCTGGCGCCTGGGGGGCACCGCCAGCCCCGCTGCCCTCTGCCCGCAGGCGCCAAGCACAAGTCCATGCTGGAGGGCCACAGCGCGCAGCTGCGGCGCGGCCGGGGGCGGCTGCTGGCGCGCGCCGGCCACAAGGCCAAGCGCATCGGCAACAAGGGCAGCATCAACATCCAGAACAAGGCGTTTCACTGCCAGGTCTGCGAGATCTACGTCAACTCGGAGACGCAGCTGAAGCAGGTGACGGGAGCGCCGGGTTGGGGGTCCCCTCCCCTTTGAGTCCCTAGGGGTTTGCGGGGTCGGGGTCCCTGCGTGCAGAGGGGTGTGCCCGGGGCTGCGCTCGCTCTGTGCGGGAATTCAGGGGCTGCACAGTGATGCCCACGGGCTCCGCGGCCAGCGAACCCCCCCGGGAAAAGCGGCGGAGCTTGGGGGTGCCCTTGTGCAGCGGGTTGGGGAGTGCAACGGAGTCCCAATGACACCGGGGCCACAGTGACACCGGGAATGCAGTGAAATTGGGAATGTGGTGACGCCGGGGACACAGTGATGCTGGGGCCGTGGTGACACCGGGAACGTGGTGATGCCGGGGCCACGGTGATGCCGGGAATGCGGTGACACTGGCTGTGGTGGTGCCGGGGCCGCGGTGATGCCAAGGCCACGGTGACACCGGTGACACCAGCCGCTCTCCCGTGCAGCACATGAGCAGCCGGAGGCACAAAGACCGGCTGGCCGGGAAGCCGCCCAAGCCCAAGTACAGCCCCTACAACAAGCTGCAGAAGAACGCGGCGCTCGCGGTGAGTGCCGGCAGCCGGCGGTGCTGCCGCCCACGCGCGGGGTGCAGGATGCGGGATGGGGGATGTGGGATGCAGGATATGGAATGGGGGATGCAGGATGGGGGATTGGGGATGTGGGATGCAGGATATGGAATGGGGGATGCAGGATGGGGGATTGGGGAATGTGGGAGGCAGGATGGGGGATGAAGGATATATGGGATACCAGATTCTGGATGGGCGATGCGGGATGCAGGATGCCTGAGGTGGGATGCAGGATGCGGGATGCAGGATGCCTGAGGCTGGCTGCAGGATGTGGGATGTGGGATGCGGGATGCAGGTGCAGGATGCAGGTGCAGGATGCAAGATGCGGGATGCAGGATGTGGGATGCAGGATGCCTGAGGTGGGATGCGGGATGTGGGATGCGGGATGCAGGTGCAGAATGCAAGATGCGGGATGCAGGATGCAGGTGCAGAATGCAAGATGCAGGATGCAGGTGCAGAATGCAAGATGTGGGATGCAGGATGCAGGTGCAGAATGCAAGATGCAGAATGTAGGATGTGGGATGCAGGAGGTGGGATGCAGGATGCAGCCTGCAGGCCGGGCGCCGCTCACGCTGCCGCTTCCCTCCCGCCGCAGTCCAAGCTGGCCCTGCAGAAGCAGCTCAGCAAGACGCTGGCCGGGCGCTTCCTGCCGAGCCCGCTGGCGGCGGCGGCCGTGTGCGCGGTGCCGG
>NW_020455613.1:391636-395771 GCF_003342845.1 Nothoprocta perdicaria
GCTGCTGGGCCCGGCGCTGTTCCGGACGCCGCCGGCGCCCGTGCGCGCCACGCCAGGGCCCATCGTCTTCGCGCCCTACTAGAGCCGCCGGGCGCCCCGGGGCGCCGGCCGCGGCCCGCCCCGGTCCCCGGCACAGGACGAGACGGGGCGGCCTCGTCCGCACGGAGCAATAAGCAGAGCCCCGCGCCGAAGCGCCCGGCGCCCCCCTGCCCCTACCTCACGGGAGACGCCCGGGGGCTGCGGCCGCCCCCGGGGGCCCCCCGGCTCCCGCCTGCCCCCCCGGGGAGCCGCTTTTCACTGTGCTCCAAGACCCCGCGACGGCGCCGTCCGAAAACTGTGAGCGCGGCACCGCGGGGGCCCCTCGCGCTGCCCGCGGTGCTGCTGTAAATAGGGAACTGCAGGAACGTTGCGACCCCCGTGGCCCCCTCCGCCGGAGCAACCCCCGATCTATGCAAGCCCCGGGGCGGCCCCGCGGGCACCGAGGGCGCGGGGCTGCCCGAGCGCAGCGCCAGCGAGGCCGCTGCGGTGCCGCCGGGGGCCCCCGCGTCGCTCCCGAAAGCTGCCGCGTCCCGGAGCGCCAGGGGCGGCGGGAGCCCCCGGTGCCGGTGCCGGGAGGGGGTTCAGGGCAGCGGGACGGGGCCGCTGAGCCAGGGAGGGCAGGGGGCCCCGGCACCGATGCCGCCGCTCGGGGACGCGGGACACGATGGATTCGGTCCCGGGGCTGGCGTTGCCGCAGCCCAGGGCAGAGGGTCCCGCAGCCCCACGAACGGCCCCCCCGGGCCGGGCCGGCCCACAGGGAGGGGGTCGCTCCCCGGTGTTTTGTCCCCCAAAAAGCCTTTGCTGGAGGCAGCAGCAGCGGCTGCTCCTGCCCTGCCCGTGGGGTCCCAGCGCGCTCCCACACTTGGCACTTTATCCCTTGAAAGCCATTCCTTCCGATAACAATAACTGCAACGAGCTGCGTCAGAACTCAGCCCCCAGCGCCGCCCCCCCGCCCCAGAGAGCCCCCCCCCAGCTCCTGTGCCGTCCAAAGCATCGACTGCCTCTGACTTAGCGTCCGCTGTACTAGGTAGTAGGGCATAGTCCATAGCGCTCGGTAACGTGTGACCCCTGTAAATACCCGCGGAGTGACGTGAACAGAGTTTGATTCCAAAACAATAAATAAATCAAGACCCTCTCCCCGCCCAAAACGAAATAAGCAGAGTCTAGGGACGTGGCCAGTACCCCTCCTGTAACGTTCATTGTATATTTTTTGATGTACTATAACTGTTGGGAAAAAGGAAAATATTTTGATAATCAAATCTCATCGCTTTATTGTGTTACTCGGTAAATAAAAGGAACAGGTACCAACCAGCCAGGGCTGTGTGATCATCTGCCGCAGAGCCAGGCCTGCCCCAGGAGTCTCCCCTCGCGCTGTGGCGCCGGGGACGGGATGCACGTGGTGAGGATGTGCAGGGGATGGGATGTGCACAGGAATGGGATGTGCATGGTGGGGATGTATGCAGGGATGTGCAGGGGATGTAATGTACACAGGGATGGGATGTGCACAGGGATGGGATGTGCACAGGGATGGGATGTGCACGGTGGGGATGTATGCAGGGATGTGCAGGGGATGGGCTGTGCACAAGGATGGGATGTGCACGGTGGATATGCGTGCATGGATGTGCGGGAAATGGGCTGTGCTGCACAAGGATGGGATGTGCACAGTGGATATGTGTGCATGGATGTGCGCAGGGATGTGCAGAGGATGGGATGCGCACAGGGATGGGATGTGCACAGTGGGATGTGCGCTGGGATGTGGAGGGGATGGGGTGTGCAAGGGATGGGATGTGCACAGTGAATGGGATGTGCTGGGGATGGGATGTGCACGGTAAATGGGATGTGCGTGCAGATGGGATGTGTATGGGGAATATGTGTGTGGAGATGGGATGTGTACGGGATGGAATGTGTACAGGGATGAGATGTACATGGTGGATATGTGTGTGGGGACGTGCGCAGGGATGTGTGTGGTATGGGATGTGCACGGGGATGGGATGTGCATGGTGGAAGTGTTTTGGGATGTGCGCAGGGATGTGTGTGGTGAATGGGATGTGCACAGGAATGTGTACGGGGATGCGACGTGCACAGGGGATATGTGGACAGGGATGTGCATGGTGAATGGGATGTGCACAGGGATGGGATGTGCGTGAGCATGGAATGTCCACGGTGGATATACGTGCTAGGATGTGTGCTGGGATGTGCACAGGGATGGGATGCATGTAGGGATGGGATGGGCATGGGCATGGGATGTATGTGGTGGATGCACGTGCAGGGATGTGCACGGAGATGGGACATGGGCGACGTGCATGGGGACGTGCACAGTGACGTGCTGTGCGCAGGGATGGGATGTACGTGGTGGATAAGTGTGCGGAGATGTGTGCAGTGAAGGGGATGTGCCTGGGAATGTGCACAGGGATGGGATGTGCATGGTGGCTATGTGTGCTGGGATGGGATGTGCACGAGGATGTGCACAGTGACGTGTGCAGGGATGGGATGTGTGCGGGGACGGGATATGTGCGGGGATGGGATATGTGCAGGGAATGTGCTATGCGGGGAAGGTGTCGCGCGCGGAGGCCCTGCTCGCAGCAACAGCCCCGTCGCCGCCCCGCGTCTCCCACACGGGTCGGCCAGGGAGCGTTCCCACGTGTGCTGGGGACGGGGACGTGGCCGGGCCGCCCCGGGCCTCCCCGGCAGCCCCGGAGCGGGGAGCGGCGCCCGCCTTCCCGCAGCACCTCAATGCCCACGGGCGGCCCCACCCCGCGCGTGCGTCCCCGCGTCGGCGCTGCCATCCCCAAAGCCCGGCCCTAGGGAGCCCGTTCCGCCTCCGGAGGCTCCCCGCCAGCTCCGGGAGGATAACGCAGGTGAGGGAGAGGAGGTGGCAGTGGAGAGGAAGGGCAGGACGAGGCTCAGCCATCCAGGGAGCCGCTGCCCTTGTTCTTGCGGCTCAGGGGAAAGGCGGACTTGCTCTGCGGCTGCGTCATCTTGCTGGCCAGGTAGATGAAGGGCTCGATGAGCGTGTGCCGGTCGGCCACGGACACCTCCCACAGCTTCACCTTCTCGCCCTTGGCCCAGTGCTGGGCCGCGTCGTGGTCCACGCGGCGCTGCTCCTGCAGGTCACACTTGTTGCCCAGCACCACGATGGTGACCTGGCCAGGGGAGAGAGGTGAGAGGCAGCCCCAAAGCAGCAGCCAGATGGGCCCCGGCCCCCTCAGCAGATGTCAGAAGCCACCTCCACCCAGAGCCCTTCTGCTCGGTGCTTGGGGAATGGCCATGGGGACAAATATCCTCCCCCGAGAGCATCCCAGGGTGTGACAGATGAGGGTCTTACAGAGGAGAGGAGAGGCCAAGGGCTGGGTGCCCAGTGGTGACAAGGGCAGGCCCTGCCCTGCGGCACCCCTCCTTTGAGGCCCCGCTGCTCGCTCACCTCTTTCTTGTCCTTGGACTTGTCGATCTCCTTCTTGAGGAGCTCCACGCGCTTGAAGGACTCCTTGCTGTCGGTGCTGTAGACGAGCACGTAGCCGTCGGTGCAGGAGAAGCAGTGCTTGGGCAGCTCGAGGCCGTCGCGCAGGCCCCGCGTGTCGTAGAAGCGCACCTGCTCGCGCACGCCGCGCTCCGTCTCGATGGAGCCCACGTAGATGTCCTCCTGCGTCTCCACCATGTCGGAGCCTGCGGGAGCCGCGGGAGGCTCGGCGGGGCTGCCGGGGCCGGTGCCCGCCCGCCCGCCCGCCCGCACGTACCCACCACGTGGTTGCCGTAGAGCAGCTGCTCCAGGATGGACGTCTTGCCCACGGCCGCCTGCCCGCACACCACCACCTTGCAGCTCTTGCCCATGGCGCCTCCGGGCGAAACACCCTGCGGGGGGCACAGCCCCGTGAGCGGCGTCGGGGGGGCACGGCCCATTGGGGGGGGCGCGGGGGGGACACAGGTGGAAGGAGGGGACAGAGCCCTGTTGGGGGCAACGGGACCCCACTGGGGGGACATGAGGAGGGACACAGGCACATTGAAGGGACAGAGCCCTGTTGGGGGGCAGCAGGACACAGCCCCATTGCAGGGGGAGGGCAAAGGGGGACACATAACCCCATGGCGGGGACACAGCCCC
>NW_020455613.1:397068-433544 GCF_003342845.1 Nothoprocta perdicaria
GGGGCAGCCCCGGGGGGGCAGGGGCCGGGGCAGCCCCCCCATGGTGTGGGCCCTGGGGCAGCCCCACAGGAGGGGGGCAGCCCCCATGGCGGGGCGTTGGGGTGGGGGGCGCAGGGCCCCCGCGTGCCCCGTAGCCCCCGCGGCGGCGGCGGGGCGGCACCTTCCGTGCTGCCGCCCTCCTCCCGCGGGTCTGAGCAGGGCAGGTAGCGCCCTGGAGCAAGGGGGTGTCTGTGCGTGTGTGTGCAACGGGCGGCAGAGCTGCCCGCAGTCCGCGAGGCCTCGACGTTCCCGCAGCGCAGACGTTGTCATTCCTGCCTGGCAGCCCCGCCGGCAGGGCCTGAGGGAAGCTCTGCGCGTGCCCGGGAGGCGAGCGCGGGACCCCCACGGAACGGGAGGCCCACGGAGCTCCCCGCTTCTCCCGCACCCGCTTTCTGGGCACGGCTCGTGCCCGACTGCTTCATCCGCCAGCAGTTACCGTTGGAATTCTTGTTGTGGCCTTTGGAGCCGGCTCTGCTCCGCCTTGCCGGCCCCGTGAGGTGGGGAAGCATCAGCTGCAGGGGTGTGGAGGGGCAGAGCCCTTCCAAAAACGCTCGTGCTTACGGTTAAATGGGCTTCTCCAGGTCGCTACTGCATCCCTGTAAGGATTCCCACTTCCAGCTATGGATTTTCTGTCTGGGAGCGAGTGTTCCTGTTCCCACGTGCTGCTGGGTGCTGCAGGCTCTGCAGGGAATGAAATGGGGAAGTTCAGTGTCTGGGAAGCTGTGCTCGTTCCGCAGCATGGAAAACCAGCAGCATGTTGTCCCTGGGGGAATTGGGGATGAGAGAACTATTTCTGGAAGGGGCAGGGCGATTGCTCCAGAGGATTATTCAGATGGTGGAAATATGAGGGGAAAACGGAGCAGAATGCGGCCTCTGAGCGCTGCTGTTTTCAAAGTAAAATTGGTGGCCCGGGGTGGCTCGTGCTGCTTGTCGGGTGCCGAGTCTGGAGGCTGCGGGAGCGGCGCGGGGAAGGTGCTGCCTTCCCGGTGATGTCAGGCGAGGGAGGCTGCTAAATTAGGTGCCTCTGAAGAAGCGCAAGGGACGGACAAATTGCCTAGCCTGTGAGGCTGGGAAAGCCGCGTTCCTGTGTAAATCACTCCTTCCCCCGGCTGTTTTAGTGGTGTGTTTGAAATGCTAAAAGTTCCCGAATGTCAACCTCACGCCGAAGGCGCTGTCGTGTTGTTGTAGTGTCCTCTACCATCAGCCTCGTTCCTCCTTCCCAAATTTTGTTGCAGAAGTGACGGGCGCTGGAAATCAGCCGTGAATAACAGAAGTGCAGAGGAAAGGCCGAGCGGGCGCAGACACAGAAGAAATCTTGGGCAGGATTCCGTCCCGGCGCTGCCCTCGAGGGGAAGCCTCCACCGGGAAGGCCAGAGGCGGCCTCCATGGGCTGCTCTTCCTGGTGCGATACGGCCAGGACCGCAGTTCCTGCCTGTTGACTTCCAGTTCCGCCGTGCTCGCGTAGGGGCTCTCACAATGTTCTGATTGTGTTGGTGACATCAGCGACCTCACTAGAAGTGTTGGTGCCATCTGACGGAAACTTGTTCCGTGTGGGAAGTATTTTATTCCAGGAAGGATTATTTTACTTGCAGATATTCTTTTTGGTTGCTTAGAAAGCGTGGAATTTGAACACTCGTGCCTGCCAGCTGGGGTGGATTTTCCTGAGGTCAAGAACATCCGGGGCATTAACCTGTTCTCTGCCTTGGCCTGTCCTGACTTAAGCAAATTGCTTAACTTCTGTGGCTTAGTCGGTCTAGTGTAAATTAGATACTCACTGCCCTGGGGAGAGTGGTTGGAGGCTTAATTAGCTGTGTAATGTTTGTGATGTTCGTACAGCATCTTGAGTCACAGAAGGGCTCCGTAGGCACCGAGTGCTAATGGACGGGCACGGGAACGCGCTCAGGATTTGATGATCAGCTGCAATCTTTACGGTGTAACTGTGCTAGGATCCGTAAAACCCAGCAAGAAGAAATGTGGGCTCTGTGGATCATTGCTACAAGTTGCGGGCAAAGGCTTCCATGTTCCGCGCTTCCCTGCGGGAATTACCCTCCTCTGTCTGGATACCTGGTGCTGATCTGTGGCTTAATAAGGAGGTGGAAAATAGCAGAGGTGCAAATCCATTTCAGGATGGATTTCTGAATCCATTTCAGGATGGATTTCTGAATCGCTGCACTGGAGCAGCTGGAATGATGCTGAACAACTCCTTTGTGGGCTCTCCTTGGTCCTGCTAGTCTGGAGCTTGGGATCACTGCAGTTTTGCCAGGGATAATTTGCCTGTCATCTTCCTGGCAGCTCTAGATGGTGTTTGTGCGTGTTTAAGGCTGGCTCTTTCTCCCTATCCTTCAGTGTTGGAGGATGTGCAAGCCTCTTAAAAAAAAAAAAAAAGGTATATCAAGTCGTTTGGAAAATGTCATTATGAAATAATCTCTTCAAACTGTTCCTTGTGCTGTAGAATTCAGAAGAGTTGTGGGCCAGGTAGGAAATCACAATTACTGAAACGGTGGACGTGAATTTTGTCACCAGAGCAAATTGGGCACAAGTCGAAAACGGTGTTTCAGACCTTACCTAACTGCAGGGTCGCCCCCGAGTTCAGCAGTTGTTACTAGAAGGCTGTCAGGGGTAGCTAATTAGCAGGAATCTTTCTACTGCTTGCTTGCATAAATGGAGTTACTTCTCAGTCGAGCTCCTCATGATAAATGTCATTACTTGCCTGCTTTTATTGAGTGCTGACAGAATTATAGGGGTTGTGCCGACCGTAAGAGCCCGGCTTGTGGCTGAGCTTTGCCCGTGGCTTAAGCTGGAGAAGCTTCCCCTGTTCCTGTTGTGCTTCTGAACAGGCACTTGAATTTCCCAGGTTGTAAATAGAGCCCATTTTGCTAATCTGAAATTACACTATGGTATCATGATAATAGATGTTAGCTCTCCCGTATATTTGCAGGGTATTTGAATGCTCCAAATTAGGCAGTCGCTGTGTATGGTATAAATAATGCTCAATACCTGTAGCATGAACCCTGGTCCCTAACGGGAGCCGTTCTCTTTCAGGTGAACCGTGTTGCAGAAGCAGTTGTCCCACCGTGCGTTCCTGCAGCTGGTTCCTTCCTTGGTTTGGGTCTCTGTGATAAAATCAGGCTCTAGCAGATTCTAGGCCCTTCTGTGTTATTTTTTTTTATGAATGCTACGATTTTACCATGCCTGAAATGATTAAGTCATTACTATGAAGTAGGTTAATCCTGCTCCCTGCTAGCAAGGTGCGTTACATAACTGTGTAATTAAAGTCCAGAACTCATCGGGCTCTTTTCACATGCAGCTGCAGGCAGTGGTGCTGCCTGCTCGCTTTGATCTCCTCTGCTCCCTTCTTGTGGCTTTTGGTCTTTTCCGAGTTGAGCTCATGTTTTAATGTTGGGGATATTGTGTGGCTGTGTGTATGGAGGAGGGTGGGAATCCTTATTGCGCCGCCTCCGTTAACATCACACAGAATCCCAGAATGGTTGGGGTTGGAAGGGACCTCTAGAGACCATCCAGTCCAGCCCCACTGCTCCAGCAGGGACACTACAGCAGGCGGCACAGGGCTGCATGCAGGTGGGTTTGGAAGATCTCCAAAGAGGAGACTCCACAACCTCCCTGGGCAGCCTCTTCCAGTGCTCTGTCACCCTCTTGGTATTGTCACCCCTTGCAAGACTCTTGACGTCCCCAGGCAGCCCTTGCAGCCCTCAGGTGAATCCCGGGCCCGGCCAGGCCGCCCTCTGCGCGTGCAGGCTCCGGATCTCCTCGTTCGGGGGCACGCTCGGCGTGAGCAGCTCCCGCTGCTGCCGCGGGCGCTGGCGGCAGAGCCACAGCCTGTGCAGCGGGGGGTGCTGATGCACAAAGCAACGTCCTGCACCGCTGGCCGCTGCGCTCCGCGTGCGGGGGCCCCGTGCTGCAGCATAATGCTGCCCAGTGTGGGAGAGAAAATCACAGCACACTTTATTTCTGGGGTGGCGTTTCATTTTCAGGGCCTGTTTTTGCAGCTGTGCCCTTCCTCCATGTCCTGGAGACAGAAGCACAAACACTGCCAGCGGGATGTTCGTTCCCCTTGCTCCAAATCCTCTCTTGGAGAGTGTAAATCCCAACCTGGGGGAAGGATCTCTGAAGCAGGCAGGGAAGATCAATCTCTGTGGCCCATTCAGCATTTGGCTTCTCTTCTGAGCCCTGAAAAAATGAGGAGGGGAGGGTATAGTATGTCCGGCGGCAAGTAGGACTGCTAATTTTAAGCTCTAGATGTCTGCCTGTTGTAAACTGTACTGAGATCACCAAACTTATTTTACTCAAACAGCTGAGTTGCATCTGACAGCTGAGATCTGGGTGGAATTTCAGCAAGAAAACCGCAGGGGGGGAAAAGCAGCACATCCTATTAAAGAAAGAACCAAATATCTGCGAGAATTAGGAAAAGTCGGGAAGGGCAGATGCCTGATGAGCCCGCAAGAGATTGCTGGGTCATCTACACACAGTCCTTGGGGCCTGACAGATGCTGGTGTCTGTGCCCGGATGGTGAGTGTTGGAGCAGGGTTCGTGCCAGCCCAGTCAGGCCCGGGAGATGCCGCTTGCAGCAATCCCGGCGTTCCTGGCCAGGCAGGAGGTTGGGTTCACTGCAAGCTCCATCTTCCTGGGTCTCGTTCCACGCTGGTGTGGGAGGCTGGAAGCCGGGATGGGATCCCGCGGGGTGCAGGGGAGGCGGCGGTTCCTCCGGCACGTGGGCCGGTACCAGTGCTTCCTCCAGGGACACGGGGCTGTGCGGGGCTTGGGGACGGACGAGCCCCGCGATGTCTCCCCGGCCCACCGGGCAACCCACGTGCTGGCCAGGGCGCTGGCGACACGACGGGTTCTGGGCTGTGACGGGGAGCAGCAGCAACATCTGCCCTTGCCCTGTCCTGTGACAGCTCTGCAAGGTGGCAGGAGCCTGGGATGTTAAACAAGGGGTCCTGGCAGACATAAAAACCAGACTAGCTCGCAGGAAGGGAGATATTCCAAACAGTTCCCTCCTTGTGAGCTGCCGATGCACACAAGCAGTGAAAGGCAGGCTTCTTACCGAGGGTCTTGATGCAACTGTTGTCTTTATCCTCTGGAGTCACTGTGGAGAGGCCCTAAAAAGACACTAGCCTCTCCTAACAAAGGAATCCATTCAGCTCGCGCTGTATTTTTAGCAAAGCGTGATTCTTCTTCAGTTTCAAAAGTAGCAAGTGGGGAATGCAGCCTACATCAGTGCAAGATGCAGAATGAGCTCATTCAGGCTGCAGCATCTGTTTGGTTTGAAACAATTACCAGTGATATCAGGAGATCTGCATTTTTTCTTGTAATAGCCGGAGCCCGTGGTAAACAAGAGCTGCTTTCTCTGTGTGCTTTCTATGCCAGTGGAACACAGCCGGGCAGAGAGGCTTCTGTTCTGGCACCTCGCATCACAAATCTTGCATTTCCAGCAACCGTCCTTGCCTTTGTGCTTTCAAGGCAACTCTATTAATTTTTTTTTTTTACCTGATTTTTTTCCCTTCATTCTGCTTTAAGCCACGCGAACGCTAGAAATACGTGTGTTTCCGTTCTAATAGAGTTTGCTAAGTTACTGCAACTTGATGCATCGGTCTGCATTAAAATAAATGCTCACAAGGAAATGGGGCAAAAGGTAGAAAACTAATCCTTGTGTTCACGTCTCTGCCGTGTCCTCATGGAGATTGTGGCGCTTTGGGGGATTTGTGTTGCCATGCAAATGCCTTTCTTCCATTTCCCAAGCCTCCCCAGCAGGTGGGTGGCACAGAGGATGCTCCGGCGCGCGGCTCTAACTGCCCCTGCTGGACACTGCTCCCCTCTAACGGGGCAGCTGAAAGACTCAGGGATCCGGGGCTGGTCTCCACGTGAGGAGGAACTTCTTCACTGTGAGGGTGCAGAGCCCTGGCACAGGCTGCCCAGGGGAGGCTCCTGCTCTGGAGGTCTCCAAACCCACCCGGATGCCACCCCGTGCTCCGGGTGTCCCTGCTGGAGCAGGACAGGTTGGACTAGATGATCCCTAGAGGTCCCTTCCAACCCCAACCACTCTGGTTCTGTCTGCTGAGCAGGCAGCAGTGGGGACCTGGAGAGCTTCTGCCGTTAATCCCGTTCATCGCTTTCCTTAGGTTATAGAAAAAAACCTTTTGAGAGAAGATACGTGAATAAAATTGATTTTTCTTTCAGTTCATAATTATGGAAACAAGTGACTAAAGCTCTGGTTAAACTGCGCAGCCGCTCAGTTTCCAACTTGTAGCCACTTTTTTTTCTTTCCCCACCGTATTTTGAGTGTTTGCACAGTAATACCCCAAAGCAGCCTTGCCCGGGTGCCCCTTAACCATCTGTTGGTGGTGACCGCAGGGCTGCAACAGGGCCCTCGGGGCGCCCGCTCCTCCTTCGCCCTCCTGTTGCCAACCGAGGTGCCCGCGCGCGCGCGCTGCGGTGGCCCCGGGGGCACGAGCCTGAGTGCCCGGGGCCACGGCCACCGAGCGGGGGGCACCCGCTTGGGCCTGGCCCCCGCGGCCCTCGCAGCGCCCTGTGTCTATTGTTTTGCCAGCTGCCGAGCCGGGGCTGTTTGTGGGAAAACAAGCGTGTGCGGGAGGCAGCTGCGGGGGAACGGCCAACGGCGAGGCCGAGCGAGGCCAAAAACATGGTGACTTGTTCCAGCACAATCGCCTTTGTTCTGTGCCCGGGGGGTTTGCTGAACATTGCGCTCATTGAGCGCCGGCCTCCCCTCCGCTCGCCCTCGGCGCCGCCTCCAGCGGGGCACGCGCCGGCGCGGCCTCCGCGTAGCGCCTGCCTCGCGCGCGGGTGCACCGGCCGCGCGGCGGGCGCCTTCGGTGGTGACGGGCGCTCTGCGGCTTTGGCTCTTTGGCTAGGAGACTTTCTAGCTGGAGGGGTTAGTAAAATTAGGCCTGATTTCTAGGTACGGCCAAGATGCGAATGCTGCATATCTGCGACTCTGGCAAGAGCTGCCCTGCTCCCTGAGCCCTCTGATTTGGCAGCTGGCTAAAAGGCAGGGCTAATCAGTGTACCTGACAGTTTTATTTTCCATAGTTGTAGAGACCTCTTGCACCGAGGCAGAATAAAATCAGATGTCACGAGTTGATGTCCCCCAGAGAGAGCCCCGCAGCCCTGCTCCATGACTGCGCTGCAGCTACAGCCCTTCATAAAGACACACACTGCCTCCTGCTACGTTTATTCCCGTCGTCACTTGTGTCTTTTCTCCCGCTGGTTCTGCCTGGTGAAGGGGGAAGTTGTGGATGAAACTTCCCTTAAAATGTAGAGCACCGAGACCATGGCTGGAGCGTGATGCCAAGAACAGGTCCCTCTTGGGCTGCTTATATAAACCGGTGAAGGGGGATGCAAGAAAAGAGGGAAGGGTTTCCTTTTCCTGAGGATTGCTCCCGAGAGTTAAGGGATGCTGCTCTAAACCATATGTTGTATGTTTTTAAATCTCCTCAACTGCCTCTGCAAATACTCGCTCGGGAGAGCGAGGACTATTTCTGGACCTGTTGCCAAGGCAGTGCCAAGCTCCTGCTTGAGGCTTGCACCCTTGTTGCTCCGCAGCTCAGCTGTCTTTTGAGCAAAGAAATTGCTCCTGGCCCCGTTTCTTCCGTAGGTGAGACTATTTCTGAAAGATAGGCGGCGTTTTTCTGTTTTGCCCTCCACTCCGATGACTGGAGAAGGCTGAGAGGGCATCTGATTAACGTGTATAAGTTCATGAAGGGGGAATGGAGGGAGGAAGGGGCCAAGCTCTTCTCAGTGGTGCCCAGTGACAGGACAAGGGGCAGTGGGTATAAGTGGAACCACAGGCAGCTCCATCTCCGTGTGAGGAGGAACTTCTGCACTGTGAGTGTGCAGAGCCCTGGCACAGGCTGCCCAGGGAAGGCTGGGGAGGCTCCTGCTCTGGAGGTCTCCAAACCCGCCTGGATGCAACTGGGTGCCCCGTGCTCTGGATGTCCCTGCTGGAGCAGGGGGTTGGACTAGGTGATCTCTAGAGGTCCCTTCTAATCTCAACCATTCTGTGATTCCGTGTGATTCTGTGACTGTCGGGGCTATGCAGCGCTCGCAGGATGAGGCTGCTCTCACTGCCGGGTGGGACTCTGGGTTTTACCGGGCTCTGGGTCGAGCCTCCCGTTGAGGGAAGGAGCGCGGCGGTGGGTTTAGTTCCCTGCAGTGCTCGTGTGGCATCAGCAAAGTCGCGTCCTGGCAGAACCCCCTGCCCGCGACCCTGGCGAGGGGAGATGGTATCGGAAAGGCGGCCCCGAGGTCCACGTTTCTTGGGAGTGACGTGTTTGGGAGCAGCTGCCTCTCGTGGAGCCCCCGAGGAGTTTCCCGACGGCCTCCTGGGGATCCCGCGTTTGACAGTCGCCCTGCGGGCTCTTCCCCTGCACTCATCTTCACTGCCCGTGTTGTACTCCCTTGCAGGGAAGCGGAATCCTTCAAGGAACAAGGAAACGCATACTATGCCAAGAAAGACTATAACGAAGCGTACAACTATTACACGAAAGCCATAGGTGAGAACAGTCGGTGATTCTCGTAATCCTGATGGGTATCATATCTAAAAAGCAAAACTGCCTATCAATTTAAAATAAAGGAGCAGGATTTCTAAGAGCCCTTGCTGGGTCAGAACTTTTTCCTGTTTAATTACCTCGTACAATCTTGCCACATTGATAATGAAAGCTAGTGTTGATGAGGGGGATTGCAGCAGTCTTTCTGCGTCTGCTCTAGCCAGAATATTGCTAACGGGAAACCAGTCCAGCACTTCCCTCTCCTGCAGGGCCGGCAGCGCTGCCAGGCTGAGCCCCACAAAGTGCTGCTCTCTGTGAATTCCCAGGTACAAGGCATGAGAAACGAGAGGTTCATGCTCAGTTCTCCTAAGCTCTTCTAAACAGCTGCTGGGCCATCACGATCAGCCTAAGCCCCTTGGGCGATGGGTTGTAGATTCGGAGGGGCTGGGGTCTCGATGCCGACGAGCTGCCCGCCTTGCCGTGACACGGGCACCGCTCTGTTTGCCCTAGACACCTGTCCCAACAACGCCAGCTACTACGGGAACAGAGCTGCCACGCTCATGATGCTGGGGAGGTTCCGCGAGGCGCTGGCCGACGCTCAGCAGTCCGTCAGGCTGGACGACAGCTTCGTAAGGGTACGTGCAGAGCTCCCCTCCCTGCCTCTGACCCCGCCGTCCCCAGCTAGTGCTGTTCTTGCAATTGCCTCGAGCTGTCTTTGCAGGGCCACCTCCGGGAAGGCAAGTGCCATCTGTCCCTAGGCAATGCCATGGCTGCCAGCCGCTGCTTTCAACGGGTTTTAGAACTGGATCACAAGAATACGCAGGCACAGCAAGAGGTAAGAAGGTTTCACAACCTAAATGTTCTCGATACGTGGCACTGCCCAAAGAAATGGATTGGGCTGGTGTGTCTTTTGCAAGGTGGAATCTCGTTCAGGCTCAGTGGTGATAGTTGTATGCCACGGTGTTGTGGAAAAAAATGATATGATGTCTCTGTATCTGTAACCCACTGGGTTGCTTGATTTCAAACTGCTTTTAGTCCTGCAAAAAGCAGCAATGTGATCTGCCCAGTTCCATGCCTGGCAGTAGTTTTTGTTTTGACACTTGCAAACTTAAATGCTGTTTGATGGCGTAGATCACTGGCCCACCTGCAACATTTGCTGTGTTTTCCTGTCTTTCAGCTGAAAAACGCCAGTACTGTCCTTGAGTATGAAAAAATAGCTGAAGTGGATTTTGAGAAACGAGATTTCAGGAAGGTAAGACAACTTTCTTTGCTTTGGAGGCCTGTTTTATCTACTCAGATCAAGCAGATGCAGATCTCTTCCCCCCTGCCTGGCATTAGCTGTGCCCTCATGCAAGGTGCCACACAAGGTGCTCTTGCTGTAGGAGCAGGGCTGTCCTGTGAGCTGTAAGGGCTGAGAACAGGGCAGAGCTCGTGTTCTCCCAGCACCAGACACATGCAGAGGGAGAGGACGAGTGGCTCAGGCCAAATCTCCTCTTACTGTTTGCTTTGCAGAGTGAGTGGGACCCTGAATTAAGGTGCTTGACTAGAGGTTGTGTTAGCAGCATTTGTTCATGCTTTGCTTCTCGAATGCCAATACCAAGGATTTTTCTTCTCTCCTCCTCTCTCTCTCTCTCTCTCTCTCTCAAAAAAAGCTTATACGTGAGTGCCATTGAAGGAGGGTTGCAGATCTGCTTGGGACAAACTCCATTACTGTTTCTAAATTCTTCTTCCTGAGGGCTGTGGCAGGATGCAGCTGGCACTGCCCTGCAGCATGAAATCTGAAAGCCACCAAGCACTTCTCCTGCCTCCGTTTCGCTTCAGTGGTTGCATTTTTGGCCCAAGTTTGGGTCCAGAGTTCCATATTTTGGTCTCTTCTAGGCTAAGACCAAAATTAGGAAAAGGTGAATCCCAACTTTGCCTCTGCTGGTTACAAGGAGCAGCTGGGACGTGTGGTCGGTCTGGGCTGCGCGTGTAGCGATGGCCCTGCCCGCGTCGCTTGTTCTGCCCTTTGCATCTGTCCCTTGGCTTGCGCAGGGGCGCGTCCCTGGGGTGCCTTGCATGAAGATGATCTTTGTTTGCGCCGAGCTGCTCGTGGCCCTGGCGCGGCCGCGGCCCCGGGCTCCCGGCGCCCGCACAGTGTGGCCCACAGAGCCCGCGTGATGTCACGGCCCGGCGGGCACACGGGCCCTGCGGGAACAATGACCCTCTTCTCGGGCAGATGGCCCCACCGCAGATCGGAGATGGAAGGACCCGTTAGATCACCCTGCCCATATTACTCAGAGCAGAGCAAGATCAGCCCCTGCACTGAGTTATTTTATTTTTGTGCTTTGGCCAACTGTCTCCATGTGTTGAATTTCTGTCACCCCCTCCCATATCTTGGTAACGCAGGAAAGAGAGGCAGATTTGTCTTCCCTGGCTTCTCTCTAGGGCCTGCAGTTTCGGAACGGTTGAAGGGATGAACCTTCCCTGGGTGCCCTTTGAGTCTGCTGTGTGATTCCAAACTACGTGTAGTCCCCTTTTTGGATACCAAACAACAAGTATTGCAGAACCTCTTAAAGAAAGCACTTTGAGGAGGGGAACAAAAATACACATCCAAATTTTCTGATGAAACAGGTATTTCCAGCTGCAGAGGAAACAGGTCTTCGTACACGTATCTTCCTGTTCAAAGAGAAATTGGAATTCTCGAGCGTGGTAGGGGTACAGTCCTTGAAACTCCGTCTTTGGCTGTTTGCTTCCTTCAGCACGGTGTGTTTTTCTCACGTCAGGTCGTGTTTTGCATGGATCGTGCTTTGGAGTTTGCTCCCGCTTGTCACCGGTTCAAGATCCTGAAGGCTGAATGTTTAGCGTTGCTGGGTCGCTACCCAGAAGCACAGTCCGTAGCAAGGTGAGCTGGAACTGGAGCAATAACTGGTGTAGAGTCCTGTGTAATCCCCCCGCCCCCTCGTGAAAAGCAATTTGCTTTGCTTAGCTTGAAAGTCCCAAGGTGAGGATGTATGAAGCAGAAATAGTCCTTAATGCAAATTTGGGTGAGAGAGAGCGCATGAGTTTTTCCCCCTTCAGTTTATCTCACTAGAAAACTCTACTTAGGCCCCATTAACCACCACAAGTCCTGCTTGAGCAAACACCTACATATTGTGCATGTCTGTACCATTGACCTGATAGGATAGCTAAATAGCCCTGCAAAAGAAGAGTGCTTTGGGGGCTCAAAAAAGAAACATGTGGCTTTGTGGAGGGATGCTTATTTATTTGTTGCTGATTTTTTTTTTAATATACCTATGTCTGTTGCAGCGACATACTGCGAATGGACTCAACAAACGCAGACGCGCTGTATGTCCGTGGCCTCTGCCTTTACTACGAGGACTGCATCGAGAAGGCAGTGCAGTTCTTCGTGCAGGCGCTCCGGATGGCCCCGGATCACGAGAAAGCGTGTCTCGCCTGTCGTGTAAGCGGCGCTCTTTCCATAGAATCATTAAGGTTGGAAGGGACCCCTAGATATGATCCAGTCCAACCCCTCTGTATGTGCATAAGCTCAGAAAAAACTGAAGCTTTTATCCAGTTTTGTTTTGTTTTCTTCTAAGTTTCTTTCACTGTTATGTTCTCATTTTAAACCCTGAGGTGCCTGCACTTGGTGTTGGCAGTTCCTGGCCCCTTCTCTTTGTGGGAGCTGAAATACTTGCATCTCCTTTCAGCTACTTTGCAGCTTTGGTAGCCTGTAGTGGTGGTGTCTGAAAGCAAGCGAGAAGAGACACAGAACTCTCGCTGAGTGTAGAGCACAGCCCAGCAAAACAAGGTGCTGGCCATTCCCTGAACATCCCAGTTAAGGTCTTACCAGCGTGTTTTTACTTTCAGAATGCCAAAGCACTTAAAGCAAAAAAAGAAGATGGGAATAAAGCCTTCAAAGAAGGAAACTACAAACTAGCATATGAACTGTACACAGAAGCGTTAGGAATAGACCCAAATAACATAAAAACAAATGCCAAACTCTACTGTAACCGGGGGACGGTTAATTCAAAGGTAAGACATGGTCACCTGAAAGGTGGTCTTTTGCCTTGGGGACATATTCCATGTAATTCACAGATATTCCAGCATAAGCTGCCCTGGCTGTGTGGAGCAGCCGGGTGATTCTAGTGCTGTTGGCAACGCTTTGGGTTTTTGTGCTTGCACAACAGTTGGCACTGCTCCAAACAGCCAAAGAAGTTGAGTTTTGTTTCTTCGGGAGTCAAGTACTCGGCCTGCAGAGTGGGAGGGAGGGGAGGAATGTAGTTCCACCTCGTCCCAATCAGCAGCTAGGCATCCTTTTTCGTTTCCTTTCTGGTGCGATTTGATGAGTGGGGTTTTTTTTTGCTTTGTTTTGTTTCGTTTTGGTAGGTCATCTGCTTTGCTTTGGTTTATTTTGGTCTGAAATAATCTGACCTGATTTTAAAACCCTGGGTACATTTGCCCATGTAGAACCAACATGGATCATATTCTCTATAGAGAATAAAAACTTTGTGTTTTTAGGGGGTTGGGAAAAAAAAATCCTGGACTTTTATTTACCTAAAAGCGTACTTTTATCAGAATTTATTCTCTGCTTGGGATTTGCTTAACTTGTCTGTCGTTGTAGCTTAGGAAACTTGAAGAAGCAATAGATGACTGCACAAATGCGGTAAAACTGGATGAAACGTATATCAAAGCATACTTGAGGAGAGCACAATGGTAAGTAGACCTTTATCATGGACATGCTGAGCAGGTTTATGGGTAGAAACCTCAGTCCTACAGAACGGTGTAGCAGGGATAACAAAATTTGAAGCTTAACTGAAGTAAAAGGTTCTGTCTTAAGAGGCCCTGAATTTGCTCCCCTTTCTTAGCTGACAGGGGGACAGGAGTCCTCAGTACTGATTATTCCCCTGATTATTATAATAAAACTGATTATTACAGTAATTAGTATCACATGACTGCATTCCAGTTCATGTCTTTTCCTTAAGTCATGTCTGTGCAGATAGTTTGCACTTAAATCCCCTTGTGTTATTTTCTGTGAGATAGACCTTGGTAACCACTGTTTCCTTGCACAGTTATATGGACACAGAACAGTATGAAGATGCTGTAAGAGACTATGAAAAAGTTTATCAGACAGAAAAAACAAAAGGTAAGCATGTTAGCATCCTCTTTTTGTGCACATACACTTTCACCGAGTAGAGACAAATAGTTCTGTCTTTTCTTGCCTTCTTCGTTTGTGCGATAGTCTTAGTCCTTATGGTTCAATGTCTAAAAAAAAATGTTTTAATACCACTAAGATGTATACCTATGTTTGGAACCAATCTTAAATGAAAAGTGTTAATTAGCCATCTAAATGAAGCAAGTTATTTGTGATATTTGAATATGTCATCCCAGGTCACCTCACTGTGTTAGTTTGTCAGCCTCTTGTAGAGCAGGTTACTCTGCCTGAAACTAAAGCCGCTTTCCTTTGCCGTTGTGCTGCTTTCCAGAACACAAGCAACTTCTAAAGAATGCACAGGTAGAACTGAAGAAGAGCAAACGGAAAGACTACTATAAAATCCTTGGAGTTGACAAAAATGCCTCCGAAGATGAGATCAAGAAGGCTTACAGGAAAAGAGCACTTATGCATCACCCAGGTACCCAGAAACAGTCTGTTATTAGAACCTCTATCATTGCTTTGATTCCACTACCACCTCCATGCAGAAACGAGAATAGTAGGCAGTGGATTTTCTGGGTACTTGACCCTTTTTGACCCCAGATTTCTAAAATACCAAATTACCTGATTGTCTTTTTTGCTGGTTCAGATACTGCTCAGAATTGTCTGTCTCTTCACACAAGCCCACAGTGGCTGGGAATCTGTTGGGTTTCCGTTTGCTCTAGAACCTGAAAGCTGCTTTCCTGTTATATTCCCAGACCGACACAGTGGAGCAAGCGCAGAAGTACAAAAGGAAGAGGAGAAGAAATTCAAAGAGGTTGGAGAGGCCTTTACCATCCTGTCAGATCCCAAGAAGAAGGCTCGCTACGACAGCGGGCAGGATCTAGAAGAGGATGGACTGAACATGGGAGGTGAGCATTTCCCACAGCGTCCTACCAATGCAGCCTTTAAAAAGACTAGAGCATTTAGAGTCTGACTTCTACTCCAGGGGACCTTGGTTGTTTTTACCCCCTATTTATGGTAATCCTATGAATTGACTGGATTTAGTTTCTGGAAGTATGTGAGAATTTGCACAGAACATTTGAAGCTGCAGAACAGAGCAAACTATTTGACTATAGCTTTTTGTCCATCTATAAAATGCTTCATGGGCTCTCAGTTAAGCAACATTGTCTAAATTGTCAAAAAAAAGTGTATCTGGTTGTTTAAATTCAGCTCACAACTTCCTTTTTCCTCCTCTGTAGATTTTGATGCAAATAATATCTTCAAGGCCTTCTTTGGTGGGCCGGGCGGCTTCAGTTTTGAAGGTAGGTGGAAGTGCCCTTCCATCAAAGTGATTTTGTTTGAAATAAGTGCTTACTTGATATCAATATATTAAGGAATGATATTTAATAGTAGTATATTAGAATTCTGAAAGTGCTAATATTTTTCATTTTCTTTTTCAGCTTCTGGGCCAGGAAATTTCTTTTTCCAGTTTGGCTAAAAAAAAAAAAAAAACTCCACATACCTGATCTGCTTATTTTAACCTTGAATATGGACATACTTAGACTCCTTCCTTCATCATGTCTCATTGTACTTAGAGCAGTTTCATTTTCTCGGTTGGAGACCTCTTGTTTTGTGTGCTTTTGTGTGTGAAGAGGAAACCAGCCCGGGGAGGGGAAGGCTTGTGAATTTGGTTTTACTGTTAACTTTATTAAAAAAAAAAAAGAAAACAAACAATAATAATAATAATAATAAAGCTTTGAATCTTTCGGTCCCTCCATGCTGGCCCATGCTTTCAGACTGAGGGGGTTTCCTTGGAGTCCTCTCCGTGGCATCTTGGCCTGCAGGAGGGTGAAGCCATCTGCTTGTTCTGGTTGGCTCCAAAGTGTGGTGTGGCAGCATGTCTAGGGCTTGTAGCAATTCATAAGTTCTTTCAACCTTCTGGAAATACCGCTAAGATTCAGTCAAGTTTGATAGAATTGCATTTTTTTTTTTAACCTGCCAGCTGTTGTTTCTTTTTTGCCATGATTCTACCAGAACGGTACACATGGGCATTAACTTAAGTGGTAGTGTGTGAAGTTAACACTTACATATCAGAGAAGCACTTCTTTGGGTTGAAAAGGGCAGCTTATGTGAGAATTCCCTGTGGTGCAGCTGGAATGAAGGGCTTTGTGTTTCCACTCAACCGTCGTCTTTAAGGGAACACGCAATTTGCTCTGGGCTGAATTTCTTCATCGGATCTTTTTTGGTTTAATCCACTTGAACCTTTGATATTTGTGCTAAAACTTGAGTTTATGGCTTAAAAACTTCATGTTTGATTTCATGTACTGATCCATAACTTGGACGAGCTCTTTCTAGCTTTGAGGACGTGTAAAGTCATATTCAGGTAATTAACTGAAAAGGGTTACTCTGTGCGTGTGCCACGCTGTGTTCTCATGACGTTTACAGCAACTGTACAAATACGTTAAATTAATAAGTAGTTTTCAAATCCAAGTAATTTACTCTTTGGAAGAAGCAAGAAAATGCACAAACTTGGAACTGGCGCTCTGCAACTTGCTTCTCTTGCACCACGGCAGGGAACGGCCGGCGCGGTGAGGCTGGAGCTGTGGGCAGTGAACGCTGCTGTATTTTTCCCTGCAAGTGTCGTGTTGTAGCAGGAGATAAGCCGAGGAGGTCTCTGCTTCCAGCATTCTCCTCCGTTTCTCCTGTAGAGTGGAGGGCCGAGCCGGAGCCGCTGTTGGCTGCGCCGAGGCGGCGCGCGGGGCCGGCAGAGCGCGGGGCTTGCGCCCGTTGCTGCTCGGGCCAGGGTCTTTCAGAGGCGTCGCTGTGTCCGGAGTGTCTTCAGCCGACCCCGGTAGCGTAGGGACCCTCGAGGGTGGAATTTTGCCTGGCTGGATGAAACGGATGTGCTTTGGAGTACACGCAAGGCGTTTTCCTAGGGAAACCTGCCACTAGCTTTTATATAACATCTGACTCGACTCCTTACCGTTGGGGAAAGGGATTGCAATGACTTCATTGCATGAACTCGTTCTCGTGAGTGCTCATATCTGTCTTCCTTCCTCCTGAGGGCTGTACTTGTCCTCTCGACTTGGACAGAGTGGCTAGACTGCGAGGCAAGCTCCACGTCATCTCCAACAGTTGCAATAGAAACACGCGGTGCTGCTGCTGCTGCCACGCTGCCGTGGCCGCTCTCTGTCAGGAGTTTTGACAATCTGCTTTCATCGAGGGAAGATTTAAGGGCTTCAATTCTAGGGCTGCAGAGCAAGGGAGGTTTTCTTGTAACTCGGAAGTCAACTTTGGAAATGAGGCAATGCTCAATAATTTCCACAGACTCTGCACCATCAACTTCCTTTGCGCCAGTGTAACTTGATGGATTTCCCCGGATTGCACTGGGAGCAAAGCGAGGTCCTAGCGTCTTTTCGACGCTGTAACAATAAATATTGGGGGAATTAAAATACCAGTCTATGCATATGGAGAGTTCTGCAGTTCTCATGGCACTTGTAAATCCGCGTTTACAGGACTTCCTTCAGTGAGGCATTCTGGATTCGTGGCGTCTTGTCTGTGTGTGTTAATATTACTGTACAGGTTGGAGTTTTCCTAGTCTCTTCTCATTGTGTGCGGGGAGGTGTCCTGTGCTTCTTGATGTGGGTTTTCTTTTCTTGATTTGCTCTTATTAATTATTTTCTCCCTCTTCCCCCCAGTTCAGACAGGCTTCCTTCTCTCCAAACCTTGAGATGGTTCCTTGGAAGAGCTCCCGAGAGCTTCTCTTCCAAGAGGAAAAGTAAACAGGACGTATTTATATAAAACTGTACATGAATGCATGATTTAATGTAGTTAAATATTAACATGGTGAGTGCCAAGAGGTTTTTAAGGAGCGCTATCAACGTGATTAGAAGCGAACGCAAACGCCTGCTCACTCGTGCGGGGTGTGTTAGAGCAGGAGCGGGAAGCGGAGGCTCCCGGCGCTCCGGGACCGGAGCAGGGTGTTTGGTGAGCGGGAATCAGCTCCCAGTGCTCCAGGACCAGAGCAGGGTGTTTGGTGAGCGGGAATCGGTGGCTGAAAAAGATGTCTTTCTGGAAGTGGAAGTCAGTGCTGACCTTTACTGAAGGGCTGCTTTTTGGCACCACAGCAAGAGCCTTAGTAGTTGACTCTAGAAGGTGACTAAAAGAATCAGCAGGCCCTTTCCCATGAGCTGCCTGGTAAATAGCTCCCGCTGCAGGGCCCGGATCGGGGCCGCTTGGAGAGGCCTCGGAGCAAACAGCGGGGAGGCGACTGCCCAGTAACCGCACAAACGAGGAGCCTTGGGCTCGGCCGGGGAAGCGTCAAGCTTTGGAAGTGCTCAGCTTGGAGCAACCGGTCGTGATTCCCTTCTCCTGCCGGGAGATAAGGATCCGCTCTGCTGTTGGCTCCCTCCGCAGCTCCTTGGCCCGGTGGATGGTGTTCGTGAGGGCTGAGCTGCTGTAGGGCTGGTTTCATGCGGGGCAGCCGCATTCCCATGGAAGTGGAAGGCACTTTATGCTTTGGAAATGAGAACGTGCAGCAGCATGGCCAGTCCCGGGGGCTGCTTGCATGTACATTGTCTGGCCTCTAGACACAAAGCCCAATGCGGGTTTCATTTCTATATTCCTGGTGTTTTCCCTTTGCAAATCTGATGCCGTGTAAGCTCCTCGGCTTGCAGGGGAGCGTTGCGGGAGTCTTTCTGCTCTCCTGGACGGGGCTTGGAATGAGCTGCGAGGACACGAGCTGCTTGTGGCTGGCGGCTCGGTCAGGCCCGTCTGCTTGTCTCTGCTCCGCGTGCTGCATAGGAAAGTCCACGGTTTCATTTGTGATCGTGGAAGTCTTGCTGTAAAGCTGGATTCTTAGCGTTAAAGGCTTCGGACTGTTTTGTAAATACGTTAATGCAATGTGAGGAGAGGGGAGAAAAAGGTTTAGGGGCGACAGTATTAAGTAGCCGTGGGCTATTGCAGGTCCCTTGAAGCTCTTTTGTATCGGACGGGGATGCGGGACGAGGAGCCCGTGGGCCCCTTGCGTGTCTGATTGGGACCTGGCTCGGCGGCGCCCAGCCCTGCGCCGGGCGGCCGCGCTCGGCCGCGTCGCTCTGCGCCCGATGGAGTGCCCGAGGCGTTCGCGCCGCGCGCCAAGACGTTCGCTCCTCTTCGAGCAGCTGTTGTCGTCCCGTTTGAATTTGTGCCTTGTGAGCTCCCCGGCCCTTCCTTGGGGAAGGGGACGGCTCGTGGATCGCAGCCGCTCTCCTTTCTCCGGGTAGCGCTGGCCCCGTCTCGCTCTTCTGGCCGTGCTGCGGGCGATGCTGACGGGCTCCGTGCCCCTCGCGCCGCTGCGCTCCGGAGCGGGCAGCCATACCCTTGGAGCGGGCTTGGCTCGGGACGGCCCCTGGCTGTGATGCCCTCCCCTTCCTCGGCTCCCCGGGGCTCCCCGGGGACAGGGCAGGATCAGCCCTTCTTTGGCCGAGTTCTCAATTCCCAATTCCAATCAGGGGCAGGCGCCGTCGCTCCGGCCAAGACGAGCGTCGGATGCGACGTGGCGCCGCCGAACCCGCGGCTCGCGGCCGGGCGCAGTGCAAGCGTGGCCCTGGCCGAGCCCTGAGCGACCCTCTGCTTTCCCATTCCCAGCTCAGGCTTCCCAACCAGCTCCAGCGCATGGAGCGGTGCCGGGGGCGGAGCGGTGCCGGGGGCGGAGCGGCCCGCCGCCCTCGGGCGCCCGCGCGATGCGACACTGATGTGAAGCCAACTTGGAGAGGATGCCAGACCCTCACCCGACGCAAAGACAAATTCTGACCTCAGTGTAAATACCTGTCCATCCGCAGGAATGCTTACCTCAGCGTAAACCGCCTTTCCCCCCGGAGGAAAGGCCTCTTGCATGGAGCAATCCCCGGTTGCTTTGCCAAACGCGCGCTCCTCCCTAAGGCAGGCTTCACATCGGTATGAGCACTGTCCCTCCCGGCCCCTTCCCTCCTAGGATGTGAACGGTAAAAATGTGAATACTTGTTGTTTACTTCATTAGGCATAATTCATGATGATGTGTTTCTATGAGGAATATCACAGACTGAAGCAAAACCATATGCAATTGGTTTACTTTATTATAAACTGTATATGATGTACAAACTAATAAACACTTAAATGAGGACAGTCTCGCTGTTGTTCTTAAGCAGGCAAATGAACCGGCTGCTCTAGCGGGCGTTTCGGTGACGAGCGCATGAGCGGGCATCAGCTGAGGCTTGAAAATATTTAATTCCTTTGGTAGACGAAGCCGTACAGGGCTCTCCTGGTGGGAAGGGCCCTAGCTGAGCATCAGCCGCTCCTGCTTTTCCTGGGGGGTTCATGGAATAGCTCGAGAGAAGCCAGCAGCTCTTACTTGGGCGCAGGTAAGGCAGGGGCTGGGTTATGGTGCGGAGGGTTGGGGTTTTTTGAAGGTGTAATGAGAATTTCTTCTGTTCTCCGTTGTTTTTTGACACAGCAGGAGCTCCCGTGCCTTAGCTGGCAGCTCGCGCAGCGCTTCCCCGCTCGGCCCCGTCGCAGGGAGGAACGCAGCCTGCGCCTCCCCAGCACCGTAAGCGCAGCCCTGTTAGTGCCGGGTTAGCTTCAACATCCACACTGTGAGCCCGAGCCACCGTTGTGGCCTGAAAGCCGTTAGCTGAGCGAGTGCAAGGGAGTGACGAGGTGGGACCGACTGGCGAACGGCATCGCTAAGAGCAAAACATAAGCTGGAAAAAAAATTAGATCCGAGCAGGCTTAAGTTATGTCGTTACAGAACCTCCATTTACTTCCTAAATTACAACAGTTAGGATGGAAGTAACATTACCATTCAAGTACATTAGATAAAAGTAGTAAAATCTTGTATGAAGTACGGGTCTATACTTCAGACACGATTTCAGTTTCTATAAAATAAGATGGAAAGACACTAGGTATCTCCTCCGCTCCCTGCCGAGGCAGGATTGTTCCCTACAGGCTGAGGGTGCTGGGCAGCACTTGGTTCGGCCCATCTGGCACCTGCCACGAGGAGCGCTGGGGCTGCAGGGTGCAGGAGCTGAACGTGGCTCCAGAAACTTGGCTCCTTTCCCTGTCTGTGGCTTCCCTTTCAGCCCCTAGTAGATGTCTTTAAGACACCCTCTGGTAAGGCCGTGTCTGTCTGTCCACCGCCTGCACACCAAGGAGCTGAGCACGGAGCTGGGGTGGCTGCTCCGGGGCACGCACAAGAGGTCGGCCCCTCGTCGGGGCTTCTGCGTAATCCCGGCCCCCGCCGTGAATCCGTCATCGGAGGGACGGGACTACCGAGCAGCGACGGGCACGTGTGCAGAAACTACCCAGAATTGGCTCTTCCTGGGTTTTGGCAACTACGTCAACTACCAGCCTTGCTACCGTTCGTCCCTCGGCTTTGGGGAAGGCAGAGGAGACGTCCTGCAGCTCCCGTCGCCTGCTGTGCCACCCGCTGCAGGCCTCGCGCTGCCACTGCTCGCTCACGTGGGACCGGCACGTCACCATCTAACGATTGTGGCTCGTAGGGAAGCTAGGAAAGACGGTGGGAGATCTTCCTCTGAGGAAGTAACAAGCAGAGCAGCACGGATAGGTCTCCTCAGAACTCCTCCGCTTGAAAAGCATTCAGCGCTTCAGCTATTGACATTTTTATCTATTCGACTGTTCTGATCTATTTGGTAGGTTTTGTCAGTCAGGAGCTGCTCGTTTCCTTCCCAAGGCTGATAAACTGTCTCCCTGGGCACGTACCACAGTTGGCAAAAGGACTTATTTAGTAAAGGTACAATTATTTCTCTTTACAATTTTAAAGGTTACAGGAGTTACTTGCTTTAAAAAAAAAAAAAAAGAAAAAAATTACAAATGGTGGCAAACCAAGCAGCTCTCCTGCCCGCGCTGTTAGATGATGGTGCAGGAGCTAAAAGCAGAGCCCCGCTTGTTGGTGCTCTGCGTCGGCACCAGCTTCCCTTTGCCGTAGTAGCCCGAGAAGATGGCCCTCACGTCGACCTTCTTCGAAAGCACGAGCATCCACATCCCGTTGTTAAAATACTGCAGCTTCCCTCCTCCGAGCACCCCCATGTCTTCGCCCTTGTTCCCTGCCTTCTCCAGCTTGACGAACTCGAGCAGGTCGAGGCCGGTCTGCACGGCCTCGACGCCGCTGGCGCAGCCCAGCGTGACGTGCGCCCGGCTGCCCTTGGGCAGGTTGTCCGCCGGCGTCACCTTGTCGGCGTCGGCCGGCCACAGCGGCAGCTGCTGCTCGCTCAGTTCCACGCGAGCCCCGACAGTCTTTGGGGTGACGAACAGAGCCGAGATGGACAAGGTGAAGCCTCTGCCGTAGGCGGCCTTCACAGCCTGCGAAAGAGGGAAAGAGCGTTCAGGGACTGCAGGGAGCAGCGCGGCGCGCTCGGGGTCTGGGCTGAGCAGGGTAACCCTCGCTCCCACACACCGGGGCAGCTACAGGGCTAGGAGCTGGTGGCCTCACACTTGTGCTCCACACAGCCAGAGCTGCTTCTGTCTTTCCTTCCATAAAAGCATAAATTCCAGCGCTGAACCGGCTGCTTGGAGCCACCAGTTCCAGCATGGAATAACTGAGCTGTAAGTACCGTAACTCACCACGATGCAGCCGGAGCTCTTGGGGATGCTGCTGGAAGGCAGGGCTGCACAAAGGGTATTTTATTGAGACTAGAAGCTGGTCCCTGTCTGCCCCGCTGCCCTTACCCAGGCCCTGGGCTCTGTGCCCGGCTCTTCTCCCTAAAATAATTTCCGCCCCCCCCAGCCCCCTCCCCATCTTGCAGCAGGGAAGGGGCAGAGGCCGAGGCAGACACTAACTTCTTGCTGTGCATATTCCTCGGCGCCAGCCGCCTTCCCGAAATCCGTGTATTTTGTGGTGCAGTGCAGGACGCCGGGAGGCCTCTTCACAAAGTAGCTGGTGAGATCTATTTTTATTTTGGGATCTTCAATAGCAGGAGCAACTGCAGAGAGAGGCAAATAAGGTTAGTCCCCAAAAAGACGATGCCACCACCCCGTGGCCCCCCTGGTTTGCAGCACCAGCCCGTCCTTAGCGTTTCGTCCTCGCTGCTGAAGGCAGGAAGCGAAACCTCTTTCCCCAACCTAGGCTCAGGGTGGATATAACCAGAGAAACTTGCACCCGGCACTGTGACTCATCTCAGCCCCGAGGCTGTAAAAGCCCCTGCAGGGCCTCGATTCTTCCCTCCGGATTCCTCCTTCCATCCCTTTTCCCTGCGACTCCTCGTGTCCCTTCTCCCTCCCGCGAGGCAGTCACGGAGTGCTCCGTGCGGCACTGCCAGCCTGCAGGGCACCTACCCGGCCCCTTCAACTGCTTCCTCTCTTTGCAACCCGCAAGAGCAGCTTTGTCTGCTGTGGAAAACAGACCAGGAAGGGCGCGCGAACAGGCTCTTTTTAGCAAACTGTAATTAAAAGTGTCACTTTAGAAGCTGAACAATTCTGCTCTGTTTGTTTAATGTTAATATTTGATCAACAGACAAAAACTTCCTATTTCTGTACATACAGTATTTGCTCTCCTTTTTGAAGTTTTTAAGGCTTCCGAGCTCGTCTAAGAAGGCCTGGCCAGTCTTCCGCAGGATCTCTGAACTTCTTTTACTCAAAAACCACCCAAAATACATGGGCAGGAATTCCTTCTCCAAGCTCGGCTTCATCTTCTTCAGCTCTTCCACGGACAGTTTCCATTGGTTCTTCTCCTTGAGCTGCAAGCAATCCGTTCTCCACTGCGTCTTTGGCTCTGCAAAGATGACTTTGTACCGGTACTTGTCAGCAATCTCAAACAGCTGATCCAGTCGCTCCCTTTCGTGGTGAGTGTCGTCCAAGACGATGACGCCGACATCTCGCTTGCAATATTCAACTAGTTCGTCATCGACTTTTGCGTACTCGTCAGGGATGGCGCTTCTTATCGCGGGGACGATTTTGTAGGCGTCGACGGAAATCACCTTGCAGGCGTCTTTATACCTGTCTTGGATGGCCTGGGCGAGCGTGGACTTCCCGCTGCCCGGGAGGCCTCTCAAAATGAAGAAGGTTTTGGACTCTTTGACGGTGGCGACGGTGTCGTCGTCGTCGAGGAAGGGGAACTGCAGCCCCTCGGGCCTCTCCTTGGCCGACTGGGTAGACATCTTCCGGAATATTTTGGGCAGGAACGCGTGGCTCTTCTTGGAGACGCCTCTGTTCTGAGGGTGCGAGAAGAAAAGGGTTTGTTGGCGGGTGCTGCGGGGCGGGAGACGCTCGGGGCCGCGGGGGCAGCTCCGGAGCTTCCTGCTCCCAACGTGCCCGGTACCGCTTCCCCCGCCCCGTTGCCCCCCGCGTTCGGCGCCGGCTTTGGGGTCCCACGGGGACTGAGGAGGGTGTCTGGGGATGGGGGGTCCCACGGGGACTGAGGAGGGTGTCTGGGGATGGGGGGTCCCACGGGGACTGAGGAGGGTGTCCGGGGACGGCGGGTCCCCTCGTGCGGGCCCCGCGCGCGGCAGCCCCGCGCTCGCTCCCCGCCGCGGGACGGGCCGGGCCGGGACGGGAGGTTCGGCCCGGGCCCGCTGCCCGGCGCCGCCGCGAGCGCCATTGTCCGCGGCCACAATAGCCGCTTTGTGCGGGCCGCGACAGCGCCGCCCGCGCCCCGAGCGCCGCCGGGGGGAGAGGGGGGCACGAGGGGTCCGGAGCTGCCCCCCCCGCCCCGGTGCTCCCCCCCCCGGCCCCGCGTTACCCCCCGCCGGTGCCCGCGTTACCCCCGCGCCGCCTCCTCCCCGCCGGGAATCGAAAGCGAAAGCGGCGGCGCGGCCCGGCGCGGCCCCCCCGCTCACCATGGTGAGGGCAGCGGCTCCGGGGCCGCCGGTGCGCGGTGGGCGGCGGGCAGCGGCTCTGCGGCGGGCGGCGCCGCCGCCGCTTTCATAGCGCGGGGCCCCCCCGCGCCGCGGCCCCGCCCGGGGGCTGCGCGGGGCGGAGCTGGCGGCGGAGCAGGGGGGAGAGCGGGGGGGGGGGGGGCAGAGCCGGATCCCCCCCCCAGCCCTCGGGACCCCCCGGGCCTGGGCACCCGCTTAGGGGGTGGAGCCGGATCCCCCGGCCCCGGGGACCCGCCTGGTCCTGGGGACCTGCCCGGGGGGGCAGAGCTGCCCCCCCCCAGCCCTAGGGCCCCCCCAGCACTGGGGAATGTCTGGGGGCAGAATCACTCCCCCCCCAGCCCTAGGGACCCCCCCCCCAGCACTGGGGACCTTTCCAAGGGGCATGGCTGCCTCCCCCCCCAGCCCTAGGGACCCCCTGGTCCAGGGGACCCTCCCCGGGGGCAGACCCGGATTCCCCCCACCTCACCCTGGGGACCTTTCCAGGGGGCAGAGCTGCCCCCTCCCACCCCCACAGTGGCCTGGGGGACCCTCCCTGCTCTGGGGACCCTCCTGGGTCCCTTCTCCGCCCCCCTGCTTGCCCCTTCCCGGGGACGCTGCACCCCCTTCCCGGGGACCCTGCCCCTTCCCCTCGGCTGCCCGGCCCCCCCGCAGCGCCCGGGTTCACGGTGGGGCACGGGGGCCCCACGGCACGCAGGGAGCTCGGCTCGCGCGGCCCCGTCGCTGCAACGTTTAATTGTGTGGCCTCGTTCCCCACGCGGCGCCGCTTCACTCGGGGGCAGCCGGGCGCTGCTCCGCACCGGCGCCTGCCATTTCCCCCATGCCCGGCTCCTCCTTTTCGCCCTCGCTGCTCTCGCTCTGCTCGTTTGCTTGTTCGGTTCCCTCGTCATCATTCCCGGGCTCCTCATCGTCCCACTTGGGCTCCTCATCATTGTTCACAGGTTCCTCGTCGTCCTTCTTGGGCTCCTCCTCGTTGTTCCCGGGTTCCTCCTCATCGTTCCCGGGCTCCCCTTCTTGCCTCTCGTTGCTCTGGCTCTCTATGCTCAGCTCGCTGCCCTCGCTTTCCTCCCGCTCCATGTTCCTCTTGGAGCTCTCCTCTGTGTTCTCACTGCTGTAGTCATCATCTGGGAGGAAGAAAAGTGATTTTAAACCAAACTGCAGCCTGGCTGCTCGCTAGGGCACGAAAGAACTCCCAGTCTCCCTTCCCACAGGCAGGAAACTCTATTTTCTGTCCCACAGGACTCCCTTTCCTCGTGATGGACCAAGTGGAGCTGCAGGACCTGGGGAGCAGCAACAGCTGCTGGGTATCGGCAGGAACCAGCCTGGAATCCCGGACGGTGACAAAACGACCACGAGGTAAAGCCACGTGTGGAGGTGGCAGAGGGACACGTCGGCCCGGGGCTGCCCCTCGCTACTCGCAGCTCTGAGGGGTTTGTGCTGCTCCGGCTGAGCTGGGCGCTTCCTGCACCTGCAGCGCACACGGATGCGGCCGCAGGAGCCGGAGCAGGTCCCGCTGCAGCCTCTGCTCCCTGCGGAGGCTTGGGAGCTGCTGCCACCTCCTGCTCGGCAGGGACAGAGCCTCGAGCCCAGCGGCGCTTTGTGCCCGCTCCTGTGCCCCAGGAGAGGGAAGGGGGGATGTCTAAACATACCGGGTGCAGAGGATAACAACTACCTTTAGGGGAATCCGCTGTCATCTCTCTCTCTTTCAGATCTTTGATGAAGCTTTTGCTCACATCGTTCAAGGCCTGGAAGTGAAACGGTTCATTAAAAAGGGCTTTAGAAATGCAGTTACAGATCTGTCCGAGCTCGTTTTCTTTTGATTTCTGTTAGCAGCTGAATGCAGAGGAGACTCCACTGTTTTCTGAGAGCGAAACCCTTGCCCCAGGGAGGCCAAAAGAAATTTTTCCCTTGGCCAAAACGGCGCCAGGACTTCACCATGCTCACAAACAGGGATTCACAAACAGGGATTAAGTTTTCCAAGGCAGAAAGCTTCATATCTTTTGGTGCGTAAACTACTTCAGAGACTGTATCCTCCCCCTGCAACTACTGTACATAGTTACAGGTAACTTTTTGAGGCTTCCCCAAGCTTCTCTCCTCTTTGCAAGGTGCCACTTACAATAATGATGGCCTGCTGAGCATCATCGTTGTGGATGAGCTTTGCCTTCTCAAGGGCTTTTTCAAAGTTGATGATTGCAGCCTGGTAATCCTTTAATTTTACTGTAAGAAACAAACAAAACATCGATTTTAACCCAGGATCACAAATGAGAGAAAAGCAACAGGTTAGTTAAGAAAATCTACTATGAAAAGTTTTATCTGAACAGTTAAACCATGGAGTTGTTCTCATTAAGATGGTGAGCAGAGAGGTTGTCTCCATCCTTCAGGTGAAATTCATGCTAAGGTCTCTACCTTGTGCTTGTGCCACCAGCACACTCGCATTGAGCTGCCACTCGACATCTCCCTCCTCATCCGCCGACTGCCAGGACTTCTCTCCGTAACTCCGGGCTTCTTCGGCTTGGTTCAGTTCAAGGTAACATCGGCCAATTTCATGGAACAGCCAGGTCTTCTCCAGGCTGGACTTTGCCATTGGAATCTTCTCCTCCCAACTTTGAGAATAAGAGAGAAAAGATTTTACTAAATTTCATTGTAATTTCAGTTACAATTTCAACTGTTGTTCTATGAACAAAAGCTTCCAGATGCTACTAGGACGAGAAGTTATTCTACACTGAGAGCTGCTAAGTATTGAGAAGAAGGCTCAGTAGTAAAATCTGGAGAACTCCAGACTGTGGATGGGTTTTAAGACCATTGCTGACTATATTCCTGGTTGGAATGAGGGTGCAATCAGTATTCTCTGGATAGTCAATAGGCACCAGAAGCAGCTGGATTTCACAGATGTTTTTTTCAGTCATCCTTGCTAGAGTCTATTTAAGGAACCTGAAAAGAAAGCATCTAAAGCATCTATTTAATTTACCTTCTTTTTTTTTTTTTTTTTTCCTATAACTAATTTTACCTACGTGTCGATAGCTTGCTGGAATTTGCCGATTCTGGCATAAACTCTGCCGATGTTATCGAGGGCTCTGGATATGGCATCTGGCAAATTGCTGCAATGAAAAGAAAAACAAATCGCAATAGCTAAAACAGTCTCGTACTTAATGCAGTCTGCATTTTCTGCAGTCTTACATATTTTCTTTGGTGACGAATGTGACAGCTGGGGAAGAGATGAGGAACCGAGGTAAAGGCCAACACCAGTGAAAAAGTCATAAAAAATAAGGTAGGCATAAAAAATAAGCGCTCTGAGGGAGCTTTTCCCCTCTGCTAAAAGCAGCTCCTTTTAAAATAATGCAGCCTGCGGAATTTAAAGTCATTTATTCCTTATTTAAAGTAATTTATCCCCATGTTCAGAAGTGGGCTGCTTTGACTGCCCTTATCTTACAAATGAAAAAGCTGATGAAGGAAGAGAGCAGACGCGTTAATGGCCCTGGGCTACGGCTCCTCTGGCCCTTCCCGAACCGCAGCCACCAGAGGGCGATTCCTCCCTCTGTAATTGCTGCATTTCTGCCTCCAAAATATGCCCCTGTTTGAAAAAGTAGTAACGTTTCAGGTCTCCTTCCTGCCTCCCCACTTTCACTTCTTGACCCTGCTTGGTATGGGGCAGTGCAGACCCCCAGGACAGAGGCAGAAGTGTCTTAAAACAACGTTTTTGAAAAAGAAAAATTATTATTTGTGAAAATGATAAGTAACAAGCCAGTCGCATTTTAACTTTCCATTGCAACATCAGCCAGAATGAAAACAAAATTACTTATTCCGAGCAACTATTCTGGGTTTTCCCATGCGCACTGAAAACTTAGTTTACTGATTTCTATGACTATTCTGCTCCAGTTCCTTTTAGCTGAAAGGCTGCAGTAAGTTTTCTGTATGAGCAGGTAACTCATGCCTCTTAGATAAATATTTCACGTGTACCATTGTGGTTTGCGTGTAAATGATTTTAGGAGAAAGCTGCATAAGGATCAGAACCTGAGCTTTCTGAGAAGGAAGTGCAGCTTAAAGTGCTGAGTGTGGGATTTGTGTTCTTGTTTTGCTTTGCTTAAACATAGAATTTGACGTGTCATTTGGGACAAGTCCTTTAAAAATCTGCTTCAGTACCCTTATTTTTAAACAGCAAGGATGGGAAGTTACTAGAGCCAATGACACTTGGGCAGCATCTGAGTGCACTGCCTTGTGAAATGCCCTGCTGGCAGTTCCGTTACCTGATGCTAAAACATCTGAGCAGAGAGACTGTCTTCTGCACGTAGGATTTTTCCCCCTGCACTGGACCTTCTCAGCACTTACTTCTGCCTGGCAAGCTCCAGATCTGTTTGGTGGCTTTGCAGAGCTGCATCCATGTGGCCCATCTCCATCTGAGCGTTCCCCATGCAGTTGTGGAGGTTTCCAACCAGCTCGTTCTTGTTGGGCACCTCCTCGTCGGACCACCCTTGTATCGTCTTCAGCACGTGCTCAGCTTTCTTCAAGCTTTCCTCTGGGGAGCCGCCGGCCAGCACTGGAGATAAAGAGCAAAGTGCTAGTGTGTGGACACAGCAAGATTTGGGAAGCAAGAATTTCAGCAACTTTGGAGGGCTCGGAAGCGGCTTGGGAAGGGTTGCTGCTCTTAGTTCTTGGTGGGCAGCCTGGTTCTGGAGATGAGGAGCTACCTACGGTACTTAGGTTGTATCTCCTCCATTGGTCCCTTGCCCTTTGCTGGTGAGCTGCTGATTGCATGCAGCTGCTTGCAGTGCTGTGGGGACTGGCGTGCAGGCTGGTTCTGCCCTTGCCTGCACCACGCTGTCGTAACCAACCTCAACTGAAGGGCAGTGGTGGCTCAGTTTCTCCTTCCTGGCCTGGCCGGCTTTGAGTTGTTCTGAAAAGCAGTTAGCAAGTTAGCAGAAAAAGATAAGAAAAATAAATGCGTTGGATTCTATACCTCAAAGTACTCCCTTGGGAAAGGCGAAGAACCTAAAAACAGATACTTTCAAAAATGGCCTGGTACCGTTTGTTAGCAATTGCACTGCTTCTGTTGCCCTAATCCGTAACTACTACAGCAACTAGTCACATAAGCCAGTCATGATTTTCTTACTGCCCTCAGGCAGGATACATACACATATCAATGTCTTCCATGCTCTTTGCAATATATCTGGCAACTTCATCGGGTTTTCGCTTCTTGTCTCGGATCCACCTTTGCTGCCTGAGCTTGCGCTCCCTCACCCGGGCATAAATAGGTTTCTGCTGCTGCCAGAATTCGGTGCGTGTGTTCAGGTAGGTGATGCCACCCGAGACCAGGTCCTTTACTTTGATCCCCTGCTTTGTGCTGCTCTTCATCAAGTCTGAAAATACAAGATGGAAGAACCCAGGAGAGGATTAATGTCTGTGCTGAATGAAGTGGCAGTCCAGTGGAGGGAGAGAGCCTGGGAATGTTTAGAGAATCCCAGGAGCTCTGCTCCTCGGAACCAGTGCGGCTTTGGGGAGAGGTTCACAGAATCAGGAATCACAGAGTGGTTCAGGTTGGAAGGCACCTCTAGAGATCATCTAGTCCAACCCCCTGCTCCAGCAGGGACATCCAGAGCACGGGGCACCCAGTCACATCCAGGCGGGATTTGGAGACCTCCAGAGCAGGAGCCTCCCCAGCCTCCCTGGGCAGCCTGTGCCAGAGCTCTGCACACTCACAGTGAAGAAGTTCTTCCTCATGTGGAGATGGAGCTGCCTTGGTTTCAACTTATACCCATTGCCCCTTGTCCTGTCACTGGGCCCCACTGAGAAAAGCTTGGCCCCTTTGTCTCTACATTCCCCCTTCATGAACTTATCCACGTTAATCAGATCCCCTCTCAACCTTCTCTTCTCCAGAGAAAACAGGCCCAATTCACTCAGTCTCTCTTCGTATGAGAGATGTTCCATTCTCTTAATCATCCTGGTTGCCCTAGAGAGAGGTTAGAGAAAGTGGCTCATGTTTTGCCCATCTGTGGCAAAAACATGTAAAACATCTGTGTGTTTTAGAGAGCTGGAGCTGTTGTTCCCAGCTCCCAGAGCTGCCTCCCTGCGGACAGAGGTGAGAAGAGGCCTCCCTACCTGGAGCCAGCTGGGGTGAGTGAGCACAGCCCTCCAGGACGGAGCAGCTCCACGGGAAGCCGCTTCCCTGGACAGACCCATTTGTAGTTAAATGGCACTTGGACCCAATAAAGTGTGTGGGCTAAATTGCAACAGAAATTGAGCAGGCTCTTACATGCCTGGAAATCAGATAGCCCACATACGGTGTTACTGTTATTAATAATATAAAAACTGCCAATAGACTAGATCTTTAATCATTCTTCTGTTATTGGGTAAACGGTTTCCTAGAAAAAAAAATGACTATATGAGAATCACCTCTGTACCAAGTTCAAAAATATGATCCTTGCCTGAATCCTGCATCTTAATTTTAACAGCATTTATAATGAAACTGAACAGGCGTGATCTTATTAGCAGTATAGTGCGCTTTTTTTTTTTCTCAGGAATGAAATCATTTGTAATTACACGGTTTCTGCTTTTGATTTCACCAGCACAGACCGCTTTGAGTTGATTTGCTGCTAAACTGTCCATTGGAAAAAGCTGCTATTTCATTAGGAAGGAAGCATGTTACACACAGTCATGAAAAAGGGACCTGGCTGTGGAGTTACTGTACTCTCCACACATCTCAAGACCACTGGATCGTTGTGTGATATGTGAGCCGGGATGCAAATAGGGAAGAGCAGCCACAGGATATAAAAGAAGGGGGAAAAGGATCAAGAAACTGCACGGAAAGCAATATTTAGTTAAATACATTGGAGAAAGACCTTCATCCTTGAGCAGCTTTTCTAGGAAGGCCTTGTCAGCATAAAGCTCTCCAAGAAGCTGTCGCTCTGTTTGTGGTTTCCTCACACGCTCCTGTTTGCTCGCCCGCTTCTGATCCTTGGTCAGTTTGATTTGGAGTTTCTGTTGTGCTTTTCTGCTCTATAGCAATGAAGAAAATCAAGTAAGTCAGGGGAGACAAGGAAGGAGTGTTAGCATCAGGAGGAAAGGCCTGGCTTTTAGAATTCTCCTTACACTCTGTATAGGTCTAAATATTTTTTAAGCAAAAGCAGCAAGTCAGGCCAATTGCTTTAGTTGTGAGCAATTGAAATTTTGAACCCCAGCGTGCCCCTGCACTTGCAGGAACAGGAGGGGCGTTGTAGGAAGAGCTGCTGTCTGAGCACAGTGTCTCCCACTGTCCTAGAGGGCTTCCTGGCCAGCACGGTGGGCGCCCGCTAACCCTGTGGGATTGGCAGGGCTCGGTGTCCCCAAAGAAAAAGAGGTCTTAACAGCCAGGGCTTCTGAGAGTATTTATAAAGCTTCCTGGGCAAAATTCCTGCAATTACAGTACCTATCTTTAGCCTCCTTTGTAGAAATTACTGTAACCACTGAGTACCCGTAATTGCAGGTGAAAGAAGGGACGAGCATTCACGGCAGCGACCTGGAAGGGAAGAGCATGCGTGGAGGAACAAGGGGCTCCCGCAGGAGCCACCTATAAATTAAGCAATGGAGAAAGTGCCACGATCAAAAATGTGAACCTTACACGTCAGGTAAAACCAAAGTAAATAATATAGATAAATGTACCCTGGCTCTGATCTCAGTGCTGTTACTTATTACCTTTTGCTGGGCGATCTCCCTTTAGCAACACTCAGGCTGGGAGAGCAATTTGCTTCTCCTTGGTTGCTCTTCCCTGCCTTTCTGCCTTCTCCTTTATATTTTGTGTAAACAGAGCCAGAAGTCCATTAAAAACAGGTGCATAAATACTCTCATAAAGGATCAGCATGCTCCCTGTGCTGAGAAAGCTTTGCCAGACCAGCCCTATCCCCGTGCACGTTGCTACAGAAACTATTAATCCTGTAGTGCCTATTTTGCAGAGAACATTAGCATTATAATAACTCTCATTAGCTACCAAAACAAGAGCTCTCCCACTGTACCTCTGCCTGCCTGCTTAAAAAGCAGATGTCCTCATTATTCTCCAATTTAACTGAGGAAGGACCTGCAAATATAAAGAACATATTTGTTAGTGTTTAAGAACTGCAGCACAGAGCTCTAGAAATGAAAATGGCTATAAATGTGCCAGACATGCCTCAAATAAAGCTTTCTACAAATTCTTTCATTTCAAATACAAAGGGATGTCAGTCCCTTAAGCAGGGATTACAGCTCATAAATGCTGATCTCCTCTGGATTTTAATTATTATTTTCTTATGGCGCCGGGAGCTTCCATCCCAATGAGAACTCTGACACAGAAAGATGTTCCATCCTGCCTGGCAGCATTGACAGAAGGATGACATCTTCTTCTAAGGCCTTACAGCTAAGATTTAAAATGGGGAAAAGGCTCAAAAGTATCTTCAGCAACACAGGGAAGTATTTTGAGGCGGCTTTGCACTGATATAATGGCAAAAATCCTATTTCTTTTTCACTGTGCCTCCCCTTTCTGCTGTTCAGAATGCACTCTGGCTGTGCAGGAGCAGCGAGAAGCAGCTCTTTGTCTTGGCCTGGGCAGAAAGAGCAAGAAAAGAGGAGCTTCAAATGCTGCTGTAGCCAACAAGGCAACGGGGCAGGACCAGCGCTGTGAGCAGAGGCGGATGGGGGAAGGCAGGTGCTTCTGAGCCTGCCGAGCGAAGCAGGCTCGGGAAAGCAGCTTTGGGGGTGTGCCCTGGTAACGTGTCTGCATTTCCCAACTATTTAAACATCTGCATCCCCTGCCAACAGGATTCTTTTTTTTTTTTTTTTTTTTTTTTTTTTTTTCTTTTGTTTTTTTTTTGGTTTTTTTCCCCTTTTCCGTTTCTAGGAGCTAAAGCTTCATTAAAAATGGCTCGGTTTTTATCTGTTCGCTGTCTACAGCCCAGATGTTCAAAGCGATTAGCTCGATATATCAAGCTCAGCACACATTTTAACTGAGAATCACAACGATAGCTAGATCTATGGATTAAGCTCAGAAAGCAGCAGCAATGGAGGAAAGCAGCCTAATCTGGCACCTCCTCTGCTTTCCCAAAGGACATCACATAGGAAAAAAGCTCCAGGCTGTGATGCAACCGTGACACGAAGTTAATCCGTTGCACCAAAGCTGGCCTCAAATGTTGAAACTGATTTCACTGAAGGGGAGGCACCTAAAGGCGCTGAGGCGCTGGGTGTGCACACGGTGTGCGCAGGGTGTGCGCAGGGTGTGAGGAAGGGTGTGAGGCAGGGTGTGCACAGCGTGAGCGGCAGGGTGTGCGTGGGGTGTGCGCAGGGTGTGCGCAAAGTGTGCGCAGGGTGTGCGCAGGGTGTGTGCAGGGTGTGCGCAGGGTGTGAGCAGGGGGTAAGCAGGGGGTGCAGCCGGGTGTGCGTGGGGTGTGCAGGGTGTGTGCGGGGTGTGCGCGGGGTGTGCGCGGGGTGTGAGCAGGGTGTGCACAGGGTGTGCACAGAGTGTGCAGGGTGTGTGCGGGGTGTGCGCAGGGTGTGCGCAGGGTGTGTGTGCGGGGTGTGCAACAGGATGTGTGCCGGGTGTGTGGCAGGGTGTGCGGCATGGTGTTCGGCAGGGTGTGCGCAGGGTGAGCGGCAGGGTGCGTGCCGGGTGTGCGGCACGGTGTTCGGCAGGGTGTGCGCAGGGTGAGCGGCAGGGTGTTCGGCAGGGTGTGTACGGGGGGTGCGCGGGGTGTGCGGCAAGGTGTGTACAGGGTGTGCGACAGGGTATGCGCAGGGTGTGCAGCAGGGTGTGCGCAAGGTGTGCGCCGGGTGTGCACAGCATGAGCGTGGTGTGTGTGCAGGCTGTGGGGCAGGGTGTGCACAGTGTGTGCAGGGTGTGTGCGGGGTGTGCGCAGGGTGTGCGCAGGGTGTGCGCGGGGTGTGTGCGAGGTGTGCGGCAGGGTCCGTGCAGGGTGTGTGCCAGGTGTGCAGCACGGGGTGCTCAGGGTGTGCCCCAGCTCCTGCAGGAACAGGCGGGAAGGGCTCCCGACCAGCTCGGCGGGTCGGGCAGCAGCCTGGCTGGGCTGCATGTCGCGGCAGCGCTCATCCGCGTGGGAGAGCAGCACCCGGGAAAAAACCCCGGGATAGGGACAGGGTTGGCTGTGCTCTGAGCATCGCCAGGTCCTTGGCCTTTGCTGTCTCCTGCAGGACAGAGGGCTGGGAGCTAAGCCAGGAATTAGGAAAGCCGTGCTTAGTTGCTCCACTGTGATCGTCAACAGTTTCACTGCTCTTATGCAATGTAAACTGGAGGAGGATCAGGATCTTGGAGCGGTCGCCCAGGAAGCAGGGCGAACTCCACGGAGAAGTTTTAATGTGGGGAGAAAGATCTCCAAATGGAAAAAGATCTCCAAATGGATTCTATGGTTTGATTATGGAAAGATCTCCAAATGGATTCCATTCTATCTCATTTGGATATAGGTTAGGAGCAGAAAGATGAACAGTCGAGCATTAGGTAGATGTGCTGCTTTCTTCTGTATTGCCTGGAATATTCTTGTGCTGGCTTTAGAAATGCAGTAACCAAAATTGTGCCAGGTCATAATTTACGGTCATAACTGAAGTTATTACATATTATGTATGAATAGGCACTCTGCCTGCCCCCATAAAAAAACCCAAACCAAGAACAGGGCTGTGCCCTGCTTGGCGGTTCCTGTCTTCGACTGAGAGGAGCTACTGAGAACGTGGACGCCAGAGCCAGGAGGCTCCAGCACTGCCAGGTCCTTTGGGGCCAATACAGCCCCAGCTCCAAGCGGGCAGCGTGTGGCTGTGCCTGTAAGGGCAGCTCTTACTTCCGATGCAGTTCACAATGGCCTCCTGGCACTTCTGGATACCCAGTCTGAATTTCTGTAGTTCTGGACGAAGTCTGTAGCCTCGGTGATAAAACACGAGTGCAAATTCAAAGTCACCCATGGTGTAGAGGGTCTCGGCTTTTTGGTAAAGTCCCTGAAATGACAGTTAATAAAGAGGCCACTGGACAGTCCAGTACCTTTCCTGCCAAGCAGAAGTGAGTTTCTCCCCAATGCCCAGAGCTCCACACAGGCGACAGCCCTGTCTTTGCCCCCCACCCCCCGCAGACTCTCTCACCCCATCGTGCTCTTTACCTTGGAGAACGTTTTGTCATTTTGCAGAGAGGCTTCCGCGTCCTTCAGGGAATTCTCCGTGTCTCCAAGTTTAAGGTAACACTTTGAGCGAGCAACGAGGCACTGCCTGTCACCGGGCCGCAGCAGCAGTGCCTGGGACACGGGAGGGACACGGATGGGACCTGCTCCAGGGCTGCGTGGGGCTTGGAGTCACCTCCTCGGGCCCTGTCCCCTCTGGGGCCATCTCCTCAGCCCGTGTCCATCCTGAGTCACCTCCCCAGGCCCTGTCCCCCCTGGGGCCACCTCCCCAGCCTGTGTCCCCCCGGGACCACCTCCGCAGGCCCCGTGCCGTGGCGGGCACCCCCGGGCAGTCCCCACGCACGTTGGTGAAGCAGGGCAGCGCCTTGTCGTGCTCGCCCCGCCGGACCAGCAGGGTCCCCTCGGCCACGAAGCTGGGGAAGGTGCCGGGCGGCACCTCGGCCGCGGCCTCCACCATCCCGCGGCCCGGCCTCGCGTCGCCGTCGCCGCCGTCGCCTGGCAACCGCCGCCTGGCAACGGCGGCTTCCGGCCCCGCCCCCTAGGCCGTGTGGTCGCCGCTCCGCCCCGCCGCGGTTTGGGCGCCCCCTAGCGGGCGGGCGGACGGGGCTGGGGGGGGTCCTGTCCCGCGTGTCCGTGTCCCCGTGTCCCCCTCCCCCGCAGTGTGGTTTGCGGACCGTCCTGCCCCGTGTCCCCGTTTTCCACCCCCGGCAGCCTGATTTGGGACCATCCTGCCTCGTGTGCCTGTCTCCCCTGGCAGCGTGATTTGGGACCATCCTTTTCCACGTCCCCGTGTCCCCGTGTCCCTCAGCACTGTGATTTGGGGACCATCCATTTCCACGTCCCC
>NW_020455613.1:434530-435398 GCF_003342845.1 Nothoprocta perdicaria
CAGCACTGTGATTTGGGACCATCCTTTTCCACGTCCCCGTGTCCCCATGTCCCTCAGCACTGTGATTTGGGGACCATCCTTTTCCACGTCGCCGTGTCCCCATGTTCCCCAGCACTGTGATCCAGGGACTGTTTCAGCTTCCGGGCACGGCTGGGTGGCTGTTGGGGCCCGTGGAGGCCGCAGGGGGGAGAGGCCGCCGCCTCCCCCACGCTCCCGGCAATCGCGGCTTCCTGCGGCCCCTCCGTGGGGAATTCGGAGGCACTTTGTTCCAGCGGGTGACTCAGCGGGGGCGGCCGTGTCCGTCCTGCTCCGATGACGCTCCCGCACGGAGCGCCCTGGAGCTGGACCTCACTGCGAGGCGGGGACACGCTGGGTTGGGGAAGGACGCGGTGCCGGCGCCCCGTGCTGCCGTGCCAGGAGGGTCATGGCGCTGGGACGGGGAGGCCAGCGGGACCCCGTCCCCACGGAGGGGAGGCCGGGGCCTCCCGCACGGCTGCTCCGGAGATGCCAGAGCTGCTCCGGGGGCACCGGCCCCAGAGCCCTGTTGGCCGAGGGGGTGCTGGGGAACATGGAGGAGGCGACAAGGAGCACGGCGGGACACAAACGGCTCTCGCTGGTGGCTGGTGGCCCACAAAGGCGGCCAGCAGGCCCGGGGCAGGCCGGAGGGCTGGGGACAGGGGGGTGGCGGCCACGCGGCCCCCGCGTGCCTCGGCTCTGCTGACGTCACGCCGTGTTTGCCCACGTTCCTCCCCGCCCCGCCGCGGGAGGGGGAGGGGGCGGTTCAGGGCCGCGGCCGCCGCCTCCCTCGGGGGAGGGGGCGGAACTACGTCTCCCACGATGCCGCGCGCGTGCGCGCCCCACCGGCGGC
>NW_020455613.1:435803-459227 GCF_003342845.1 Nothoprocta perdicaria
CGGGAGCGGGTGGAGAGCGTTTGGGGAGGGGTCCCTTCTTGCTGCCTCCTTTTAACGGCGCCGGGCGAACAGGGCGAGGGCTGCCGGGCCGGGCCCCGTGCAGGGCCGCGAGCAGCCGCCCGGGCTCCCGCTGCCGCCCGCGCGGGGCCCTGCCCCGCTCCGCGCCCGGGGCTCCGCGCGGGCCCGTGCCCGCCGAGGCCGCCGTGTCTTTGCCCGGGACCAACCGTGTTCCCAGCGAGCGATGCTCTTATTTCTCCTGCTACAGTCAAGGAGACTTCACCCTGATTCTGTTCCCGCTGCCTTCTCCGGTTTCCCCATCTCTGCCTATTTTTGCTCAGCGTTTTCCTTTGTCTAGCCCCTGATTTTGCAGGGCGGGCGCATCGGTTGTGTCCAGCAAACACAACGGCATCAAGCTCTTCAATCCTTGTCCAACTTGCCACCCTCGCACTGGGAATCTTTCCTTATTTGCTAATGCGCTTGAGAAACTTTGCCTGAGAACCGTCTGTTTTGGCGTGTTTGGCTGGTGACATTCTAGGGAAGCAAGAGCTCCTTGCACCCCAGGGCGGGCGGCTTGATCTGTTTGTGCTGCAGCCCCTGGACTTGCTGGGGAGGGCTGGGGGTTAAAAAAGGGCTTTTTAGCAAGGTGGCCGTGCGCGGTTATGTAAAGCTACCTTGCTGCAGGCACGCTGTTTGTTTTGGAGCGGTTGGTAAATGTAACGCAATTCCACCGGTGAAATCTGTGACGCTTCTGCATGTAACTTATTCCTGCAGCCGAGATCCACCTGTGCAAACAGTCGTGGGATGTGACGTCCCCTCCGTGGAGGTCCCTGCACGTTCAGGAGAGCGGACGGTCCCTGCACCCCTCGAGGTCACCCAGATTTGGGGCCTGAAGCCCTAAGGCAACTGCAGTTTGTAGTTTCACTTGATCCTGAATAGCGGTGAATGGATCAGTAGAAGAGAATGCTGTGCGGTGCTTCCCATTCCTTAGGGAGAGAGGGAATCACTGGTTTTCCCTGCTATCTTTTCCTAGTGATGCACCAGGCGCTCACTGGCGTTAGTTGCTGCTGCAACTGTTTACTGGAAAACAAGACTATTCGTGTCGGCTGTGAGGTCCTGGCATTGGGAAGCGGTGAGATCCCCGCTCTCTGTCCCGTGCTGACCTGCGGTCAGGGCTCTTGCCCCATGTTTGCAGGGAACAGAAGCAACCAGGCCCGGGAGGGCTGCGCCTCTTGCCCGAGCACGGCGCTGGGAGCTGCTGATGCTCTGGGTTTTTTTTTTCCCTGCTAATTCTTCAGCTTAGCAGCTCAGCAGGCTGAAGCGTTTGCTCTGGGCTGTCTGTCCCATGGGAATGGCAGGGTAGGGGCTGCCGCAGAACCCAGCGAGGGATGGGATTGAAGGCTTGCTGGGGTATTGAGAAAGGTCTCTGCGAAGCATTGGGAAATAAGGGCCAAAGAGCCCCATCCCGCTGCTCTGCTGCTGTGGGATGGCTCACGTTGCATGAGGGTTTGTTTGTTTTCACCTTGCAGTGATCTTGTAGGTTTTCTCTCCTTGTGCCACTTGCATTCCTGCAAAAATCAGGTGGTGAAATGGGGAGAAAGAGGAGCCGCAGAGCGTGGATGGGGTGAAGCCTGTGGCCAGGTGGACGTGGAGGTGGACGGTTCCGCAGGGCCTCACTGCGGGGAAGGCCCCTGCGCTTTGTGTCCCCATGCTCAAGCAGTCCCCTTGGTGTCCTTGCTATTCCAGATGTTTGGGTTTTCTTTGCACGGTCCTGAGTAGGACTGGGAATGTTGTCCTGGGTTGCTGGGTCCAGCTGCGTACAGTTGCTGACCCTTATCGTGGTCATTGATGTGACTAGTGTGAATGTGACTGTTTTAATTTGGAGATGCACATTCAAAATCCGTCGTGGTGTTCAAGATCTCTGTCACCTTGGAGAAGCACAGCGTGGTTTCTTCTTAAGAAAGGCATTCGTTGTTTTTGCTGCCTTCCTTTTCCAACTGCTTTTACTGCGTGAAATGGGACGCTGCCTTTGTGGGTCTGGCCTTTAGGCTCCTGTAGAGGAGGCAGTTGATGGACTCGCAGGGGCTTAGAAAGCAAGGACGTTCCAGCTTCCTACCAGGCAGAACAGATACCAGCAGATAACCTGGGGCAGGGAGTAATCCCAGAAATAGCACTTCTCAAAAGCAGATGTTGTAGTGGAAAGTTTTGAGCAGTGGGGCCCGAATTTGGTACAGGGTGTGTCTGTGCTGCTGCACGATGAGGTGGCAGTGGTGTGAGGCCATCCCTCAAAGGGAAACGGATCAGAGTTTTCCAACATCTGGCTCTCTCTCCCCAATTCTGGAAAAAGAGCCAGATTAGGGGCAGTGTGGGGTAGCCCTTCCTTGCTCAGGTGGGGTCTACAGGCTTATTTACAAGGGAGGATCGCAGCGTGGGTTCTGTGCACTGTGTTTGCAGTTACCCGTGGGAGCTGTCCCGTCCCCTGCGTACACATAACCAACTGCTTTCCCCCCGGAGCAGGCAGCCATGTCCGCCAAGGCCATCTCGGAGCAGACAGCGAAGGAGTTCCTGTACAAGTACATCTGCACATCCTCCGCTATCCAGAACCGCTTCAAGTATGCGCGGGTCACTGCCGACACCGACTGGGCCCGGCTCACGCAGGAGCACCCCTGGCTCGTGAGCGAGGTGAGCAGAGAGGCTGGGATCAGCCTCTTCCACCTGCAGCGCCTGCTTGCAACACTGATGAGGAAACAGGCGCTGCCCAGGGCTGTGATTATAAAATTTACTTGAGGATTTGGCGAGATACAGCAGCAGAGACGTTGGCAAGTTAGGAGCTGCTGCAATAACTATGAAGAAGTTGGTCTAGGCTAATTCTGGTAGAACAAGAGGGCTGTGTGATCTGAAGATGTCAGTTGGTGTTTTCTCTGTGCTTCCTAGCTGTGCATTTTCTGCAGGGAATGTGTCTCCAGAGCTGCTTTTATTAGCTGTCCACCCTGGCCGCTTTCCAGTGGCTAATTATATTAAGCCATCAGTTAATGGCTTAATATAGTGGCTAATTCAGAACAGGGATATTTCACATTCTTTTACTTACTGATTGATAGAAACCTGACAATAAGTAATTGGAATCCAGTCTGCTCAGCTGCAAGAGTTAGGTGAAAATAGGAAAATATCAGTAGGGCTTTTTAAAAGATTGCAGGAAGCCAGAGGAGGGCAAGGACAGTGCCTGGTCCTCAAAACAAGCTCCTGGACTGCCAGAAGGGCTGCGGTGTCTGCTCAGCAACATGTTGGGGTTTGGCTCTGCTCTAAGTTGCAAAAGTTCCAGGGTTTAGCTGGCTGTGTGGGAGAGCAACACCCATTTCTCAGCAAAAGTGGTATTTGCAAGCTTGGGAAAATGACTCTTTATAAGATATCTAGAAAAATGTACTTAGATAAACAATGACAGTCAGCTACAATACAGTAGTGTGTGCATGATACTTGGCTGTAGCTGGTCCCAGGTGTAGCAGAGAGGTTCCTAATCAGCTGGCTGTGCTTGTGGCTGTCTCTGTGACAGCCTCGCTTTGTGAGCCTCCTCTTACAGAGCAATATCAATTCCAGGATGTATCTTATGGAAATGGTTCACAGAACCGAGCGTGTTCAGCGTGAGTTCTCATAGAAAGGGAGTAGGCAACACAGTTATTTCAACACTTGCATCGAAAGAGTTGTTATCCAAGTTGCAGAAATCCAGACCTGGCAGCTCAGGCTGTGCCGATACCCAGGTGTCTCTGAGGAAAAGTAAGGCAGCTTCTCGTCAAAACACTGCAGGCACGTTGCACCTAGAGATGCGTTTGTTAAACAACTGCAGCATGTTAGGCACCAGCCAAGAGATTACAACACGTATTCCCAGAGAGATTCTCTAGAGAACTTAAATTCCAGATTCACCATCTGCAGAGAATCTCTATCCAAAACTTCTGTCTCTTAATCCCTTTTGCATGGTATTGCAGCGCCTCGTGGTGAAGCCAGATCAGCTAATCAAGCGGCGTGGGAAGCTTGGGCTGGTTGGAATTAATCTCACTTTGGATGAGGTGAAAGTTTGGCTGAAACAGCGCTTGGGCCACGAAACCACAGTGAGTACCAGCCGCAAGCGGCAGCGAAATCTTGAGGACTTGGGTATTTTTTTCTGTCTGCTTGCATCGTGAATCCTAGCGTGTGGGTATTTCTTTAGTCCTATTAATGTAGTGTCCTACTTAACACCCACTGCCCTGTGAGCTCTATGGGGCTTGTGCCATGAGAGCTCAGCAGGAGCTGGTGCTGTTCTGAAAATGTTTCGTTTGGGAGTCAGCAGCTGATAGCTCAAATGCCATCTAACTTGACTGTGAAGTTGCTTCACATAAATACCCCAGGCACATGTAACAAGACAGGTATAAAAGCTGTCATAAAATTATCCTTTCGTAGCCAGCCAGTGTGTTTTGGCTGAAGACCAAGTGATGTTTCAAGCCCTTGTTTTAACTCAGGGCTAGCTGATAATATTTCTTCTGGGAATGCTGTTGCAATGCTAGTGATAAAGAAGGGGCTGCCATCCCGTGTGCCGTGGCCTGGGAGCTGGTGGGGCTTCATCTCAAGGAGATGGGGCTTTGTGCCCGGGGTGATTGATGTGCAGGAGGCTGTTGTGAAACAGCAGCAAGCGCCTTGCGTGAAGAGGGGGGTGTCGAAATAATGCTGAGCACGATCTCATCCTAGGAAAGACTGTGCCAAGGACTTGGGATGGTCTCCGGTTTTGGCTCCCAGAGCAGCATCTTCAGGAGCAGGGCATCAATTGTGGCATCTGGAGGAGTGTCCCTTGAGCAAAACGTTTGATTTTGGGTAGCGGGAAGGCTCCTGTGCAGAACAGTGCTGAGGCCCTTGCTGTGGCCTCTGCTGCTGCAGGGAAGAGGTTGAAAGGTCTCACTGTCCACTTCTAAGGTGGCCCCTGGGTGCTTCCCTGCTCCTTCCAGGGTGGCTCCTGGGTTCAGGCCATTGCTGCTGCCCCTTGCTGCCCAGCTCAGGAGTATGAGAGGCAGCAGCAGGGCCAGACACAGAGCTGGCTTCCCAGGATGCATGTTGGAGAGATGCTCAGGAGGAAACGATTCTACTCAGAGCAATGTTAGTTTTCAAAGCACATCTTATGCTGTCATAAATGTTAATATTGGATAAGCATTTATTGGTGTCTGTCTCTGTTTTCTGTCTACAGATTGCTAATGCTAAGGGAGTCCTGAAGAATTTCTTGATTGAGCCCTTCGTCCCCCACAAACAGGTCTGTATCCCAATTAGAGCATAAAAAAGGTGCTTTTGAATCTCTTCCGACCTGCATGGTGCTCAGACAAATCAGACAGATTGATGTAGTGAAGGCAGAGGCTGGGGAGCGTGTTGTCAAGCTGTCAGGACTGATGCATGTTGTCAGAGCCGTGCGGACGTGCAGCGTTGGTCCCTGCAAAGGCTTGTCAGGAACGGTGTTGGGTGCTCAGCTCCCATGAGGAGGGCCCAACTGCCAGGGAAAAGGTGCCTTCCTGCTGCTTGCTCCTGGTGCTCCCATGTGTGAACAACAAACTGACGTGGGAGATGTCCCAGTTTGTGCTGGTGACATCTGTGTCCTCTGTCACGGTGTTGGGGAAGGGACCGTTATCTGAGTAGTGTAGGTGCTTTCACTGCACCCAGGAAAGGGTGGTGCTGACTACTAAGCTAGAGTGAGGTTTGTACTTGAGCTGTGCAAGGTGGGAGCAGCAGTGATGGGGGTTTCTTCCTACAAGTGGAACATGCTGCCCCTGTGGTAGGTTTTAGCAAGGCGAAGCACTCTGGGCCCTACCACCTTCCCTCCCAGGCCAGCACTGTTTGATTCTGCTCCTCTTCCTCAGAAAGCCCAGAAATGAGCGCTGCTGCCCGCTCCCTGGCAGCCTCACCCTGCCCCGTGTGCCGCTGCTGCTGCAGGCTCCTTTCCCGTGCACCTCGGGTGGCTCATTCTGCTTCTACTGCAGGCGGAAGAGTTCTACGTGTGCATATACGCTGCCCGCGAGGGAGACTATGTCCTTTTCTACCACGAAGGAGGTGTGGATGTGGGAGACGTCGATGCCAAAGCCCAGAAGTTGCTCGTAGGGGTGGATGAAAAGCTGAGTGAATCGGATATAAAGCAACATCTCCTGCAGCATGCACCAGCAAGTAAAAAAGAGTAAGTAGGGATGTCCGGTACCCTGCCAGCTCTGGGCACTGCCAGCTGCTCAGAAGCACCTTCCTCCTCCCATTTTTTAAGTGCAACTTCCTTTCACACTGTTCCACCCTAACAGTCACTCTGCTGACCTTTTTGTTGCTCGCAAGAATGTGCCGTGCATCATAAATTCAAGTTTTTGACGTTTTCTGAGCATCTTGGAAAACTGAAAACAAGTGTTGGTGGCACTTTGAGCCGTTGCTTGACAGGAGTGCTCTGCTCAGTCTAGCAGAGCCTTGACCTGGGTGGTGTCAGGGACGTGGATGGCATCTAGATCCTTCATGCTGAGATGGAAATTTCCCTTATTTAGTAATGGGAACGGGATGGGAGTCTGGCTGCTAGTTCAGGAATGTTTTGTGCCTTACCTGATTCAGCTATTTCAGGAGAATATTTTCTTAGCTGTTTCTAAGCTTACTGCAAACTGAACTGTAGGTCTGAACTTCTACATTTCATTTAATTAAATGCCTATGGTGGGCATGACTGGCTTCATTTGGCAATAAAAGGTTGAAGTATGCTGTCTCTAATGCAGTTTATTCCAGTCCCTTCCCCATCCCACCTAATGAATCTTAGATCTGACAAAGATGCACGTCTGGCATTAAGAAACAGAGATCTATCTCGGTCTTGCTGAGATTAAATAGACTGAACATCCATCTGATAGTTGAGCAACTGTGTTCTCAGGGGTTTGGTGGAGTGTAATTAAGATGAGTCATCAAGGTCTTCCTTTCCTTGAGTCATCACCTAGGCTTCTTCCAGAGAAGATGAATGAGAATGAAATAAAATTGATACAGACTAAATTTGCAGTTGGCCGCTGATACAAATGAAGCAGAGCAGGCTGTATTTTATATTTGGCTGCTTTAATGAATCTATATTTAATTTATTTTTTTTCCCTTTCAGTATCTTGGCTAGCTTCATCTCTGGCCTGTTCAACCTTTATGAAGATCTGTATTTCACGTACCTGGAGATCAATCCATTAGGTAATTGGTGCTTTTTTGGAGCCCGGGTGCAGGACTTCCTGTTCATCTGTTTTAAAATATTGAATGTGTATTTCACTCTTCTGTGGTTTATGTAGTTCACAAAAGTATTAGGTGATGCCACAAAAGAAATACAAAGGTAACTGATGTCCCTCGGAGCATTCAGTTAGATGAATCCAAAAGGGAGACAGTTAGTAGGTGCTGCTGTCTGTTATCTAATTTCCTGCTATAAATTAAAAACTTCTGCTACTGAGGTTGAGTCAGAGGTGAAGAACATGGAAATTGCTCTGAATTAGAGCAAAACGATGTTGAGCTCGAGCCTGCTCCATGACCGTGTAGTTGATTCAGTAGTTGAATCAGTAGTTGATTCTTAGGAGACTTCTCTGGGTTTGCTAGATGTTGCTAAATAACAAGGGTGGAGATAGGGGAACAAACACGATCCAGCTTCTGTAATGATCTCTGCATGGTTTTTTTATTGTTTTTTGAGCAAATCCATGTAGTTTCCCTCCATACAAAATGCAGCTGAGTGTTATTTCTCAAACGCTGCGTTTGAGAGTCGAGTTGTACGTGTCAGAGTTGTATGTGTTATTTCTCAAACGCAGTTGTAACCAGCGACGGCGTCTACATCCTCGACCTGGCTGCCAAGATTGATGCGACTGCCGACTACATCTGCAAAGTGAAGTGGGGCGACGTGGAGTTCCCCCCTCCCTTCGGCAGGGAGGCCTACCCGGAGGCAAGTGGCACCCCTCTTGGGCCCACGTCCCCCACCACACACATCAGTTCCTTGTCGCTGTGTTTGTGACACTGGGATTATCCTCTCTAGGTTTTGCTGCCTCGTTTCAAGTGCTTTGCTGTTCCATTCATAAGCAGAGCATCGAGCCTGGGCAAACCTGTGTAGTAGCAGTGTTTCTCCTTATAGCATTTTTGATTTGAGGTTACTTGCTGTTTTTGGATTTTCTTTCGGTTCTTTCATTTAGAACTGAGTTTTCTTTAGGTAGGGTTTTATATTTAACTTCACTGAATTACATGCCAGAAGCTCTGCTGTTGTCATCTTTATCTGGTTCTTGCACTGCTCCCCTGTCAGCATTATTATTTTGGGAGGAGCACTGGTTGCTGGCAGGCTTGTGGGCTGGCACGTCCTCAGTGTTTTAGTTTAATTCCTGAGAACAAGACACCAGGTAGGTGCAAAAGCTGTAGGAGTGTACGTTCAAGCAAGATCCTCTCAACAATCACATTTTGAAGAATTCTGAGGAAATTAAGATATTAATCTACCTGTTGGCCTGGAAAGCAAAGAATGAGAAGTGGCCTAAGGACAAACTTTTTGTTCCAAGACTCAAGTGCCTGTTCCCTCTCGGAATTACCTGGACTTGTGCTGCTAGTTGCACAGTTGGCTGCTTCATGCATAGGCTTCCTGTAGCTTCATGCTGTTGGAAGCTGAGCTCTTTCCTTAATTGTGCCGGCATTTACTGCAGGTGGCCCTTTTACTGTCTCCAGAAGGAGTTTTGTCCTTCTGATTTTTTTCATTTTAATAATTATGTGTAAACCAGGGCAGGTTTCTGTATCGGGGCCAAGAAATCCATTTAGTTGTTTCTCTCCCTGTAGCTTGCTGGATGCCAACACTTAACTCAATTTGCTCTTTAATGGATTAGTTCAGTTTTAGCCTCTCTGAATCATCCCTCCACAAGTCACTGTGAAGGTTATGATGTCAGTGTCTTCACTGAGCATGTTAATGAACTCCCAGGAACGTGCTTCAACAGGCAGGCCCGCCGGGGGACAGGGACACTGTGGGGAGCCAAATGACAGTGCTCTGGGTGACTGTGTCCTTGGCTGCAGCACAGCCAGGGCATGGATCTGTGCGTGCCTGTTTTAATTTCCCTTGGTCTCCGGCTGCTGACAAGGTCAGAACAAGACTTTTCAATTTGGAGACATTTGATTTGGGGGAGAGAGACATCCTTTTTTCTTGCGGCTCTGATACGTGGAGCCGTGAAAGTGAGGAGCTTCCAAGAGCTGCTGAGCTGTGGTGGAAAAGCCTGACAAAATGGAAGGGCCAGTGCAGTGCAGCTTAGTGAAACAGCAGAGTGAAACCTTATGAAGACAGCAAGTATTCTTTGGAGGCTCTGATCTTGCCAAACAAGAATCATATTATGAGTTTGTTCAAGCCAGTTTCTCCTTTGAGTTGTCTTCATGCATTCTGTTTTCAGTGTTCTGTCTTGGAGAACATGTAACACAATCAGTTGTGGACTGTGAGAGATGAGTTGAGTTTCTTTTCCGTATCGAAATCATGTTTGTAATTCCAGTCCCCATCAAGGGGAGATGTGGGAGGGCTACAGCCCTGGAACTTGGGCACAGCCTCTCCTTGGCTCTGTGAAGAGGGTATAGTAATTGGGATTCTCAGTACTGTTTTCTGCTCTTTCTGCAGGAAGCCTACATTGCTGACCTGGATGCCAAGAGTGGAGCCAGCCTGAAACTCACTATTCTCAATCCCAAAGGCAGGATCTGGACCATGGTGGCTGGTGGCGGCGCCTCTGTGGTTTACAGGTACCAGAAACTGTTATAGGTATATAGCGTTATAGATTGAGATATATAGAGTTATATATACACACCGATATATTGAAACTGTCCCTTTCCTAGGAATGCTTTATAGTTTTCAAGTAACTATAAAAGCCCTAATGAGTAACCTCTTAAATGGCCTTTTCTTACAGCGACACCATTTGTGACCTGGGGGGTGTGAATGAACTGGCAAACTATGGTGAATACTCGGGAGCTCCAAGTGAGCAACAAACGTACGACTACGCTAAGACTATTCTGTCCCTCATGACCCGAGAGAAACACCCTGAAGGTAAGAAAGAGGCTGGAGTTTGGACTGTAGCAGTTGTAATGAACTGGTTGGCAAGGGTGTATAGCTCAAAGTCATTTGAATGTGCAGGTGGTTTTAGAGGAAAAACAGGAGGATTCTGGTCTGTTTTTGTATTTAGATCTGCCTGGAAGAGCTTGTTAATGTGTGGTTTCCTTCTGGATGCAATAGCAGTGGGCTTCTTTCAGCTCTTCCTTCAGAGACAGGACTTGTATTTTTCCATGCCACAAAGAATATAAATGTGGATCAAGAGGTTCTTACCAGAAAAATTTTAGCTTGGTATAAAGCTCTTACCTAGGCTTTGCTCAATACCCTCAGCAGAACTGTTGTTTAGTCTGAGCTACAGTACTGTTTGACTTCATGTTCTAAACTGCTGCATGGTCTAGAAGTAACTCGGTTCTTTAAACAGGTTGTTTTACTTAGTGTTTCCTTCCTCAGGTAAAATCCTGATCATTGGAGGCAGCATTGCTAACTTCACCAATGTGGCAGCCACTTTTAAGGTAAGTGATTACTGATTGTGAGCCCCATGTGCACTCCATGGCTTTAAGCTTCTTTCCTGCAGTTCAATCCCTCTTCCTTCCCCTGCAGAGAGACCAAGTGCTCGGTTCCCTTTTGCCTTCTCGGACACTTTTGAGCGCGGATTGGAGTGTGTGCTAGGGACAGAGATGGTAGAATGTCTTTATTGCCTTGCATAGGTGATGCTATTTCTAAAGGCTGCAGCAGTAGTACAGTTTCACTCTATATATTCTCTTCTTAGGGCATTGTGAGAGCAATTAGAGACTATCAAGGCCCTCTGAAGGAGCATGAGGTGAGGATCTTTGTGCGAAGGGGAGGCCCGAACTACCAGGAAGGACTGCGTGTCATGGGAGAAGTAGGTAAGAACCATCCACTTGAGTTTTGTTCTTGCCTTGTTTCTCCTCCTTGCTTTCTGGGGTGGCTTCTCAAGGCTTCAGCAGAAGCTCATCTTGTCCCCCTATTTCCTACCCCCAAACCTGACTGTTTCTGCATGCATCCCCAGGGAAGACCACCGGGATCCCCATCCACGTCTTCGGCACGGAGACTCACATGACTGCCATCGTGGGCATGGCCCTGGGCCACCGGCCGATCCCCAACCAGCCTCCTGCTGCAGCCCACACTGCCAACTTCCTCCTCAACGCCAGCGGCAGCCCCTCGGTGAGTCCCCCTCTTGCAGGAATTCTGGCTGCCCTCAGTTGTAAGGCCTTGCAACGGTGCTTGAAAACCACAACCGTACAAAGAAAATACCCGATCTCCAATTTCTGACATGCTTTTCTCCTACTGACTTGGCTTCTAAATCTTTCAGACTCCGGCACCAAGCAGAACAGCCTCTTTTTCTGAGTCCAGAGCAGATGACATTGCTCCAGCCAAGAAGGCAAAGCCAACAGCACCTCTTGGTAAGTGCAGCACTGTGTAGGATCACTAGCAGTTCTTTTCTGCTGCACATTGTCAAGAGAGCAGGACCTAGTGCATTCCGCTCAGTTGAAAAATAGAGATTTAACTATTGCTTTCTCTAGTTAGAAAGATAAGCAATTTTGTGAAAGCTGTCATGTTTGCTTTTTTTTAATTTGTTTGTGTGCTGTTAGCTTAAACAAGGTGAGTTGAGTTGTTTTGGTCTGGGATGTCCCTTTCAAGGGAATAGGGTGACTTGAATTCTGGCTTTCCTGTTTCTTGTCATGTAAGATCAGTGGAAAGTTTGGAGTCTCAGGACTGTGGTTGGTGAGGTGATGTTATGGGATGGCGTTGGAGCTGTGTGGCTATTCCAAGTCCTTCCTAGTATGTGCATCTTCCTGGAAGAACCTTCTATAAACAGTGCTGAAGCCCACGTCAGGTCGGAGTTGTGACCTGTTCCTCAAATGACTGGCATCTGGGGTTACTGCTTTTTGTACTTAAGATTGTAGGGAATGTCTGTGGTGTACTGATTTGCAAGAGCTTGGGCAGCCTTTTGGTTGTACTTTTGGAAGCCTTATTGGGTGAGAGCTTGCTTGTAAGGGAAGGAAAGCAATAGCAAAACTGGTCAGGGAGAAAACGTGATGCTGTCCTGCCCTTCCCTTCAGTGTGAGGAGATACTGCTCTTGTTTGCAGCAGATGTGACACAATGGCAGCAGGATTCAGAACTGTCAATCTATTTTTTTTTTTAAAGCTCTGCTCAAGCAAATTTGAACTGTGGAGCTTACAGTGCAGGGAATTGTCACCTCAACCTGAAATGTGTCTTCCTCAGAAGCAAAACCCTTTGGATGGCAGCATGCAGAGCTAAGTGTCCAGGCACTTGGAGAAGGAGTACAATGGGGAATGCTCCGGGCTTTTCTGTACAAGCTAATTCTGCTGGTATTTCCCAGCAGGGTTTTATTTGGTATTGCTTTAAAAAGGAACTGTGCAGTTGAGGGTGGGTTTCAGAGCTGCCTGGCACCATGGGCACAGAGTGTCTATCTTGTAACACAGAATCTAGCCATTAAAAAGAGCTGTGTAGCTTTTCTTTGTACTTGGTGAAGGAGGAAGAAGAAAAAGGCATTTGGTTTGGAGTCTCTGATTTTCTAGACTCTGCTTTAAACCAAGGAGCTGCTGGGTGACAGCAGACAACTGTGTCATCTAGTTGCATGAGTGATTCTCTCTCCAACAGATTCAATCCCAGCTTCAAGACCTGGTACAGGTAGGACACGTGTGACTAGCTGAATGTGTCTGGCCTTGCTGGCAGCTGATGTTTTTAGCTGACCTTTTTTGTTTTCATTGCTGTTTTCTCTCTCAAAGTTTGCAGTGTTGTCTGGTCCTTGCCTTCCCTCCTGCCCAGTATACATAGTTGGCACCATACGAACTCTTTAGCTGGTTTTGAAGTACCCCTTACCCCCTCGGTTGCAAAGGGAGATTTGTTGCTTCTGGGGGAGGGAGGGACAAGGTCTCGAACACTTCTCTCCCATAATCATTAGGGAGGAAGTCTCAGCACGTATGAAGCCTTTTGTTTCAGAAATGAGGGAATTGCCAACTTGTTCCCTCAAATGAGGGAATCCTTAGGGAATATTCCTAATAACTGGCCCCTTGTTCTAAAGGGAAGCCCCGTAACCTGGATGCGCGCAAAGGAGCCTTGGAGGGCACAGCCAAGGCACCCAGGGAACCCAGTGATCCTGTGGCTGTGCGGTTTAGCAGGCCATGAAAGCTGGTGCTCAGGGAGGCTCTGGGCACTGGTGTAAGGCCCTGAGCTCTGTGCTGGGTAGGAACGAGTGCTGAATCGGGGGCAACGTGAAGTCTGGAGCTCCCTTCCCCTTGTGCTTTGAAGTGGAAGAGGAGGAGGGCAGAGCGGTCTCTTAGATTCTTCCTTGTATGATGCTAGGCAAAAATCATTCCCCTCCTGGGCCTGCATTTTCCTGTTCTTATGGATGTGAGTGTTACTGCATTGCAGTTACCTGCAAGAAAAATGTATTTTTTGGGGTGGAGCCAAGCTTTCTAAATATTAAGATGTGTGGCAGCTCGTCTGAATTGTGACCGTGTGAAGTTGGAGGAATTAGTGACTGATTTCTTGGTGGAGAACGGTATCTCGTAGAGTCCTTAACGTTGTCTGCCTGTGATTCAAAGCCGGAAAGAAACAGAGTTGGGATCAGCTCTGACTTGAGGAATTGGCTCAGACTTGAAAGAAACTGTGGGGAATCAAAGGGAGTCAAAGTCAATGGTTTGCTGTGACAAGTGATGTAAATGTACTTCAAGCAACTAGTCCATCTTCACTAGCTGAACTACTGCCTTTCCTGTGACTCTGTCCTCCAAAGCCAAGTTTTGGGTTGCATTGATGATTGTCCCAAGAGTTAATGAATTCTTAAAATCAAAAAACTAGAGGGGGCAAGTAGTTTCTGCCTGTTCCTGTGCTCCCCTGTTTCCTGCTGTGGCCTCCTGATAGGTGTATCTGGCCTTGTGTGGTCCTCTCACAAGGACTTTTATTATTAGTAGTATATGTCATAAAGTATATGGCATTATTAGTAGTATATGGCATAAAGTTTCCTGTTATCACTTTGCAGAGGGGAAAAGAAAAAGGTTCCAGGAGAACATGGTTGATCTCTTGGAGAGAGGAGGTATCTGCCCCTTCTGTGAAACCCAAAACCTGGCTGTTGTTCAGAATCCTGGGAAGGAAATGCTGCTTCATCTGCAGTTTCTTCCTTAATTTGGCTAGTGTGGCTACTACCTCGTGCAGCTGAGCTCTTGGGTCTGGTTTGGAGGGAGGGCAACGTGCTTATTTGGGGGTCTTTCAGCAGGCGTTTGGCGCGTGGCTTTCGTCCTGCCCAGCTGTACATTTGGGGTGTGTTTGTCTCGTCGTCTTCCCTTTCCCGGGCAGGTAAAGCTACGACGCTGTTCAGCCGTCACACCAAAGCCATCATCTGGGGGATGCAGACGCGGGCAGTGCAAGGAATGCTGGACTTCGATTACATTTGTTCCCGGGATGAGCCTTCCGTGGCTGCCATGGTTTATCCGTTCACGTAAGTGTCCTTTGCCTGCCTGTCCTGAATCCTTCAGTTAGCTCCCTCTTTAGCAACTGCTGCTGTTCTTCAGCACAGCTCTGCCCTAATCTACATCTCTGCTCTCGTGCCTTGTTCCCTCCTGCCACCAGACTGGCTTTGCAGGCTGCTGCTTCTGTTTGCCTCGGCCATTGATCACAGGATGCTCTGTGAAATTTCATGGCTAAAATGGAGCTGTTTCAAGTCCCCGTTTCATCCATTTTCTGAGAGGGGCTGAGTTTGCTTTTTCCACACAACAGGTGAGGAAGGTGATACTAATTGGGCTCTCTTGCCCTAGCCCACTGGCTTACCAGAGACTGTCTTAGGTCTCTTCCACTTGCCTGGTATTCACTGCATAGTTGTCTGAAGCGAGTTGATTTGTGCCTGCTGGAGCTTTCCCCTCCAAGTATCAGCCAGAATCAGAGCAGCTTTACTGATTAGATTGAAGGGAGTCTGCCTAATATAAAAGCAAACAGAATTATTTTCCCCTCTCTTGTTTGTAGAGTCTGACAGTGGCAGCAGTTTCTTGCAGAGGGCAGAAGTCTGTAGATCTGTGGCCTGATGCAGAGGTCTCTCGTGCTCTTTGCCTTATTTAATCATAGTTGCTGGAGCTAGGTAATATGGTGAGGAACAGGGGTGGGGAGACACTACTAACTTGAGTATTTCACGTTGCCATCAGTCAGAATTGCCCCCCCCCTCCCCGTAAGGTCTCCTCTTACTGCCCTGAAGTGCTTGGAGTGTAGGGGAGTCTTTGCTGTTGAGCAGGATGGACAGAGGGGAGGGAAGGGGTGTCTGCTGGCAGAGCCCCTGGGAGGCTGGGTCAGTTTCTGTGGCATTCAGGGACACCCAGGGTAACTGGTGATTAATCAACCGCTGTCACGCAGAGGTTTCTTCCCCTGCTTGATTGCTCATTAAGCACCCTGTGCTCTTAGCCTGCAGCTCTGATGATAATTGCAGCTCTCATCCCTTCCCACCTAGTGCCTGTTCCCGGGTACTAAAACTGTAGAGTGCAGGCACTGTAGAGTGGTAGCTGTTTTATGAGGAAAAAGCTGTAGGGATAAAAAGTTTAGGCTCGAAAGGAACAATATTGTATTGGCAGGACCTTTGGGAGGAAGCCTGACTGGAAACTGGGAAGTGGTGTTACATTTGTGACAGAATGAGAACACAGCCGGTATCTCTAGGCTCTGAAGTGCCCGAGCAGCCCTGATACAATGGAGCTTCATTCAGAAAGTCTATTTTGTATGGAAAAACACTTGCAGAAGAACTTTTCCCAGGGGCATCCCCTCCAGTGTGTTGTGGAGGAGAATCACTGCAGCAGACCTGGAGAGTTGGCTGGTCCTTTAATTGCTACTGTGGCTCTTTACCACAGATACTGGCTCCCTGTTCCTGCAGCCTGGGATTCATAGAATCCTTAGAATCCTTAGGATTGAAAGGGACCTCTAGAGATCATCTAGTCCAAGCCCTCTGCATACACAGAGTTACCTACAGCAAAGATTGTTCCACCTGGAACACCTAGATTGCTCCAGTGCTGTAACGTGGCTTTGCATGCATCTCATTCATTGCTCTTTCTGTGCCTCATTCTGTCTTCCAGCTTGGAGTAGAATTAAGGCTCTGGTAGCTTCACAGTGGGAGAGCTTATTCATCTTGCTGGATGCTTCTGTCCCCATTAGCCCGTCTCCTTCCATATGCTGCTCTGTTCTGTACTCTGAAGAACTTCTGCTGTTAGTATGGTCCCTTCCTATGTACGCTCACGTGATAGTGAGTGTCTCGCAGTCAGTTTTGATGTCTGAGAACTGGGGTTTGTAACCCCTGTCTCTGCATGCCTTGTATCTCCTTGTCTTTGCAGCAGCCTTAACTTTGGGTCTTTGTTGTCTTCTCCTTCATAGTGGTGACCACAAGCAGAAGTTCTACTGGGGCCACAAGGAAATCCTGATCCCAGTGTACAAGAACATGTCTGATGCTATGAGGAAGCACCCTGAGGTGGATGTTCTGATCAACTTTGCATCGCTGCGCTCTGCTTATGACAGCACCGTTGAAACGATGAACTATCCGCAGGTGAGTCAGGAATCGAAAGCTCAGGAAAAGAAAGAAGTTCTTGCCCAAATTGTTGGGAGACCAGTGTCTCTTAAACTGTAACAACTCTAGCAAATTGTGTTTGGGGTCTGCTGGCCTGGCAGATGTGTATTGCAGTTCAAACTCCTTGTAGATTCTGTGGAAGATACTGGAGTTGTGTAAGAAACTCTGTAAGGTAGGGTTGTAATATTATGTGGATAAAGCTCTAAAACTTGTGTAAAGGAAGCTCTGCTCCTCTGGACCTGTTAAGAAGACACTGAAGACGCTGTCTCCCTGCAGATCCGCACTATTGCCATCATTGCTGAGGGCATCCCCGAGGCACTGACACGCAAGCTCATCAAGGCTGCTGATAAGAAAGGAGTCACCATCATTGGCCCTGCAACCGTAAGGAGTGATGACTTTTCTTTCTCTTGCCCATCTGTTTTAATCTTGAAATCAACTTCCTCTGAAGGAACTTCCTCTGAAAAGCTTGCGTATCCCACAAGCTTTTGTCTGTATACAGCTAAAGTGCACATTTTTTACCAATTTGAAGGTCATTGTTACTGTCCTAGTATTTGTCTAAATCTTGATTGTCTAAATCTTGATTTACAGAAATGTGTGTAGATCCCTGGGTATGTTTTAAAAGGCTTTATATCTTTCTCTAAATCTCTTGAAGGTTGGTGGGATCAAACCAGGTTGCTTTAAAATAGGCAACACAGGAGGTATGCTGGACAACATCTTGGCCTCAAAACTCTACCGTCCTGGCAGCGTGGCCTATGTCTCCCGCTCCGGGGGAATGTCCAACGAGCTCAACAACATAATTTCTCGAACCACAGATGGGGTCTATGAAGGGGTGGCCATTGGAGGAGACAGGTAAGATTCTGTAGCTTCAAAGACATCACTTTAAGTCAGTCAACAAAAGAAACTACCTGAATATTAGTGATTTAGAGGGGAAAAGGCAAGGTGCCTAGTAACGCTTCTGCCTTCAGAAACATTTGGGAAGCAAAGTTAACTCCTGACATTTTCCTTGGATTCTGCCCAGATACCCTGGTTCGACTTTTATGGATCATGTCTTACGCTATGAGGATACTCCAGGAGTGAAAATGATTGTGGTGCTTGGAGAGGTGAGTGAAACCACGTCGCTCGTATTTGAGAAATCCTCAAGTGTGTTTTTGTTTCCCCTGCCCTCGTAAGTCACTTGGGAGCATCTGACTTAGCTGCAAGAGTGCCAAATAACAGCCATAGATGAGTGGCAGCTATTCAAAACCAATATGAATACCTTTGTATCTATATATTGGTGGTTTTGAGTAAAGAAGCTGTGGGTTTTGTTTTCGCAGGCTGCAGGTGCTGCCCAATGACACAGCGGGGAGGAGGGGGCAATGCAAGTAATGGTTCTGTGTCCCTCCCTGTGCAAGTATAAAGCTTTGATTCAAGTCGGTGCTCTTTGTTTCTGCAGATTGGAGGCACAGAAGAGTATAAGATCTGCAGGGGTATTAAAGAAGGCCGTATCACCAAACCAGTGGTGTGCTGGTGTATTGGTACCTGCGCTACCATGTTCTCTTCAGAGGTAGGTGCATAAATAGGGGCAACTGCATAAAATAAGTGAATATATCTGAGGCAGGAGGAAAATATCCTGCTCTTTCAACTCCTCTAGGCCTTCTAGAGTTGCCAGTCATCCTTTGAGATGCAGAACTTTTAAGTAAAATGATAAAAGCTTTCTCTACTTCTGTAGTTTGTCACTAGAGACTTGCAAAGTAAGTCTCCTATGTGCTGTAACTGCTTGCAAGTAAAAGGAGTCCAGAGATCCCAGTGAATGCAACAGATTTTAGCAGCTGGGGGAATTGGGAAGTGGGAATGAGGAAGGTGCTCATGTAAAGGAACTCGGGGGATGGGGTGAATTTAGCAAGGCCATGTCAGTGGAAGAGCCTGGAGTGATTTCACATGAGCAAACCTCTGCTTATTGCAGCGCTGAGCAGCTACAACAGACCTGTTCACCAAAATAAGTAGCTAGATGTGTGATCACGTGTATTACAGCCACAGCTGGCTAGTGAGATCTGTATTCTTTCTTCCTCCGCAATTAAAAGTGGCTTCTATTCCTTTCTGCTGTCACTTTTTTTACTTTTTTTTTTTTTTTAATAGGTGCAGTTTGGCCATGCAGGAGCTTGTGCCAACCAGGCTTCCGAAACTGCTGTTGCAAAGAACAAGGCTTTGAAGGAAGCTGGTGTGTTTGTTCCGCGGAGTTTTGACGAGCTGGGAGAGGTCATTCAGTGAGTCACGTTGAGCAGGGGATATAAACTGATAGAGCACTGACTCTAAGCTGATACTGGAATGCATTCTTGCTTTAGAAAAGTTACTTCTATTAGTTCTGACTTTTTATGTTTTTGATCAAGACCACCTCAATTATGTTCTTGGAAAGAGTGAAATGAATTCTCTCCCTAGGTCTGTCTATCAGGATCTTGTTGCCAGAAGAGTGATTGAACCAGCTGAGGAAGTGCCTCCTCCCACTGTGCCAATGGACTACTCCTGGGCAAGGGTGAGCTGTGCTATTTTGCCTGACTCTCTTTGGTTCCTTGGAAACCAGGCAGGATGTTTGCTGTGGCTGTAGATGTTTATGGTGATAAGTTATCTGTGGAATTTATATCTTACATCTTGCAGTTTGTCTGAGGGTTCCTTGGCTGCCCCTGTTACTGGGCTGTGGAGGCCTGAGGGCAAGGCTAACACTTTCTGGCTTGGTCACTCTGTACTTACCTCCCGGTGTCCTTTGCTTTTAAGGGTGCGTTGTTAAAATCTCATCTATGCTGCAATTTCAGGAGCTAGGTCTGATCCGCAAGCCAGCTTCCTTTATGACCAGTATCTGTGATGAGAGAGGTCAGGAACTGATTTATGCTGGGATGCCCATCACCGAGGTCTTCAAAGAAGAAATGGGAATTGGAGGGGTTCTGGGGCTGCTCTGGTTTCAAAGGAGGTAAGGCAGCCTTGTGGAAGCTCCCAGATTGTTTGACTTGATGCTTGTCTTCTATTAATGGACAACTGTAACTCCAGGACTTTTTCGAGAACATAAACACATTGGAAGTATTATGCCTGTATTCTCTCTCTTTGAGACCACATTGGCATTTCAAGGCTTCTTCCTGTGTAGTTGAGCTTGGAGTGAAGATTTTTCACAAGTGTTGTTGCATTGAGGAAAACAATACATTCTTGCCCCATTTTCCATTCTTGGACTTGTTACAGTTGTCATCTTTCAGCCTTGGAGAGACTGGCAGTTCCCTGCATATTGGCTTACTGGCCTACATGGAAACTTCCAACTAGCAAAGCTTCCTTCTGCCTTCACCTGGGCTGATCACACCGTCATAAGAGGTGTTTTTGACACCTGCTGAAACTTGTCACTCAACAGGGCAGCATGATCTGTCCTGCAACCTCATGTTCCTCATGGCTCTGAGAGGAGCTCAGAGCTTAGCTGTCAGCCCTCTGAATAGGTGTAAACTCACCTTGGGAACTACATAGCTCCTGTGAAAGCTGATCACAGGAATACAAATTTACATCACACACAAACCGAAAATGGAAGTTATTGTGCAATGTAAGATGGAAGTGTCAGGTTGTCATTTCCTTTGATAAATGACTTCAGTCTCTCTCTTGGACAGGTTACCAAAATATGCCTGTCAATTTATTGAGATGTGTCTGATGGTAACAGCAGATCATGGACCTGCTGTATCTGGAGCCCACAACACTATTGTCTGTGCAAGAGCTGGAAAAGATCTTGTCTCAAGTCTCACTTCAGGCCTCCTTACTATTGTGAGTACTTATTATCCAGGAGATTCAGTTTATTAGGCTAGGTTTCCTGCTAGCAAGTTAGGATTTGAAAGGACTACACAGCCATGGACTAGACTGCTCACTCAGTGAGCTAATTTCTGCCAAATTTGACACTAATAGCTAGGCAAGCAGCTTGATCACAGTGAGAGGTTACTGGGGAAAACTTCATGGTTGAGCTTCTCTGCTCTTGGTTTAGAATCTATTCCACTTTTCTTATAAGCAAGACTTTTGTTTGAATCTACAGATGTTTTGCTATCCATGCACAGTTGCTAGGTCTCTTCTCAGACTGATAGGTAATACTAGAATAAAATGGGATTTTAGGTTGCATTTTCCCGTCTCTGTAGTAGACTCCGCTGGCCCCTTGTTGACACCTGTGGTGAGTTATAAACGGATGCCTGTCCAACTAGCTTAATGATTGCCACATTACTAGGAAAGAAGGATGTGGAAGATCTATCTCTTGTTTATTTTGAAGCTTAACTGTAGAGTCTTCTGCTAAAGCTCCTTTGTGTTGGACCCAGGGTGACCGATTTGGAGGAGCACTGGACGCTGCCGCCAAAGTGTTCAGCAAAGCCTTTGACAGTGGCATTATCCCTATGGAGTTTGTGAATAAAATGAAGAAGGAAGGGAAACTTATCATGGGCATTGGACACCGAGTCAAATCGGTAAGAAGCCTCTATTGCAGGTCCAAATGAGAGGAGGAGTTTTTAATTGGGGGGTGTGGGGGAAGAAGGGGAAGAAAAAGGACAGCACTTTTCCAAAGATAGATACTCAAAGAACTTCAATCTCGAGATTCAAATCTGAGCTACATAAATAATAAAGCTTATTTGCCAAAGTAGAAAGATGTGCATATAATGAGATTTTTAACTTGCAGATAAATAATCCAGATATGAGAGTTCAGATTCTCAAGGACTATGTGAAGCAGCATTTCCCTGCCACACCACTGTTGGACTATGCACTTGAAGTAGAGAAAATTACAACTTCCAAGGTAAAATGTGCTAGTATTGACCTTGGTTTGAGCCCTCTTTTGAGGGAGGAGTGACCTGTGTGAAGATGTTCACAACAGCAAACCATGGTAATTTGGGATGTGTTTTTATTTCCATCAGAAACCAAATCTTATCCTGAATGTAGACGGCTTTATTGGAGTTGCCTTTGTTGATGTCCTCAGGAATTGTGGCTCTTTCACCCGGTAAGTCTGCACTGGGCTCTCTTAGTTCATGGTACTATCGACAGGACAGAAGCTTTATTGCAAGCTCATGTGGGCCATGATTTCAGGACACTTGAAGGAAATGTAGCTTGGATTCTTGGCAGGGAGGAAGCTTTTGTGTGAAGTCAGTGTTGCCACTGACACTACAGCTGTTTCATAGCCCCTTTTTTGAGTTGCTTCTCAAGTGAACCAATATCAAGAAGCATTTTGCATTTTTTTTTCTTTTGCAGGGAAGAAGCAGATGAATATATTGAAATAGGAGCCCTTAATGGCATCTTCGTACTAGGCAGGAGCATGGGATTTATTGGTAAGATTTCTGGTTTTCCTCCCTTTTCTATCTTACTGTGAAATGCCCTGTCACCACAAATGCACAAGTGCCAACCTCTGGAGTTGTACAATATTTGTACAAGTTCAATGATCGAGATTGTTTCAGGGCAAAATAAGATTTGCTGATCTTGTAACATAAGACACGTGTGTTTTAGGACACTACCTGGATCAGAAGAGGTTGAAACAAGGCCTCTACCGTCACCCCTGGGATGACATATCCTATGTCTTACCAGAGCACATGACTATGTGACAAGTAGTTTTGCCTCAGAATGTCACTTAACGAAGTCAGAAGCCTGCACAGAGGACAGCTACGACTGGGACTTTGATGTGGAAAGGCATTAGGAGCTGCCTAGTTAAACTGTGCAAGCAACTGTCCTGTAATAGAAGCTTAATCAAAAACCAAAACTTGTGATATTCCATGTTACCTACTGTATTTAATAGTTGGAAGCAGCTAAACTCTCTCATTCTCTTTACTTTTTGTACTCTTCAGTTTCCAGAGTTTAAAGGTTTTAAAGTTTTCTTTGGGTAGGAGGTTCTGGAATTTTGCACTTAACTGTGTATAAGATCGATGAGTCTGAGCTGGAACTTTCCTAAAGGAAAGGATCATTCCTGTAAGTGTGTTTGTTGGGTGTTCTTTTGGTTTTTTGTTTTTGTTTTTGGTTACTGTATTTTTTTAGTTTATTGGTATTCCCTTTGCTTACACTGTCTCCATCTTCACAGTCAAATTGTACCCTGGCTAGTGGGACCACTGCTGATTTATAACCAATATTACTCCAACTCTGGTGAAGTAATTTAAAGTGTAAAGTTGTAACATATACTCCTCTTAAAACTGTGAAACTACATGTATTCCAGTGTCTGTATTTATGCAAACAACTTCCCCTTTCCTGTTAGAGTGCTGGTCTCTGGAATGTCAGTCCCCCAGGTTCTCTGCACATGCAGAAATAATCTTGGTGATAACTTCAGCCTTCTCCTTGTCTGTGTATTGTAACCTAGCTCAAATAAATGATATACTAATCTATATACTCCTCTTTCTTAAAGGGGTGGGGGAGAAGGGCATGGGGGAAGCTTTTCAAGAGTGACCTTAAGTGGCTGTAGCTCAATAGCTGTGATGAGTTTGGATGAGTCTGAGCACAGGTACCTCTTGCCCTGCTTTTGTTTAGTTTTAATTAAGGCAATTGGGGGCTGGAAGGAGAGCAGTGGTGCCTCTACTCTGTGAGCTGTTGGAGCTGCCCTGGCCTGGGACAGGTTGCCCACCACGGCCCGCCCAGGCTAAAGAAAAGGGCCGGGTTGGGGCCGGGCGGGCCGAGGGCCGGCCCTGCCGCGCGCTCCTTGGGGCGGCGGGCAGCGCGGAGCAGCGAGGCGCGGCCTCGGCCTCGCTCCCCCTCGGCCGCCATGGCGCCGCCTCAGCCCGCCGCCATTTTGTGGCGCGGCCGCGAGGGGGAGCAGCGCCGCTCTGACGTCACGCCGCCCCCTCCCCGCGCACGCGCAGAGGCGCCCTCGCCCCTGCCATG
>NW_020455613.1:459323-469681 GCF_003342845.1 Nothoprocta perdicaria
GGCGCGGACGGCGAGGCCGAGGCCGAGGAGTTCGGCTGCCCCGCGCACTGCTCCGACCTGGCGTGGCGCCAGAACGAGCAGCGGCGCCACGGCCTCTACTGCGACATCACGTTGGCCTTCGGCGGCGGGCGGCCCGGCGCGGCCCGCGAGTACCGCGCGCACCGCTCCGTGCTGGCCGCCGCCACCGAGTACTTCACGCCGCTGCTCTCGGGAGGCTTCGCCGAGTCGCGCTCGGGCCGCGTGGAGCTGCAGAAGTGGAGCTCGGAGGGCGGCCCCGACCCCGACACGGTGGAGGCCGTCGTGGGCTTCATGTACACGGGCACGATCCGCGTGAGCCCCGGCAACGTCCACGAGGTGCTGGAGATGGCGGACAGGTGAGCGCGGGCCGGGCAGGCCACCCCCCGGTCCCGCCGCGCCTCACGCCCCTGCCTTTCTCCGCAGGTTCCTGCTCACGCGCCTCAAGGAGTTCTGCGGCGAGTTCCTCAAGAAGAAGCTCAACCTGTCCAACTGCGTGGCCGTGCATAGCCTGGCCCACATGTACTCCCTCAACCAGCTGGCGCTCAAGGCGCAGGACATGATCCGCAGGAACTTCCACAGGGTCATCCAGGACGAGGAGTTCTACACGCTGCCCTTCCACCTGCTCAGGGATTGGCTCTCGGACTCGGAGATCACGGTGGACTCGGAAGAAATCCTCTTCGAGACCGTCCTGAAGTGGGTGCAGAGGAATCCCAGCGAGAGAGAGAGGTACTTCGAAGAGCTCTTCAAGCTGCTCAGGCTGTCGCAGATGAAGCCCACGTACCTCACTCGCCACGTCAAATCCGAGCGGCTGGTGTCCAGCAACGACGCCTGCGCCCAGCTGGTGGCCGAGGCCGTGGAAAGCCATGCCCTGCGCTCGGAGAACCTGCGCTCCGGCAACCTGCAGCTTGCCACGTGTCCCCTGGCGTCGCTGCCTCGCTTCGGGCAGAACATGGACGTCATCATGGTGATCGGCGGCGTGTCCGAGGGAGGGGATTACTTGAGCGAGTGCGTGGGGTATTTCCTCGATGAGGACAGGTGGGTGAACTTGCCACACATACACAACCACCTCGACGGGCACGCCGTTGCCGTCACAGAGTCTTACGTTTACGTGGCTGGCTCCATGGAGCCAGGCTTTGCCAAGACTGTGGAGAGGTACAACCCGAACAGAAACATTTGGGAGCAAGTCTCCAACTTGATAACCAGAAAACACTCTTTCGGCCTTACAGAAGTGAAAGGGAACTTGTACAGTATCGGTGGGCACGGCAATTTCAGCCCTGGCTTCAAAGATGTGGCCATTTATAATCCCGAGCAAGACAAGTGGCTTAACCTGGAGTCGGCCCCGAAGATTCTGCGCGACGTCAAAGCTGTGTCTGTAGAAGATCGCTATGTTTACGTTGCTGCCCGTACCCCGGTCGACAGCGACAGCGAGGACGGGTTGAAGGCGGTTATCATCAGATACGATGCCGAAACAAGGCAGTGGCAAGACGTGGAGTCCCTGCCACTCATTGATAACTACTGCTCCTTCCAGATGTCTGTTGCCAACACCAATTTTTACCACACCGCGTCCTGCTGCCCCAAGAGTTACCCCATCGACAACGAAGAAGCTAAGTCAAAGATTTCGGGCAGGGCCTCGGACGAAATCCTGGAAAGTTTACCCCCCGAGGTGCTTAGCATCGAAGGGGCTGCCATCTGTTACTATAAAGAGGACGTTTTCATCATCGGGGGCTGGAAGAACAGCGACGATATCGACAAGCAGTACAGGAAGGAGGCGTATCGCTACTGCGCCGAGAGAAAGCGCTGGATGCTCCTGCCCCCGATGCCGCAGCCCCGCTGCAGGGCCACAGCCTGCCACGTGAGGATCCCTTTCAGGTGCTTGCAGGGCACCCAGAGGTACCCCATGCCGCAGAATCTCATGTGGCAGAAGGACAGGATAAGGCAAATGCAGGAAAGACAGATGCAGGAAATACACAGGCACTCGCTGAGCTTGCGCAGAATGCCGCGCTCGCAGATCGAGTGCTAGTTTCTGCAGGATCACTCCTGATGGGTCTGGTTTACCACGTAGTGTACTAAGCCGTTCTGAAGGCTTGAGGTGTTTCTTTAAGATGCTGGCATTTCCTTGGGTTTGAGTCATGAAAATAGCTTCTCTTTATTGAATATCGAAAACTAAGAAGCTCAGAAGTTGAGGATGGATAGGAAGTAAGAAACTCCAAATCCAAATATATTGCCTGTTGCGCCCAGGGAAAAGCTGCTTTCCTATTAATGGGCCATGAAATATCTCCAGGAACACTAAATCTGTTAATTCTCTCTTCAGATCTTTGTTGTCAAAGATTTATGTAGAGTTAGTCTTAACAGTTCTGTTTGAAAATCAAAAATCTCTAAATAATTCAGTGGTTGCATCTGAGTGCGTGCTGAAAGCACCTCTTTTATTTGCACTTACATATTGACATTCCTTTGATCCCCTCCTGGGTGGCTGAACTTCACAGGTCTCGCAGTGCGCTCTGCTTTCCCAAGCACGTGCAGTGATTACATATCTGCTATGAAAACAAAAGCACAATCTTTCTTTATCAAATTACTTCAGAATGTTTCTCTCTATATTAAATATATATATTAAATATATATATATTTTGTATCTGTGGAGCATAGCAAGTCTGCAGAGGTTGCTTATAAACAGATGATGGGTAGAACATCAGTCGCTTGCTAAAACTGAGACCTTGAGGCAGTGGATTTTTCCAGGTGTATCTGGAGTTTGTTGTTGGTAACTTCATTAGCAACGTGGTCAATAATCATGACGAAAAGAGTAAAACCAGCAGAGTAGCCCCCAGCCACAGCAGAGCACTCGCTCCTGAGGTCACAGTGGAATAACGAGAGTCAATACTCACGGTTATAGGTTAAAGCTAAGCAGCTTGTGGATCCTTTCTCAAACGTTGCACTCCTTTGGTTCCAGCGAGGATGTGACTAAAAGAGCCCCGTGAAGCTGTTCCCAGCCTGCCCCGACAATCAGCACCTTTCGCCTTCCATGTGTGTTCCCCAGAGGCTCCAAGAGCTGGCGCCACCGGGCTCCTTAAGCCAGCGCTTCGTGTTCCCCTCCAAGGGGTTGCTTGGCTCTTGAGGATGATTTTAGAGGCGTCCAAGGCTTCAGTCTCTACGTGTTTGTGTTGCCCACTTGGTGTGGTTGGAGGATTTAAGCTGCTGGGGATGAGGTGGAGCTGGTGAGGTACCTTTGAGGTGCTTTCCTGTGAATGGGAACCCCGTTTGGCTCTGGTTCACTTGCAGTCCTGCCCCCAGAGATCCCCTCAGGATCAGTGTGGGTGCCTGTGAGCGACCCGGCCCACTGAACACTCCTCCTGCCCGCTCTGAGGAGCTCCGGGAGGCTTTGGCTGCCTGGGGATTCAGTGCTTCCCTCCTGCCTCCTCTCCTGCCCCATCCTTCCCTCTATTGGAACCTTCCAGGTTTTCTCTTGCAGCCTAACTCAGGATCTTCGGGAAGGGAAAGGCAGGAAAAACCAGGGTGTTGCAAATCTCGTACAGGTGAACATTGTTGGAAAAGCCGCTTGCTGTCGTCAGTCTATGTGATAGTTTGCTGAGGTCTTTGATGTGAGCAGCTTCTTTGCAGAACAGCTTCTAAACTTTTTTAATTATTATTGTTTAGCTTTGTGCACTGATACTTCTTATTTTCCAATTCAGCAGGCAGCCTAGATCATGTCTGAAACACCGGGTAAGTCTTTCAACCACGTCATTTGTACAGGTTTCTCTAATGTGAATGCCCCGGAATGCTCCACCGTGCAGTTCACTTGACACTCCAGTATCAATAACTTGCCTTGTAACAGAATAATCGAGCCTTGTTGGTTTTTATCTTGCAAATCTAACAGTTTAGGCTCAATTGACTCATCCGTAGTAACCTTGTTTTGTTTTCTTTGCCCGTTGGATTGCTGTGCAAGGGCAGATTCGGTTGTGTGGGCCTGGCCTCACACAGGGGAGGAAATGGGGAAACTTGCTGGGGTTTCAGGCCGGCGTTCAGAAGTGGCTCTTGCCAAACCGATGGCTGTGGTGGCCGTTGGGTGGACTTGGAGGATTTGGCTGCAGCAGTTTGAGAACTACTGCCCTGATGACGCAGTCGGGGCATGAAATGTGTGGAAAAGCCTCTCGGCTTCATTCTAGAGCCCACTGATCTTACCTGAACTTATCAGAGCCCAGCTGAAGATTCTTTACCAGGCTTCACCCAGCGGCAGCTGAGAAGACTTCACATATTTCATTCCACTGACTTTCCTCAAAGGTTTTCCACCAACAGTTGAAGGATGCTGGTACACGAGGCCAGCAAAGCCCTGGGTAGGCAGCGTGCTGATAAACAGCCAACATTTTGCAGGGGGAAATACCAGGGTTATTATTTCAATGGGAATACAAGCTAAATCTTTCCAAGTGGGGCACCGCGCTGTAAAGTTAGTGATGTGAGACCAAGCTTTTTGCAGTCTTTTTTTTTTTTCCTAAGCAAAGTTGCTATTTGCACTTACTGTGAGAACTTTAGGCTAACATACAAGTCGTGTCGTTTACTAAATACATTCCACTAGAAAACTGATGGCAAAGTAACCTCATAGCCAGGCGAATGCCCCGCGGTTCTGGGTGCGATGCTCTGTATTTCTCTCCGTATGTCCTGTCTGCATGTGAATGGCGAGCGCTGTGAACGCAGTCAGTTGCTCCCCCTTTCGCTCTGCCAATTCTAGAGGATCTTTAAGCAGGTGGGTGTTTTTTGCCCTGACTTTAAGGGGACCAGTTGCACCGCACACAGTTTTTACCTGCCGAGGCTGCCTCTCCATTGAGCAGATGGAGCAGATGTCCAGGAAAGTTGAGTTACTGACAGTGGGAGTAGTTCAGCCCTGTGGATCACGGGACAGATTCCTTGCGGCTCTTGCCTGCCGTAGCTTGCTCAGTATTTATAGAATGCACCCAGAGGCAAAAGCCTGTGAGTTCTTTCTGTAGCGTCTAGCTCAATGTCTCTGAGATCGTGGTATATTCAGCAAGTCCAAGGCTGCCTTTGGCCCTCCTCGTGTGAAGGGAGATGGAGCGTTGTCCCTCCTTGCGACCAATCATACCTCTAACTGCTAAGTCTGTGCCATGAAATGCATGTTTCCTGTCCCGTCTTTCCGTTCAGAAGCTGAGTGAAGTAGGACATGTCCTGCCCTGCGCTAAGCTGGTAATGTAATCATTTCTAGGTGCCATACATGTACATAATATTTTATATCAACCTCAATACTCCGTTAGTATACTGTTTTTTTATGTATTTTTTAACAAGATTTCCTCTTACACATAGTAAGACACTGCTCTGGAAACACAGAAAATATACCAACTTTCTAAGCATGCAATCTGAATATTACTCTGCTATTTTTTCTCCATTACCATAAACGATAAGAACTATCACCTCGCCGTCGTGTCACAGAGCAGCTCGATCACTATTGTCAAACCAAGTCACCACAGCAGCTTTCTCAAAGATCATCTGTAACTTGCCATTGTAATAGGGTGTTGTAGCTTCCAGCGGGCTTTGCAGACAAGCTGAAAACACGTGTTTTCCGGCTTAAATTTATTCTCAGCCATGTCCTTGTTCCATTAGAATATCATCTCCTTTGTGCCCGAAGCAGAAGTCTGCTAATACAGGCACTCCGGAGGATCGAATCCTGTTAGGAATACGGATGTAAAACACAGATCTAACTAGCTGTGTGAAGACCATTACTAGCCAGATGCTCCTGGACGGCGGCAGCTCTCCCCTCTGCCCCCGTCCGCGTAGACCTCAGCACAGTGCCCGGCCCAGCCGCTCTCCTCTGCTTCCTTAAGGTAAAGTAATGCCCGTGGGTAGGCGCTTTGAAACAAGTGTTACTGTCCTGTGCTTCAAATACACTGTACTAAAGTTGGTTGTCATAAGTGACTTACTGAAAATAAACCTTTTATTTCTCTAGCGTTGTGTTGCAGCCCGTGCCTTTCATTGAAGGTGCTACCCGGGCCGGGAGAGGTACCTCCAAATCACAAATCCGGGGGCTCCGGAGAACGAAAGCTTTAAGCACTAACCATTCTTCCAGGCTTGTATCAGTTGCTTTTATTTTAGAATAAGTGAATACATTCACGTCCTGCTTAGAAGACCTTATTAGCTAAGTAGAGCTGTTTAGACGGGTAGGGTGCTTGTTGAAGAAGTGAACTTGACCTCGTCGCGCTGCGCCGGCTCCACGTAGTTGTCGCGCCGCGCGGCGTAGTCGCCCACGTTGGAGAGCCCCGGCACCACGCAGCAGCTCAGCGCGCTGCGGTAGATGCTCATGTCGTGCGCGTCGTACCACTCGTCCGTCTTCTCGTCGTAGCACTCGACGTTGAAGGTGGTGGTGAAGCCGTTAAAGCCCCCGACCACGAAGAGCAGGTCGTCGACCACCTCGATGCCGAAGTTGCTGCGCGGGTTGAACATGGTGGGGATGGTGCGCCACGTGTTGGCCACGGGGTTGTAGGCCTCGGCGCTCCGGAGCCTGTTGGCTCCATCGAAGCCTCCTACCTGCAAAGGAGCGGAGCTGAAAGGGGCCCTTCCTCCCCCAGAGCGCGGCGGCTCCGTCCTCGTGCCACGCTTAGGGTTTCACCTCATCCTGCTCCACGGACTCCGGTTATTGCTGGGACCTAATGTGGTCTCACCTAACGTGGTCTCAAAGCATCAAGGTGCTGCCCCCTCCTACACCTTGCTCCCCTGCTCTGGCGCCAGCAGAAACGTTTCCTGCAACGGCCGCATTCAGTGGGTCCCCCTTACCGCGTAGACGTGTTCTCCGTAGGCAATGACGCCTATCCCGCTCCTCCTGCTCCTCATGGGCGCTATGAGGGTCCATTGGTTGGTTTTGGCATCGTACACTTCGGCCGTGAACAGGCATTCGTTGCCGTTGAACCCACCGCAGATATAAACCTGCTCCCAGGGATGAGATGTGGGTGTATTTATGTGATGGGCAGTGAATACCCGCAGGAGAAAGCGGCCCGGCCCGGAACGCTTCTCTCGTTTGGGAGCAGCCCTGTCCATTCAGGGTCTGTAGTAATGCAAGGGCAGGGAGCTATCCAGAGCAACAGGGCTTGGAGCTGCCGCATGCTGAACTGCAGCAAGCTCCTCGGAATGGAGCCTGACCCGGGGCCGGGAGAAGGATCCCCAGCAACAAGTGGCCTCTTGGGGCTGAACAGCCCTGGAGGAGCCTCAAGGCTCCCACCCGCCCCACCAGCCGCTGGCGGCACCTCGGAGAACTTGGTATCTGCGCCAGGAGCTCACGAGTGAGCCCTACGTGGACTTTCTCCCCCTTGATGTTAAATTATTTGCCACGTTAAGGGGAGCATTTGTTCCATCCCTGCTTCCACAGCTCCCCAGTCCAGCCCAGCCGGGTCTGGGTGGTAGCTGAGCGCGGGAGCACGCCACCCAACGGAGCCCTATGAACGTCCCAACCACGATGCAGGCCGCACGGAACAACCAGACCCTTGCAAACCAGCCTCGGGTTCGGTTCCTCATCCCGCTCACCACGAAGCAACACCCCAACCGTGCCGGCCCGCGGCGCCCGGCGCGGCTTCACCTTCTCGTAGAGCGTGGTCGCGCTCGCGTCGCTCCGCTGCTCGTGCATGGGCGCGATGAGCGTCCACTGGTTGGTCTCGGGCTCGTAGCGCTCGGCCGTGTTGAGGCGCACGTAGCCGTCGAAGCCGCCCATGGCGTAGATGAAGTTGTGCAGCACGGTGACGCTCACGTAGCAGCGCCGCGAGTGCATGGGCGCGACCTGGTGCCACGTTTTCCTCAGCGGGTCGAAGCGCTTGACGCTGTTGAAGTAGTCGACGCTGTCGAAGCCGCCGATGATGTAGACGTAGCCCTTGAGGTACGCGGCGCCGTGGTAGGCGCGGGGGCTCTCCTGCTGGCACGTGACGTTCACCCACTTGTCGGCGCGCGCGTCGTACGTCTCGATGGCGTTGGTGGGGCTGCCCCCGCTCCAGCCACCGATGGCGAAGAGGATGGCGTAGGGCAGGCGAGGCCGCGTCAGCGGGTTCGTGAAGTCCGAGTTGGACGGGCCGTTCATGTTGAGGTCGTACATCGCCTTCAGCGCGTTTATGATGACGGGTTTGCACTCCTCGCTGTCCTTCACGTAATCGTGCATTTTCACGTTGTTCATGAAGTATTCCGCGTGCATCAGCGCCAGGCGGACCTGGAAAGGGAAAGAGGGGATTACACCCTTTGTGCTGGTGCTCTGCGTCTCGGGATCCCCAGGGATGTGTCCGACCCTGGATGGGCCTCATTTCAGAGAGGTCTAAAGCTGAGGGGGAATTAAATGGGTAACTTCAACCACTGCGGTACGAGGTTAGATCATCTCATGGAACCTACGGCTCCTTCAGAGCTTCTGCTCTGGCGCCGGCCGAGCACTGGGTGCTGCTCAGCCCGTGTGCCTGGAGATGCTGCTGCCCGGGAGCCCTTTGATTCCCCCCTCCTGAGCTCTGAACATGGAGAACACGCGTGGAGAGAAAGCCCCAGCCCAGCAAGCAAGAGCTCCTGAGCCAGGGCCCTCCCTGCTCCGTGACCTGAGTGCTGGGACTGTCCTGAGTGCTGGGTCTGTCCTTTCCTCCGTTTTCATACGAGAAGAACAAAGCAGCTCTTGTCCCCGCTCTCCAGTGCCACCAGGCACGAAGAGGCGACGCGGTGACACTGACCTTGCGCAGCAGGACCGAAATGTGCTGCTTCCTGTTCTGGGGATCATGCGAGATCCACTTCACGATGGCCTCGAACACGGCGTCCTCCTGCCGCACGTTCAGCTCGTCTTTCTCAATGATGTCTTTGAGCTCATTGACCGAGAGCTCCAGGAACTCGGTGGACACCTTGGTCATCTCCTCGAAGTTGTGCAGGATGAACATGTAGGCCGTTTGCCGCAGGTCGGGGCAGTGGTAGTAGTCCGTGAACCTGCAGATGCCGATGCAGTTCTCCAAGCACAGCTGGGATTTGAGGAACTCGCAGCAGCCTCGGATGATGCCCATGATGTTGAACTGGTCCGCGGCAGCCAGCAGGCTCTCGACATTGTCCGCCGTGACGGGCACTGTCCTGGTGTAAGCGTACTCAATGATGAGCCGCATCATGTCGGGCGAGATGCCAGGGATGTTGTACACTCTCTTCTCCGTGTTGTTCCAGCCGCTGGTGAACAAAGCCCTGGAAAAATGAAAGGACAATGAGTCCCTGCTCCGTCTGAGCTGCCCCTTCCGTGCGTCCCCTGGCCCGAACCGCCCCGGGCACCGGCTGCAGCGCGCGGGGCCCTGCTGAGCGCTGCTCAGTGTTCGCAGCTCAGTTCTGGCCCCGGGCACACACGAGGGCTGCAGGCACTGCTGGCACAGGGGCACGGCCTGCGGAGAGGACACAGCTCGTCCCCTCTGTCCCCTCTAGGCTCCTTTCAAGCACTGACCTAAAGTAAGGGCTGCAGCTACACAGGATGTTCTTGTGAGCATTGAATTCGAAACCATTGACTTTGATGATCACATCACAGAGTTTTCCTTCCAGGCGGAGTTCATTGAAGACCGTGCAAGCCATCGCACTCATCTTCCTCTCCATGTGTGGCGGGGAATACCCCGCGGACGCCGAGGTGTCATCCATGCCTAAGGCCGAGACAGCAGAAGAAGCTTCTCTCTGAGGTGATACGGGGCTTTCTGCTTGTCCCCCGGCATCTTCTCTGGAGCTGCGTTTTGCCTGGTGGTTCTGGAACAACCCGATAATGAGATCACTGAAACAGGAGGCTCTGGAACGTGTGCGGCACCAGGAGCAGCTCCAAGCTGCCTTCCCGGAGCAGGCCTGCCCTCCCACTGCTCCCTGCGCTGAGCACGAGGACCCTCGGTGACTCCCCTGCACGTTTTTATTCGGATTGAGCCCCTGGGTGCCCAGGCCTCCTGCAGTGCCCCGGCCGCAACACAGGCTGCTGCAATGTCAGCAACGGAGCTGCAAACGTTTTGCCGCGGCCTCTCTGCTGCCCTGCATCTGCTGCGCGGCCGGAGGAGCGGGCAGAGCCGCCGGCACGGGGACGGGGACAGGGAGCCCTCACACGTGGCGGGCACCCTGTCCCCAGCGGGGCGGGCGGCGCTCCCCGCGCGTGGCCGCGGCTGGAAGGCGCGCGGTGCAGAGCCGTGAGGCCACCGGGGAAACGAGGCTGTGCTGCTTGTGGCGCCATTAATTATGTATTTTCGTGAGGTTTGTGGTAACGCTGTGCAAAGTGCGATGGCAGCAAGTTGGGGTTGCCCTTTCCTTTCCTTTCCTTTCCTTTCCTTTCCTTTCCTTTCCTTTCCTTTCCTTTCCTTTCCTTTCCTTTCCTTTCCTTTCCTTTCCTTTCCTTT
>NW_020455613.1:470111-480376 GCF_003342845.1 Nothoprocta perdicaria
GAGCGCAGCGGGGCCCGGGCAGCCGCGGGACGAGCGCGGCTCCGCGGGGAGGAGCAGCGGGACGCGCGGGGCGCGCTCGGAGCGGGACGGGGATGCGGAGCGGCCGGGGAGGAGGAGTCCGGCCGGGGAGGCAGAGCGCGCTTGCTCGTCCCCCGGGCCTGCGTGGGGCACCCGGGGTGTCCGTGACATGCGGGGCTCCTCCCGCAGGTGCCCGAGCTGCAGAAAAGCACCGTCCGCATCAAGGACCCGGAGCGGGTGGCGGGGATCATCCGGGCCATGAAGGAGCAGGGCACACACAAGCTGCAGGTACGGGCTGTGAAGGAGCAGGGGATGTACAAGGTGCAGATAGGGGCCATGAGGGAGAAGGGGATGCACACGCTGCAGGTAGGGCCATGAGGGAGCAGGGCATGCACAAGGTGCAGGTATGGACCGTGAAGGAGCAGGGGATGCACAGGCTGCAGGTAGGACCCCAGGGCTGCTCCCCTGGGGCTGCAGAGGGTGCACGCTCCTGCCCAGCCTCCTTGCACCCAGCCCCTTGCCACCCTTCTACAGAGGGGACGCAGAAGGTGCAGGACGAGAAGGGAGAGCTGTTTGCCCTGGGTGGCACCTCTCCCTACACGGACCTTTTCCTTCCCTGTTTCACGCACTATAAATATTAACCCGTCCCCAGACGTGCCCCCTCCACCCATGGCAGGATTGTCCCTTTGGGCGCTGATAAGGGCGCCCGGGACGGGAGGGTGGTGGCTGTCGCAGACAAGCACATCTGCTGCACAGCTGGCAGCAGTGCAGCCCGGCTGCCCCGGCCGAGCCGCAGCCGCTCCCGCACGGGGCCGCAGCCTCCCCCGCGGCCCTCGTCCTCTCTTCCCTTTCAGGTCATTTCCGACTTCGACATGACGCTGAGCAGGTTCGGGTGCAACGGCAGGCGCTGCCCCACGTCACACAGTGAGTCGGAGCCCCGTGGCTTCCCCCCTGTCCCAGCTCTGCCGGTTCTCGGTGTGTTTTCCATCTCTGTCGCCTCCCATTACCTGCTGCCTCCCTCTCTTCCCCAGTCCGGCCCCTTCCCCATCCCGTTTGTCCACCCTCCTCAACTCCAGTACTTCCAGCTGCGCTCCCAGGCGGTCCAGCCCCTGTGAAAATGAGCTCCTGAGCTCCAGCTCCCACCAAGGGCCCCAGATGCTGCTGCTTTTCCTAATGCTTTTCCCTAAGGCTCGTGGGTGTTGGTCCTGCTCCGGCCCTGCTGAGCGTTGCTTTGCATCTCAGCCCTTCCGAGATCTTGACCCCAAATAGCTGCCTCTCGGACAACCTGCTTACTGTCCCCACGTGTGTCTGCGCTACGTCACCGGACCGTTGTTGTCTTCACAGATATCCTGGATAACAGCCGTGTTGTCAGTGAGGAGGGCAGGAGGCAGGTGGGTGTCCTTCGCTATGGCCCCGGCCTCCGTATTTGGGGGAATTTGGAGATGCTTTTTGTTGTCTCCAGCATCTTTAGACTTGCTGTTCACTGCATGCTCCTTGTGTGTGTCCCACGCTGCAGCTGAAGGATCTGCTGCACTATTACTATCCCATCGAAATTGATCCCAAACGGACCCTGGAGGAGAAACGGCCCCTCATGGTGGAGTGGTGAGTAGTTGCATGTGATGAGTTTGCTCTGCAAGGGGAACATGAGAGGGGCAAGTTGGAAGAAAGACAATTGCTCCTGAATCCAAGACCTAGAAACTCTCGGGAAAGAGGAGAGGCTCCCTGGCTAGAGTTATTGATTCAGGATCGGGGATGCTGGATACCCAGCAGAGACCTGATTTCCTTCCACACTGGTGCCTGATGTTGCCATATCCAACGGCACCTCCTCGGGCAAAGCTCAGCAGCCATCGAGAAACACAAGAGACTTGAGGCTTGCAGAGACGTGAGCGAGAAAGACCCCAGTTGGTCTCAGAACGATCACATTGAACAGGGCCTGTGACCCTGCCGGGGTGGCTCCTTGCGCCCGGGTGTAAAAGGGCGAGCTTGAACTTCCTCCAGAGTTGGCAGCAGTACCAGGAAGTTTCTCCCCGTTACGTCTCTGGCTGCCTGGGTTTGGACCTGGGAAGCTCATTTGGTGCCTTCTTGCAGGTGGAGCAAGGCCCATGAGCTGCTGTCGCAACAGAAGATCCTGAAGAGCGACATACCCCAGATCGTCCGGGAGTCCGACGTGATGCTGAGGTACCGCGGGGCAGCTGCAGCCCTCCCTGCGCCACATCCCAGCGCCCTCGGAGCCTCACGGCGTCCCCTTCCTTGTCCTTGGCAAGGAGCAGCCCAGGGCACTGATGCGGCAGTGGAGCTCCCCAACCAGCTCTTCCAAGCCCAAAGCTTTTCGGAGGACGGGGTGGGGAAGCATCCCACTTTTCCAGATGATTCTCTCCCCTTGTGCAACCTGTGGGTTTCATCCAGACCTTGGCCTCAGCATCAAATTTCAGAGCACAAAAATGCTACGCTACAACTTGCTGCTAAAACCAGCCTTGTCAGTGATAGTCTTAAAACTAACACTGCGCCGAAAGATGGTAACGTAATACTGTGTTTTGGACTCCTCTGTCTTAGGGATGGATTCGATGAATTATTCAACCGGCTGCATAAATACAACGTCCCCCTGTTCATCTTCTCTGCTGGTGTGGGTGACATCCTCGAGGAAATTATCCGCCAGGCCAATGTTTTCCACCCAAATGTCAATGTGGTCTCCAACTACATGGACTTCGATGACAATGTGAGTTTCTGCATCTTGTTCTGCAGAGAGAAGGGGATTTGGTAGCGATGAATTTGGGGCTGCAAAGTTTGGCAGAGGCTGCTAGGTTAAAAGCTGCCTGCTAAGCCTAAGTGGATTTGATCCTTGAGCTGGACCTGCTGCTTTCTGGGCCATGGGAGCTCCCTTGGACTAGCACGGCTCTCCCCAGGCTTATTTTAAATGGGAATTGAGAGCTTGGAGCTGGTGGCATGTGTGCCTATAGTCCCCCTCTTTTAACTGGCTGCAGAAGGGACCCAGAGCCCATGACACAGGGTAGGGAGTTTGGGATGAACTTCCATGTCCCCCCTGCACAGGGAGTGCTCAGGCGTTTCAAGGCGCCCCTCATCCACACCTACAACAAGAACAACTCCGTGCTGCGGGACACCGAGTACTTCCAGCAGCTGAGCGCGCGGACGAGCATCATCTTGCTCGGGGACTCCATGGGCGACCTGACAATGGCAGACGGTGTCCCCAGCGTGGAGAACATCCTCAAGATCGGCTTTCTCAACGACAAGGTGGGTCTGTTGTGTCCCCTGAGCACTGACGTCCGCGCCCTGGGGTGTCTCGCGGTGGTAATTGGCCCCTCTTTGCTGCAGATCAGGAGTCGTGTGGGGCTGTAGGGGACAGGGCTGTGCTCCTTGGTGGCTCTGCTGGGTGTCCCTGCTCACCAGCCCCAGGGCCTCTTGCTTTTGCTCTTAGAGATGTTCCCTGGCTCTGGGTCTTGCTCCCAGTCACTGCTCCTCATGGTCCTCCTCCTCCTCTGTGTCCTCTCGCCCCTCGGGTGGTCGCGCCGCAGGTGGAGGAGCAGAGGGAGAGGTACCTGGACGCCTACGACGTGGTGCTGGAGAGCGACGAGACGCTGGACGTGGTCAATGGGATCCTCCGCTTCGTCCTCACGGAGACATGAGCCGGGGGGTCCGACCCGCCGCCCCCCAGCCGGGCGCCGGGGCGTTAACACCTCCCCGAAGCCCGAACGGGACCTGCCCCGCTCCGCTCCGTCCTCCGCACCCCGGCCTGCGTGTCGTGCCCGTCCTGGACGTCGCGCGCGCAGTTTCGGTGGGTGCTGGAGCTGGAGGGGCGGCATGGGGAGAGCAGGGGGTGCCCCGTCCCCCGCCTTGTCCCCCCAGCCCTACGGCCGCTGCCGGGCGAGGGTCCCAGCCCGCGCCGAGGGGACCGGGCACAGAGGCGGACGCCTTGGGAACCACTTGGGCGTTTTTATTAGGTGCAAAGTTAAAAAATCACCGGGCTTTGCTGGAGCCCGTGATGCAGTTCTTTCCTCGGGGTTCGACGTCCGCTCGCGCGGCGCGGCCGCACGGGAGCCTTCGGAGCCAGGGGACGGGGACCCGCTGGTCCCACCGGCGGCCCTGGGAGGCCACGTCAGCGGCGCGGCTGCGTTTGGGCATCGGAATCGGGGCGGGATTCCCTGGGCGGTGCTGCCCCGGGGGGCTGCAGGGCAGGAGTGCGCATGGGGGGTCCCGCACCTGGGGGGAGATGGGGCCTTTCCCCCCTGACGTGAGGGTCACCGGGTCTCTCTGCAAAGGGTTTTGCACCAAGGCTGTGTGGAAGAGCAGCTGCCTGGGAGGGTTTCGCTGTCACCCTGGGAACCTGAGTCACCCCCGGCCTCCTCCGTCCACCCAGGCTGCAGCGGGAGCAGAGGCTGCCCCAGCAGCGGCACCGCAGCCTCCTCTTCATCTCTCCTCTCCTTTAAGGAATGAGGCGTAGAAACAAAAAAGTCCCTAAACTAGAGCCAAGCGAAAGGGGCCGGGGGGTGCCGCACGCTCCTGCTTCCTGTGGCTCCATCCCAGTGCATCCCGGTGCAGTCGTGGGCAAAGGGCGCGCGGGGCTGGGCTGCCCACGGGAGGCCCAGGCTCGAGGCCGGTTCGGTTGGGTTTGGGGAGGGGGAAGCGCCCCAGTGGCCAGGGGGCTGGGAAAATCCAGCGCTGCCTTTCCGGGGGGATGGAGGCGCCAGGGACAGGGGGCTCCCACCCTCCCGCCGGGACTCCGGCTGGGGGGCTGGTTCTCCCACCCGCAGCCAACGCGGGGAGGACAACGCGCTTGGAGGGCGCAGAAGAGGAGGGGGCCCAGGCGTGCGGGCGGCCGGGCCCGAGCGGCGCCCGCCGCCGCTCACAGCTCCTCGTGGACCTTCTCCCGGTCCTCGTCCGTCTTCAGCTTCAGCTCCTCGGCCGTGATCTTCCCGTCCTGGTTCCGGTCCTGGTTCTTGAACATGTCGGCGATGACTTTCTCCGGGTCGGAGCTGGGCATGAGCCGCCCCTTGCCCTCGGCCACCTGAGACTTGATGAAGGTGGAGAACTGGAGGGAGAGACGAGAAGGGGCCATGTGGGGCACGTCGGGCACCCTGGCCACATGGGGCACGTTGGGCGTCTCAGCCACATGGGGTACATTGGGCACCTTGGCCACATGGGACATGTTGGACACCTTGGCCACGTGGGGCACATTGGGCATCTCGGCCATGTGGGACACATTGGGCGCCTTGGCCACATGAAGCATGTTGGGCACTTCAGCCACGTGGGGCATGTTGAGTGCCTTGGCCACACGGGGCCTGTCGGGCACCTCGGCCACATGGGGCACGTTGGGTCCCTTGGCCACATGGGACATGTGGGACACCTTGGCCATGTGGGGCACGTTGGGCGTCTCGGCCATGTGGGACATGCTGGGCACCTTGGCCACACAGGACATGTTGGGTGCCTCAGCCACGTGGGGCATGTCAGGCATCTCAGCCACGTGGGGCACGTTGGGCACCATGGCCATTTGAGGCATGTTGGGCTCCTTGGTCATGTGGGGCACATTGGGCGCCTCGGCCACCTGGGGCACATTGGCCAGACCGTCCCCCATCCCACCTCCTCGGCAGGGATCTCGCCGTCCCGGTCGAGGTCCATCTCCTGGTAGAGGTTGGCCGGTGGCTCCCCATGCCAGATGAAGAGGTAGCCCTCAGGGACCCCCTCCTCCAGGGAGAGCAGCTCCACGTCGAAGCGCAGCACGGCGCTGCCGGGGACGCCGCGCGCTGCAAGGCGAGCGGGCGCTGCAGCCGCTGCCGGCCCCGCGGCAGCACCGGGGGCGTCTCGGCGCCGCGCGCCCCCGCTGCGCTCACCTCCGCTCTCCCCGTGGCCCAGGTGCGGGGGCACGATGAGCACCCGGCGCTCCCCCACGCACATGTCCAGGAGGCCCCTGTTGAGCCCCTCGATCACCTTGTTGGTCCCCAGTGTCACCTCCTGCGGGGCTTCGTAGTCGTGGCTGCGGGAGGCACGGAGAGGTTCACACTGCGGGAAAACGTGCTCCGAGCACGGGGCCGGTGCTGCCAACCCCTGCTCCGTGCAAAACCCTGCTCCTGGCTCCATGCAAACCCTGCTGCTCACGTGCAAAACGCTGTCAGCCCCATGCAAACCCTGCTACCCCAATGCAAGACCCTGCCAGTCCCATGCAAACCCTACTACCCAATGCAAGACCCTGCTCACCCCATGCAAACCCTGCTACCTCAATGCAGGACTCTGCTGGCCCCACGCAAACCCTGCTACCCCAATGCAAGACTCTGCACACCCCATGCAAACCCTGCTACCCCAATGCAAGGCCCTGTGCACCCCATGCAAACCCTGCTACCCAATGCAAGACTCTGCTTGCCTCATGCAAACCCTGCTCCCTCAATGCAAGACCCTGCTCGTCCCATGCAAACCCTGCCACCGTGGCCGTGCGCCTGGTGCCTCTGCAAAAGGCTGCAGCTCCAGGAGCAGCAGCAGGCTCAGCCCTGCTCCTGGCCGTGTTCAGCTGCCCCATGGATGCCCTGTTCCACCAGCACAAGAGACCGCAGCGCTCACGAGGAGAAGAGCCTGGTGCCGTCCAGCAGCGAGCAGTTGTAGTGGTAGCGCACGAAGTCACGGGGGCGGCTGGTGACATTGCAGCCCTCGGGCCGGTGCACGGTCTCAATCTGCACGGGGTCCTCAGGGTTGTGGAAGTCGATGACGTGGACGTCGAAGATGAGCACGGCCGAGCCGGGGATCTTGTCCCCTGGGATGGGAGCGGGCGGAGGCGCTGGCAGAGCTGGTGCGGCCGTCCCGGGAGCGCGGGTGGCCGTCCCCGCTGTCCCCGCTGCCCCGCGTGGCCCTGGCCCTACCTGCGCCGCTCTCGCCATAGGCCAGGTGCGGGGGCACGACGACGCGGCGCCTCTCGCCCACGCAGACGCCTTGCAGGCCCTGGTCCATGCCGGGGATGATGAAGCCCTTGCCGATGTAGGTGTCGTACGTGTGATTGCGGGAATAGCTGCGGTGAGACAAGCCCGGCCACTTGGCGCCCTCCCCGCAGCCTGGCCCTGTCCGGGCCGCGCTTTCCCAAGGGATGCAGCGAGCGGGGATGCGCATGCCGGGCGCTTGGTGCCCTCCTGCCCCAGCCCCCCGCCGCCGCCCCCGGGGCGCCCTGCGTGCCTGGAGTCGAACAGGGTGCCGTCCATGAGGGTGCCGTTGTAGTGGTAGCGCACGAAGTCGCCGGCGGCGGCCCGGCGCCCGCAGCCCGCCGGCACCTGCAGCTGCTCCAGCGCGACGCCGTCCCGCGGGTTGTGGAAGTCCACGAGCAGGACGCTGAACACGAGCGAGGCCTGCGGCGGGATCACGGTGCCTGCGGCGGGCGCGGGGCCGCTCAGCACGGCGAGGGGGCTCCGCGCCGCCCCGCGCCACCCCCGGTGCCGCCGCTCACCGTAGCCCTTCTCGCCGTAGGCCAGGAAGGGCGGGATGACGATGCTGCGCTTCTCGCCGGCGCACATGCCCAGCAGCCCCTGGTCCATGCCCTTGATGAGCCAGCCCGTGCCCACGTACGTGTCATAGGTGCTCTGCTTGCTGTAGCTGCGGGGACGGGGGGATTCGGGTGCCTGTACGCCCCGTAGGCTGCATCCCAACCCCAGCACCCTGTACCCCCTGTCAGAGGGTGCATTGCAGCCCCCATGCCCTATAGCTGGAGCTGAAGGGTGCATTGCTGCTCGGGTACCCTGTGCCCCACGTCAATGGGTGCATGGCAGCCCCTGTGCCTGTACCTGGAGTCGAAGGGGGTGCCGTCCAGCAGGGTGCCGTTGTAGTGGTAGCGCACGAAGTCGGAGCTCTCCACGGTGCGGTTGCAGCGCTCGGGCTTGGACAGCGTGGTGACCTGCAGCTGGTCCTTCTTGTTCCAGATGTCCAGCAGGACGACGTCGAAGTACAAGGTGGCGTCCGGGGGGATGAGCCCCGCTAAAGCGCCGGCGGCGAGAGCGGCGCGGCCTTAGGCGGCGCACGGAGGGGCCGGGAGCGAGCGCGGGGAGGAAGGCGACCGCCCCGGTGCTCGGGGCACCCCGGACCCCCCGTTTGCAGCTGCCGGCACCGGGAGCGGTGCCCGGGCCCCGCTGCCGCCCCGGTCTTACCCACGCCGATGCTGCCGTAGCCCAGGTGGGGCGGCACGACGAGGCGGCGCCGCTCGTTGACGCACATGCCCTGCAGCCCGCGGTCCATGCCGGTGATGAGGCGCCCCACGCCCACCACACCGGCCACCGCATTGCCACGGTCGTAGCTGCGGGCGACGCGGGCGCCTGTCAGCACGGCCCCGCACGAGGCTCTCTGCACCCCTGTGTTTGCTCCCCGAGCGGAGCTCCGTGCATGGCAGGCAGCAAAGCTGTTGCCCCAAGGGCTCCGTTTTCAACCGCAAACTTGTCTTTATTGTTTATTTTTAAAGTGCTCGCCGTGAGGAGTAGCTGGGGCCATTTTGGGGCATTGCAACCTCCTGCACGGCTCAGGGAAGATCCCAAGGGATGAGGCTGCTCAGACAAGCAGCAGCTTCGCGGTGCCACGTCCCACTCTGATCGGCTCCTTTTTGCTTTCTTTCTCTCACTGCAATTTGTGCAAATCCCCATTCCCGGATGAGCAGCTTCCCGCCCGGCCTTATCCTGCCTCCCGGCGCTGTGGCAGAATCCCCACACATGGATGCACAGGGAACACGGGGGAAGGGGCTGCAGGGCCGGGTGACACGTGGACAGGGCCGGCCCCGCTCGCTGCTGCTCCCACCATCCAGCGCCCAGCAGGGCTGCATGCTTGCATGCACGCTTGCACGCTCGCCCTCTTGCATGCACGCTTGCACACTCGCACTCTTGCATGCACACTTGCACACTTGCACTCTGGCATGCACGCTTGCATGCTCGCACTCCTGCATGCACGCTTGCATGGCCCGGCGCCCGCCGCTGTACCTGGAGTCAAACTTTTTGCCATCTTTAAAGGTGCCGTTGTAGTGGTAGCGGATGAAATCGCCCATCTGCGCCTCCCGCAGGCAGATTTTGGGGATGTAGTATCTGTCTATGACCACGTCTTCCAGGGGCCCGGGGTCACCCAGCGCCAGGGCGCCCAGGAGGCCGGCGAGGAGGACGAGGCTGCCGGGGGCCATTGCGCTCGCAGGCTGCGCGGGAGCGGACGAGGGGCCGGCGCCGGAGGAGGGGCCTCGGCCGCTGCTCCCCCCACTCCCGGCCCCGGCGCCGCTGGAATTTCTGACAACGTGGACGGCGGCGCTGAGGGCCCGCGCGGCCCGCCCGCCGCGCCGCCCCCGCCGCGGCCCTCGCTCCACGTCAGGAGGGTTCGGGCTTGAAGGCAGTTCCTGCGCAGAGGCACAAGCGGCAGAGACCTATTTGGAAGCAAGTTGGTGCAGCTCCCGCTCCTGCCCGGCCTCGCACTCACACGGCACTCACATCTCCGCGGCCTCCCACGCACGATGGTGCCTCTCCTGCCTCTGTGCAGGGGTATCGCCACACAGTTCAATACGCTGCTATTGGAGAAGAAGCAAATAGGGGGGTTTAAGCCTTTTAGTGGCGTCCAGCACTCTGTTTTTATCGTTGGGATGATGAAAAACGTGAAGCAACCCTTATTCTGCCACCGGAGCAGTGGCCGATGCCGCAGCCGTGTTCCTGTGCGTCCCTGTCCCTATCCCTATGGACCGCTGGGAGGGCGGCCGAGGCCGTGTCCTGGCTCCTGCCCTGGGGATTCATGTCGCTGGGTGCCAGTGGCTGCTGGCGGCACTCGGAGCTTGGGCCAGGGCCAGCGTGAGGCTGGCAGGCAGCGCGGGGACGCGGGCTCTGGCAGGGCGCGCTTGGCTGCAGCCTCCAGCTTGGCAGGAGCCGGCAGGGAAACCCAGTGCGGCGCAGGGGGGTCCGGCCGGCTGCCGCGGACAGCCGGGGGAGCGCGGCTGGAGCTGCCGTGGGCATCCCTGGAAACGCGCAGCTCCAGGAGCGCGCGGCACCATGGGCAGCGGGGAGAAGCGCGGCCCCGAGGGGACCCGAGGGATGCCACAGCCTGCAGCGCATGGGGCAGCCCGGGGAGCCTGCGGACCCCAGCGCACCCCAGACCGCGCAGGGCCCGGCCTGTCCAGGCTGGCTCAGCCCCGGGTTGCGGGGCCCCAAGCGCAGCCCGGTTCGCGCAGCGGGAGCGCGCAGGGGAGCGCGCCCCGGGCCCGCGCTGCCCGCCCCGGCATCGCCCCCCCGAGCGCGGCGCCGCACCACGAC
>NW_020455613.1:480724-484775 GCF_003342845.1 Nothoprocta perdicaria
CACTACGCGGCGGCGCGCTGGGCCGAGAGCGCGCGGGCGCTGGAGGCCAGTCTGCGCCTCCACCGCCTGCTGCGCGACAGCGAGGGACACTGTCACCGCCGCTGCGCCGAGAGCCCCGTGGAGCCCGCGGAAGCGGCCGCGGAAGGCGCCGCGGAGCCGCCCGCCGAGTGGGAGCAGGAGCTGCGGCTCTTCGGGCGGCTGCTGCGCCGCGCCGGCTGCCTGCGCGCCTGCAAGCGCGGCCTGCCCGTCTTCCAGCTGCGCTACCCGCCCGCGCAGACGCTGCGCGACTTCCAGCGCCGCCTGCCCTACCAGTACCTGCACTATGCGCTCTTCAAGGTGAGGAGCGGAGCGGGGGGGGGTTAGTGTGTGTGGGGGGGCTGCGCACATGCGGCACCTCCGTCCTGCTTCCCGCATTCCCCCGTCTTGCAGCCCTTTGCTTGGCAGCCTCTGCAGAGCGCTGCTGTGCTGCACTCCTCCACCCCGCAGCTCCCCTTCCACACGTCCATGCTGCAGCCCTCACCCAGCCCCCTTCCTGTCCCCCCAAGTCCTGCCCCTTGCCTGATGTCCCCCAGCCGGCTCCTCCATCCTGCCCCGGCGCCGCCGCACGTCGGCCTCCTCTGGGAGCATCCGGCAGGACCCGTGGGCTGCGCTGGGGATGAGGAGCTGCTTGACCTGCTGCTCTCCCCTGCACACAGCCCCTTCTGAGGGGTCCCGGGGGCTCCCCATGTCCCACCGGGGACCACAGCAGCCCCCACCGTGGAGCTCCACTGCCCTCACAGGGCTGCCTGCAAGGGGAGGCTTCCAGGATGTGACTTGGTTCCCAGGATGGCTCTGGATCAGGGCTGGTTGGGAGTCCCGGGACTGGTGCTTTGTGCAGGTCTGCGGACGCAGGACCCCCAGGAGCGGCTGGCGTGTGGGCAGCACGGGCTGGGAGCGCAGCCGGCTGCTTGAGCCCTTTCCCTCCCCTTCCTCCTCCTTCCCGACCCCTTCCCCGCAGCAGCCCCGTTGGGGGCCTGCACTGCTGAAGTGCCACGTTCCCGGCCGCGGCTCTGCGCAGGCTCTGGCAGCCGGTGCTGTGAGGACCCTACACATGGGAAGGGACAAGAGCTGGAGTCTCCGGCCAGCACCCCGGCCACCTGCCCCGCAGCTTTGGGCACCTGCGCCGCTGTCCCTGCGGCTCTGAGCAGGCTCCACTGCCTGCTGCCTCCTGTCAGCTTGGGGGATTCAATGGGGAGGGAACACGGGCAGGAGGAGCAACCTCCTCTGGGCAGCACCGGCTCGGGGTCCAGCATCCCCATCCAGACCCGTGTCTGGAGCAGCTCCTGCCTGGCTGGTGGGGCAGACATGGAGGTGACCGCTCCGTTCACCACGTCGCTGCAGCTGGGCAGGGGGAATCGCTGTAGCGAACGGCACTGGATGGCATCACGGGGCCACCGTCGCTGGCTGCATCCCGCGCACGGCCGCCTGCTCGCTGGCAAGGAGAGGGACAGCGTGTCCCTCCTTAATGCGTTTCCCTTCTGCTCGCGCTGGCCGGGCCCGCGCCGGGAGCAGCTCCGCGCTCCCCGTTCCGGCCGCCCACCCCTTTGGCCTCCGCAGTGCAACAAGCTGGAGAAGGCGGTGGCGGCAGCGCACACCTTCCTGCAGAAGAACCCCGCGCACGAGATGACACGCAGGTACCTGCACTACTACCGCACCATGGTGGACGTGGACGAGCACCTCGTGGACCTGGAGGCGCAGCCCTACGAGGTGGGCCGGGGACGGCGGGCGCGGAGGCGCCGCCGCCGCCGGGGCTGAGCGCGCCGCCCTCCTCCGCTGCAGCCCACCTTCGTGCGCGCCGTGAAGCTCTACAACGGCGGCGATTTCCGCAGCAGCGCGGCGCACATGGAGCAGGCGCTGGCCGAGTACTACAAGGCCTACGAGAGCTGCCTGGCCGGCTGCGAGGGCGCCCGCGAGCTCCAGGACTTCAAGGACTTCTACCCGGCGGTGGCAGGTGGGTTGGGGACGGCCGGTGACGGGGCCGGGAGGGCACAGTGCCTCACACCCCGCCCCGGTCCCCGCAGACCTCCTGGCCAGCGTGCTGCACTGCAAGGTGGACTGCGAGGCCGAGCTCACGCCCAACGTGGGCGGCTACTTCGTGGAGAAGTTCGTGGCCACCATGTACCACTACCTGCAGTTCGCCTACTACAAGCGTGAGTGCGGGGGCGGCGGGGGCGCCGCGGGGGCCCCTGCCCGTCCCACGTGCCGCTCGCCCCGCAGTGAACGACGTGCGCAACGCGGTGCAGAGCGTCGCCAGCTACATGCTCTTCGACCCGGCCGACGCCGTCATGCAGCAGAACCTGGTCTACTACCGCTTCCACCGGCAGCGCTGGCACCTGCAGGACGAGGATTTCCAGCCCCGGGTGGTGAGCGCCGCAGCGGGCGCTGTCCCCGTGGGTCCCTGCTGTGGTGGCGGTGACATCCCAGGTGACATCCCACCCATTGTTTGCCCACAGGAGGCCGTGCGGTACCACAACCAGACAGTTGCGCTGAGGACGATGCTGGACTTTGCCCAGCAGCACCTGCAGGCTGATGATGAGGTAGGTGGCACCCGTGCCCGCGGCCCCAGGGGGGTGCCAGCCCCGACACTCCTGCCCGTGTCCCCGCTGCAGATGGAGGTGGATGGTGACGAGGAGTCCGACACGCAGGATCTACCCTCGGACGGCGAGTTTGAGGGTGAAGGCGACTATGAGGAGGGCTTTGTGGCGGAGTGGTGGCAGGAGCCTCGGACCAAGGGGGACAAGGATGAGGAAGGTGACAAGGATGACAAGGATGGGGACAAGGATGAGCTGGGGGGTCTGAGGTGGCCACACTGCACTGACACCGCTGCTTCCTTGCAGAGACCCTCCAATGAGGGAGGCGCAGGGGGACCGCGGCCCCACGTCGCTTCGCGGGTGCTGCGGGACGGACGAGCTGCCGAGCTCCGCACTGAGCCCCTGCCTGTCGCAGGGCACCCCTGGGTAGCCCAGGCTGCTGGCGGGGCCAGGGGCCCCCGGCTGCTCCAAGTGCCCACTCCCACATGGGTCGCCTGCCGGGGGGCCTGGCGTGGGGCCGCGGGGCCCCCCATGTGCCTTGGCTCTCCCCAGCCCAGCCTGCCGTGGCCTTAAGCTCCGTTAATTTAATACTTCCCGTCTTGAGCGATTGCTTTTTTATTTACTGGTGCTGAACTTTGAATAAAAACCAGACCCGTGTTTTCAGGGCGGCCTCTTCCGTGGGCGCGACGGCAGCTCGGTGGGGGAGGCGTTTGGCACGGGAGGAACAAGCCTGGCCCTGGGGGTGACCTGGGGAGGGTCCCTGCATCCCCCTCAGCAGCTCCCGCGGGTGTCGGGGTCCCCGGGGGCTGCGGGAGCCGCCGCTGCCGCCGCCCGGTCCCGACAAGCCGGTGCCTGCCCGGCCGGGAGCCGGGCCCGCCGCGCTGGCTCCGAGCACTGAAACCGAGCGGTGAATCAGCGCGTGGGCCCGCGGGCGGGCGGGCCGGGCCGGGCGGTGCCGGTGCGGCGGGAGGCGGGGGGAGCCCCCCGGCCCAGCGCCACGAGGGGCGGCCCCGCCGCTCTCGGCCGCACGGGGGGTCCCGGGAACCCCCCCCGGTTCCTCCCCGCGGGAGGCGCCGGGGAAACCAGGCGGGGGTCCCCGTGGTCACGGACCCCCGCCCGGAGGCCGGGAAGGGCCGTCCCCGTCCCCCGCCCTCGCCGGTGCAGACCCGGCTGTGCGGGGAAGGGGCGGGCAGATGTGTGCGGGGGGGGGCGGGCAGATGTGCGCAGCTGGGGGGCGCGGAACTGGGGGTCCCCGCACCCCCCTGACGCGCAGAGGGTCCCGCTGGGGTCCCCTCCGGGGGTGCTCGTGCCCCCTGCACCCCCCATGGGGTCCCTGCGCCCCCCACGGTCCCATGGGGTCCCATGGGGTCCCAGTCCCGCCCCGGGGAATCCCAGAGGAGGGTCCCGGCCCCTGCAAAAATCCCGCCCCCTAGCAAGCCCCGCCCCCTGTCGCGAGAGCCTCTCTGGCCCCGCCCCCTGCC
>NW_020455613.1:485103-504472 GCF_003342845.1 Nothoprocta perdicaria
GGGGCGGGCTGCGGCCGCCGGGCACGGGGCCGCGCGCCTCCGCGGCGGCTGCGGACGGGACCGCACCGGTCCGTGTGTCCGGGTGCGGCCGGGAGCACCCGGGTGTCCGGGCTGGGAGTGCGGCCGGGAGGGCCCCGGAGTCCGGGAGTGGCCGGAGATGAGGTTGGGAGCGGGGTGGCTCCGGGGCCCGGGAGCGGCCGCGGGCGACGCCGGCGCCTGGGAGCGGCTGGCGCTGAGGTTCAGAGCGGGGGAACCCCGGTGTCCGGGAGCGCTTCCCCTCCAAGCGCTTGGGAGGCTCCCGGCGGCCGCGTCGGGAGCGGCCGCGCTGGGAGGGCCCAGGCGTCCGGGCGCGGCCGCGCCGGGGCTGAGCTCGGGAGGGCCGAGGCGTCCGGGCGGGGCGGCAGCCGCTTCCTCCCCACCCCCGCGGGCCGAGGCTCCCGCTGGAGGCAGCGCCCGAGCGGAGCGGCCCCGTAAATACCTCAAAGAGCCGCTTGCCCCCTCGGGGGTCGGCGACAAGTGTCGCGGCCGGTCCGACCGGTCCCGAGCGCGGCCCCGGGGCAGCGGCGGCTCCGCGGGCGGGCGCCGCTCCCGCAGCTCCGTCCGGGCCGGCGGGGCCCGAGCCCTGAGAGGAGGGAGCACTAATCGAGTTAGCGAGGCGATTAGCTTAATTAATCAGGTTTGCAGCGCTCATGAGAGGGAAGTGCTGAAACGTGGCTGGGAGCTCCGTGTGGGAGACCCAGGGCTCCGTGCAAGGAGCGGGGAGAGACGTTGCCGGTGCGGGGAAGGGCTGGACGGTCGGTCTCTGCTCTCCAGGGGGCTGGGGTGGTTGTGGCTGCGTCGCTCCCATGGGATTGCCTGGGAATTCCTGTGCTCAGGCTTCCTGGGTGCCGGAGACCTGTTGGTTGGGAAGCAAATCTTGCCAAGTGCTGCTTCCCCGGTGCTGTTTGACATCGGCATTGCTGGGTGTTTTTTGGGGAAATGCTCGTGTTTTGGGGCTGTGGGTGGCCTGGCCTGGGAGGGAACAGGCAGAGACCGCAGCCCCTCAGTGTCTGTCCTCCTGGAATGGCTCTGGTGAGGGCTGAGGTCCCTTCCCGTGTCTTCTGCCGATGTTTATTGGAGTAAAAGTGCAGATTGCCCAATTAAGCTGCCTGCGCCTCTACAGCCTGTAATTGCTCATCGCCCTGGAGTTGTTCCATGAAGTGTCATGAAGAAAACACGTTATGGCAGTTTTGGCTAAAGCGACGTGGTCGTGGGGACGGGAGCGCAGCAAGCTCCTGGCCGGGGTGGCAGAGGGGCTGCTTCTCTCCCACACTAGCCCAAGGGACGAGGGCTGCCCTTGTCACCTGGGTCCCTTGAGCTGCCCCTACCTGAGTGCTTTGGGCTGCAGGCGGCCTTCAAACAATAGCCTTTACTGTCTATTGTCTGGGCGCTGCCACACCGGGAGCATTGGTGGCAGCTCCGTGTGGGTGCCTGCATCATCCCTGCCGTGCACCGGAGCAGCCGACGCTTCCCAGGGCGCCGTTCCCGACCTGGAGCGCTGGCCTCGGTGGCTCCTGCTTTGGTGGCAGCTTGAGACCTGGGGGGATTTCACGTCTGGTGCCAGCCCTGGATTTCAGCATCAGTATTCAGGGCTGCCCTAATCCCGTTAATTCTGTCCACCCGAAATTGGCTCTAACAGCTGGGACGGGCGTTATGGCAGGAATAACCCAGTGAGGGTTATTGCGGTGGCAGGGTCCTGTCACGGCTGAGGTTGGCGTGGGAGCCCTGGGTGCTGTTGGGTGCTTATCGTGCTCCCAGGTCCCGCGGCGGCTCCTTGCTGAGAACTGGCAGGGCTCTAATTGCAGTGTCTGCAGCGAGGCTTGTGCTAGTCCTGAAACTTCACATGAGACGGGCTTCTAATTAGCAGCACTTGAAAAGGAATCAAATTTGAATAGGCCAAGTTTACTTTGGACTTATTGTGGCCTTAACGCAGAATGTCTCGGGCTGGAAAGCAAAAGCCGGGTGGCAAAAATGCTCCAAAAGCTGCATGGTCCCCAGCGCCTTCGCTGCATGGGGCTCTGCATCACCCGAGACGCCGCGGCCCGGTGCAGGTGTGCGCGGGCCTGTCCCTGCCTGCCCTCGCAGGGCCGGTGACGTGGGGCTGAGCGCTGTGCCCGTCCTGGGAAAGCACCGCAGCTGCCAGGGCTGGGCGAGCGCCTGGAGCAGCGGGTGCTGCCATCCGAGAGGGCTCGGGCGAAGGTTCCTGCAGCCCAGAGCTCTGTGTTGGACGCCGGGCTGGGCTTTGCCTTGCAAATCGCCTTGTAGGTTGTCGCATCCTCGTGGAGACACGTGGGACCCCGAGCCCTGTGTCCCGCTTGCTGCATGGGCCTGGGAGTGATGGCTGCAAATCCAGCCCCGAGACTGCCCGCGAAGCGACGGGATGTGTGTGATCACCTTGGTGGGTGCCCCCCGCGCCCCAGCCCCATCTCCTGCACGGAAATAACGTCCTTCTGCTAAATGCCTGTGTCGGGGGAGGCAGGAGGCAAAGATGCTCCCAGTGAGATAGCGCTCGGAGAGATGTCTCCGAATCTGCCATCCCCGCTTGGCTTTTCTGCGGCTGCTGCCAGGCCTGGAGGCTCCTGGTGCTGCTGGAGCTGCCTGTGCTGAAGGGGCCCCACGAGGAGGGCGGGCGCCTCGTGCCCGGCGTCCTTGGGCGTCACCCGGCGCTCCCGGCCTGGGCCACGCTCCTCCCGCGATGCCCGTCCGGGTGCGGACGGGGTGGAGCGGCTGGTGGGGCTGCCGAGCGGCTCCTGGCTCTGCCGAGGGCTGCTCCGGTGCCGGGGCCGGCAGCTCCAAACAGCCCCCGGGGGCTCTTCCTCGGTGACCTTGGAGAAGGTCCTTGGTGATAAATTCTTGTGAAGCGTTTGAACTTTGCGGATGTAACGCGGTTGGATGGAGAAATTAAAGCGAGGGTGAAGCAATCCTCAGCCCTGCTCCTCTCCCCCTTGGATCCTGCTCTTGTGCACGTTGCTGCTCCGTGAGATCCGCAGGAAGGGAGAGCATCTCCAACAGGGATCCCCATGGGACCGGCCGGATGCTGCTCCTTTATCCAGGGGAGGAAAGGAGCAGAGTTCATCCCTGCAGATGGATGAGCACTGCAAGCTTCAGAAGGAGCCTCGCTCCCTCGGGATTCCCATGGCATCCTTGGGGTGCATTTGGCACATTTCGGGGGTCCCATCGGCCGCAATCTGTGCCGAGCGGCACCGGGTTTTGGAGGGGGAATCACTGGGCAAAATGTGCTGGCTTTGCTGGTGCTGAGACCTTTGGCTGCAGGAAGGAGCCTTGCTGTAATCAGGGTGACACGCGGGCAGAGCCCCGGTGACAAATCATTAACTCGCTCCGACAGGCCGGCTGCTGACGGGTGTTGGTGATAATTTGTTGTGAAGCGTTTGAACTTTACAGATGTAATGCAGTTGGATGGAGAAATTAAGCTAGGGTGAAGCAATCCTCAGCCCTGCTCCTCTCCCCCTTGGATTCTGCTCTTGTCTGGTAGAATTGGGACCAGGTGGCAGAATCCTGCGTTTTTGGGCACCATTATTCCAGCTGGAAGCAGCGAGCGAGTCTCGGAGCCTAAATTTAAAGCCTACCATTATCATGTCCTTACAGGACAATTTGTTCTTTGTGCTTTTTAAAGCAAAATAATGGTTTTTTTTTTCCTGATGCAGATGGAGTTATTGTGATTAACTGGGCTGTGTCAGATCTCCCTCTCGAGGAACCAAGAGCTCCAAAAGAAGGGGGCTGCACGCGAGGCCCCCATCCCGATGCATCTGTGGTTCCGACACGGCGGAGCGCCTGGTCCCCTGCTCCCTGTCCCCATCCCGCTTGTGTCCCTGCAGGAACGTGCCTGGGGAACCCCTTCCTGGGCCTGGATCTTCCCGTGGGTTGTTCCCGTGCTCGGCTCCTGGTGCTGGCCAGGTCACACTGGGTGGCTGCAACCCTGAGCGTGCCGGTCTCTGCGGTGCCCAGCCTTGAAAGCCCTGGCAGCCCTTGCCAGTGTGGAAATAGCACTGGGAGGCTCCCCGCACCCAGCTCCTCTGAGGTTATTAATAGGAAGGTGGGTCGGGGGTGAGGAGGAGCTCGGGGTGGCAGCGGGTGGCTGTGTCCTTATTTTAGCATCGCGTGGAGACTTGCGTGAAGGAGCTGCACGAGCCGCAGCCTCGGGAAGGAGGAGGGATCCCGGGCTTGTGAGCAGGACAAGCTGCAGGGTAAAGCCGGGCCGGCAGGTTAGAATTCCTCGCGGTCTCTGTTTTTTGTCCTAACGGAAGCGTTGTTGTGGGAAATAAAAAGCTTTTCCGTCCTTTGTGAGCAGGCCAAGGTCAGGCAGCAGATACAGGTGGCTGAGGCGGTAGCTGCACAGCCTGCACTGCACAGAGTGCTCGGGACGGTGCCCGCTGTGCCCAAGCTCCTGCTGAGCTTGGCAGGGCTCTGCCTTGGAGCAGTCCCACGATCCGTGAGCTTGATCTGGTGGGAAAAGAGCAGCCTGCGACGCAGCAGAGCCTTTGGCTGCGGCGGTGCCAACGGCAGCGGGAGGTGCCGGCAGCTCCTGCCGCTCAGCCGGGGCACCGCGGAGCCCGGGACACGCGGTGCCCGCGGCCCTGGCGAGGGCTGCTCGGCCCCGCTGCGCGCGGGAGGGCGGTCGTGGCCTCGCGAGGGGAGGATGTTGAGTGCCCCGAGTTGGGAGCTCTGGCTGCACCGCGATATCGCAGCCTGGGCTCGCGCCGGTGCCGAGCGCTCCATTGGGCAAATGTGGCGCTAGGGACCATGCTCCTCGGGGAGCGGCTGTCCATGGCCGCTCCCGAGAGTGCACGCTCATTGGGAAGCGGCTTTCTGTGGCGCTCCTGGGACCATGCTCTTTGGGAAGCGGCTGTCCGTGGTCGCTCCCGGGAGCGCACGCTCATTGGGAAGCGGCTTTCCGTGGCACTCCTGGGAATGCACTCCCTGGGGAGCGGTGCCGCTTTGGTGCGGAGCGTTGCCCGGACCCCGGTGCCAGCTGCATGCGCAGGGAGGATGCAGCATCCATGGCTCTGCACTGGGCCCATGCACAGCCTTGTCAGGAGCAGGCAAAAAAGAGATACGGGTTTGGAGGGAGCCCATGAGTCTAATGTGACACCTGCACCCCTCGCTGACCTCCCCGGCAACTCGGAATAAGTCCTCGGTGCCTGTTGCTGGTGCCGGGGAGGCTGGTGCTGGACGCGCAGACACCAGAGAACAAAGCGGCTGGCTCCTTTGTTTGGCTGCCGAGGGCAGGGCCGAGGCCGGGGCGCTGCCTGTGCTCGCTTCCTAACAAGACCGCAGCTCTGCTGCCTGGCTCCTCATTAAACTTCAAGCTGGTCCCCTTCCCTTTTGAGTTCCTCGATTTGCCTTCGCTGCAGAGCCCTCATTGAAACGCCTTGTGGTGGCAGAGATCTGACTTGCACGCTGTGCCTTGATGCTGGCGAACCTTGAAAAGCTCCTTTCTTTGCCTCCTCACGCTGCGTGTTCCTGCAAGGGATCACTTTGAAGCCATTGAAGCCTTTGCCCAGCGCTGGGGCTGTTGCAGCGGCTGCCTGCGCTTCATTAGGCGGCAGCGCCGCGGTGCCGTCCCGGCGGCCCCCGGGCGCGGGTCCAGCCTCGCTGCCTGCAACGGGGCACCGGCGTGGAGGGCTCCATGCCGCTCTGCAGCCGAGCAGCGCGGCTGGGTCCTGTCCTCGAGCCTCCCGCTCGCCTGGCCTCGGCTCTGCCCGCGGCGCTCCCTGCTCCGAGCCAGCGCCAGCCCATCCTCTGGCTCCCGCAGGCGGGCGGGAAGCACCGGGCATCACTTGCCTCCAGTGTTAAGTGCTTCAAAATCAGCCCTTTTCTTGCGTTGCATTTATTGAATTGTTTTAAATGCCTCATGCCTTTCCTGAAAAGCCGCAGTGACTGTAGTTGCGGTTGCTCGCGTGCTTCCCGCTCGGCCCCGGCGCGGATGCCGCCTTGGCCGCGCTCGCTGTCCGCGGAGCAGCTGGGGCTGCGCGTGGCTCCCTGAGCACGATAGCTCCATCATTCCTGTGCCTTTCCCAGCGGGATGGGCCGCGTGCTCCGAGCTCCTCACCCCAGCCCCTCCCGAGGGTGCGGGACCCCTTGGTGACGTGGAGCTGGCGTCCCCGGGCCGTGTCCCGCGTGGCTCGCCGCGGTGTTTATCGCATCCCTGCTGTCGCTTTTCCTGGGCTGCTTGGCTGTAAATCAGGGTGGGCTCTGGGGCCGGCCCGGAGGAGCAGGCAGCTCCTCACGGAGCAGAAGGAAAGGGCTGGTCAGGCGAGAGGATGCGTGTTTACTGGAGACTTCCTTTGCAGACATTGTCTGTACAGAGACGATGCTGTCTGGCCTCTGATCAAATAACTCTAGAGACAGATGAGCCTTCTGGTCATTTTTTTCACCAGTAGTTGCAGCTTCCTCTGTTTTCCAGCAGGATTCCTGGCTCCAGGAAGCAGGCGGGAGTGTATTTAACCTTTTCACAGCTTGTCTGGGTTCAAGATTCACCCGTGTGTGCCCTGCTGTGGGTCCCCAGCGTGGGGCAGGGGCTGTTTCCCGTGGGGTTGCGGCTCAGCACCCTATGCCGGCAGCTTGGAGCTGGTCACCGGTAGAGCTTGGGGGGTCACTGGTGACACCGGTGATCCTGCTCTGTCCCTGCAATAGCCTCTCTGTTAAGTGATGGGTGGTGGGGAGGGAGATGATTCCCATGAGGACCCCGAGGGCAGAGCCGGAGTGTCCAGGTGCCCGGAGCTTGTGGTGGGATGAGCTCAGGGCGTTTGTCCGCATGTCCCTGCTCGCTGCCAGAGCTGCTGACACTCGTTTTGTGCCCCTGTCACCTCAAGTGCCACCAGCATCGCCGCCTGCGCTGGCACCAGGCGTCGTCGGGCTGCCTGCCCGGCACCACGCTGACACTCGGGAGCAAAGTGAGTCACGGCAGCCCCATCCTCCCCGGCAAGCGCTACCGCTTCCAGGACGTCGCAGCCCCGTGGGGAGGGTCTCGGGGCTGCCCTGCACTCGCTCTGCAGGACGCGGGGACCACAGGGCACTGTCATTTCAAGCTGCCTTCATGCTGGTGCTCATTAGGCACCTTCTCTCCTGCCTGGGTCACATCACCCGAGCTGGTGTCTCAGCTCTGAAGAGCTCCACGGCCTTTTGATGTCTGGCAGCGGCTGGCGGTGCAGACGGGGAGGAGGGGGGCGGGGGGGCTCATGCATAATGCAGAGCCGTGCAAAAAGTCGCCGTTTGAGCAGAACTCACGGCTGTTTGAAAATTAAATGTTGGCTGCCTGCGAATTGCAAAGCAGCTGTAGGGCTGGAGTGAGCGCTGCCGGCCCCTGCGGCCAGCGCTGCAGCTGGGGGGGCTGCGCCATGGGGTTTGTACCTGCTTCGGGGGGAATAGATCCCCACTGTCTGCTGCAAGCAGGGTGTTAATGCCTGCAGCCCTGCTCTTCCCTGCTGCTTCCATGCACGGCTGCTGTTCTGGGTTTGTTTGGGAGCTGATGGGCACCTCCTGCAGCTGGGTTTTGGCAGCAGGCTCCGTGCAGACCCCTGGATGCCGCAGACCCCTGGATGCTGCAGACCCCTGCTCGGGCTGGGGCCCAGGGACAGACTTGCTGTCCCCAGTGTCTCGCTGCTGCCCCGAGGTCCCGGCTCCCCTGGCAGCGCTCGGTGCTCCGTGGGCCGAGCCAAGTGCATGGAGCAGAGCCAGACTTGTCACTGGCCCCTGGCACCGTGCGGCATCCCGTGCCAAAGAGCAACCCCCGTGCCTTGTCCCGGCAGCCTGCTGCCTCCATGAGACCGCTCCTCCTCTTCCTCCTCTGTGGGGCCCTTGTGCACACGCGTGATGCCCGAGCCGTCCCTGCCACGCGCGCGGGGCTCCCGCACCTTGCCGGGGAGCGGCTCTGCCTGCGCTCGGATTCCTGCCCGCTGACTGTGGCCCGGGGAGGGCCGGGCGCTGCCTGGGAAGAGCCCGCAGCGCTGGGCCGAGCCGGGCGGCCCCGCGCGCTGCGCAACCGCGTCCTGCGCCGCCCGACGCCCTGACTCAGCCGCCCGCGCCGAGGGGCTCCCGCGCGCCCCGTGTGAATCACGGCTCACTGTGGCGGCTCCCGTCGCCTCTTATCGCATCTGAAACTCTGACTCATCCTCCCAGCCCGGGGCCTCGCTGCAGCCTCGCTCAAGGCTGGGCGGGAGGGTGCCCGGGGCCTCCTCGTGCTGCCCCCCGACCTGCAACGGGGGCCCTGGTTGGGCTGGCCAGTACCTTGGGACTCTGCCCCGCTGAGCCCAGCGAGGCCCCCGGGATCCTTTGCACTCCCTGCGCTGTGCGGAGCCCCCCGGGGCTGCTCTGGAGGGGGGTCTGGAGCCCCCTGGGGCTGCTCTGGAGGGGGGTCTGGAGCCCCCCAGGCTGCTCTAGAGGAGTTCTGGAGCCCCCAGCCCCGCTCATGCAGCACTCAACTCCCACATTCCCAGGCTGTGTCCAGGAGCCCGGAGCGCAGAGAGCCAACCTGGCTCCCGCGCATCCCCCTTGGGCCCTCGGCTCCGCCGGGATATTTTTAGTCGTGTCCCAGAAGGACCCTGCAAGGCGGCTCCTCTTGCCGGGGCCCGAGCGCTGCCCCGTGCTCGGCTCCGGTGCCGTGCGGGCCGGGGCGGTGCTGGCGCCTGCCCTGCGTGCCCCGACACGAGCAGCAAAGTGCTGAGCCGGGGCTTCGTCACCCCGCCTCGCGCGCGGAGGAGGGCAGATAGCGATCGGCTCCACGCACGGAGCGGCCGGGGAAGGTACCCGCGGAGCCCCGGCGTAACTCGTGCCCCCGCTGCCCCACAGAGCAGCCATGGAGGTGATGAACATGATGGAGCAGCCCATCAAGGTGACCGAGTGGCAGCAGACCTACACCTACGACTCGGGCATCCACTCGGGCGTCAACACCCAGGTGCCCTCGGTGAGCAGCAAGTGCCTGGGCGACGACGACGAGCTCTACGGCAAGCAGTACACCATCAAGAAGACCACGACGAGCTACTGCCAGGGCGGGGGCCAGGCCCAGAGCCAGGCGCAAGGTAGGGGCTGCGGGGCCCGCGGGCTCAGCTGCTCGGTCCCGCCGGCTTCCCGCTCGCCCACGCGCGCTGCCGCTCGTTGTACTCCTGGGCACCGCTCCACGGCGCCCCGCGAGCTGCTGCTGCTGCTTAAAATACCCTCCCTCGTGCCCCCCTCTCCGGCGGCGCCGATCCCGTGGCACACGGCCAGCGGGGCCAAGCCATGCGCGCATCCGGGCGGCTGGCACGGGATGGGAACAGCTGAGCCCGGCCGCCTGCTCTGCAGGAAGAGGCCTCGACAGCCCGAGCAGCAGGTCCTGCACCCCGCTCTGCGGTGGCACCTGTGGCTCTGCACGGGGTGGGACCGGTGCGGGTTCCTCCCGGCTGCTGCAGCTCTGCCCTCCGCGCCCGCTTATCCCAGCAGCCTCCGGAGGGGAGGCCCCCGTATCCTTTTCCTAATCCCCAATGCCATCTGGTCCCAAGTCGCAGATACCCTTAGTTTTTTAATTAACAGCCCTTGTGTGACAATTGCTTAATCCCGCCGCCTAATTGAGCGTTGTCTTATCTCTGCGCTGCCGGATCTGTTTACGCTTTGCAGTCCCGGCTCCTCGCGGAGCGCGCTGGGACTGCTGACATTGCCGCTGTCATTGCGCTGCGCTCGGGCTCAGCTAATTGAGCGCGGGGAAGCGGCGCCGGGAAGGCTGCTCGGGAGAGCCCGGAGCCTCACGCTGCCTCTCCCCGCAGCCGACATGGAGGCTCAGCTGGCGCTGACGCGGGCGCAGCGCGTGCGGGCTGCCATGTACCCCGAGACGGTGGAGGATCGCTCACTGCTCATCAGCACGCAGGTGGAGGGGCAGCAGACCAACGTGCAGCGCCTGGCCGAGCCCTCGCAGATGCTCAAATCGGCCATCGTGCACCTCATCAACTACCAGGACGACGCCGAGCTGGCCACGCGCGCCATCCCGGAGCTCACCAAGCTGCTCAACGACGAGGACCCGGTGAGGCCGCGCGGCTCGCCGTCCTCTGGCCGCCCTCCCGCCCGCAGCCTCCTTCCTCCTGCCCAACTTGCCGCTCTGCCTCGCGCTGGTGGCCCTGGCTTCGCACCCACACCGAGGGCCTCTTAGCTGCTCCGTGGGCTCCACATCCCACCCCTCTGTCCTGCTGCTTCCCATCCCACGAGCACGTGTGCCATAGCCCTGACCGTGCGGATGGCGGCTGCGAGCTGCAGCGTCCTTCCTGGAGCGCGCAGAAGAGGGTTAAAACTAGCACTAACTCCAGTGCGCTGCTGGCACAGGCTCTGCTGCCCATCCCAGCTCTCATCTGGCGGAGCAGGGGCCCGCGTGTCCCTAGGAGGGCTCTGGGCAGCAGCAGCAGGACCCGCTCCGACCGCCGACCTCTCTCCCGCCCAGGTGGTTGTCAGCAAAGCGGCCATGATCGTGAACCAGCTCTCCAAGAAGGAGGCGTCGCGCCGCGCGCTCATGCAGTCGCCGCAGATCGTGGCGGCCGTGGTGCGCACCATGCAGAGCACCAGCGACCTCGACACGGCCCGCTGCACCACCAGCATCCTGCACAACCTCTCCCACCACCGCGAGGGCCTGCTCTCCATCTTCAAGTCCGGCGGCATCCCGGCCCTCGTCAGGATGCTCAGGTGCTGGGATGCAGGCGGGGAAGGCTCCGTGGCCTCCGGGGTGTCCCCAAGGCGGGCGGCAATGTTGGGATGGCCCTTCTGGCCTCGCTGCAAGCCATGTGGAGGGCGCCCCATGGGTTGTACTGCCTACGATGTCCCGGGATTGATGGTAGCAGCTTGTGTGGAGTGAGATGTAGCTAGAGATGGGCCTGCAAAAAGGGGGATGTGGGAGACGTTGGCCCTGCTTCCAGGTGGGTCAGTGAGGAGCTGGCACCTGGTGTCGGCAGTTTGGTAGCAGCAGGAAGGGAGCTACTGCCCTGCCTGTCCGTGGGGTGATGCCCGGAGACCTGGGCTCAAGGCAGAGATGCTCCTGTCACAGGGAGGGCCCTCAGGGCACAGCGAGCCCACATGGGTGCCACCCGCGCCCCAGGAGGGCCGTGGGGACCTGCCGGAGGTCCCTGGGTGGGATGTGGCCCTTGTGGCAGCGGGCCCGGCGCGCGCTGACGTGGCTCTGTGCCGCCCGCCTGCAGCTCGCCGGTCGAGTCCGTCCTCTTCTACGCCATCACCACCCTGCACAACCTGCTGCTCTACCAGGAAGGGGCCAAGATGGCCGTGCGCCTGGCCGATGGGCTGCAGAAGATGGTGCCGCTGCTCAACAAGAACAACCCCAAGTTCCTCGCCATCACCACCGACTGCCTGCAGCTGCTCGCCTACGGCAACCAGGAGAGCAAGGTGAGCGCGGGCAGCCCGGCGGCGCTGGGGGCTGCTGCTGGGGGCGGCTGCAGGTGCCAAGCCTCGCTCCTCTGGTGCCTCTGACGTGGCCAATGAAGCCCGGGGGGCAGGAGGGGGCGTCCCCCCAACAGCTGCCTTGTCCGCAGCACTGTCACATCCGACCCACTGGTAGATCTACCAGTCCGGCCAGTAGATCGACTCGGCTGGGTTCCTCCCGCCACCACTCCAGGCACCTTCTGCCTTTGTCCCTAGGCTGTTTCTCTTCCTCCCACGCACTAATGAGCGCGGCCTCGTTTGGCTGCGCTGCGTGGGGCAGCTCTGAGGCGCTGCCTGTCCTGCCCGCGGCGGTGGCACGGGGCAAGGCCACGTGTTGGTACCTCATGTGGCTGCAGCGGAGGCAAACCCAAGTGCTCCGTGCAGAGACATCAGCCCTCTTGCCTGACTCGCATCCTGACTGGCACAAGCCGGAGCAACCGGCCGGTGTCCTGGGAGCGCTGAGAGAGCTGCCGCAAGCCCCAACCCTGGCCTCCTTGTCTTGCAGCTGATTATCTTGGCCAACGGAGGACCCCAGGCCCTGGTGCAGATCATGCGCAGCTACAACTACGAGAAGCTGCTCTGGACCACGAGCCGGGTGCTCAAAGTGCTGTCCGTGTGTCCCAGCAACAAGCCGGCCATCGTCGAGGCCGGTAAGGAGGTGCTGGGGCTGCAGCGGGGGTGTGTGCGGGCTCCTCACCAAGGAGGATGGGGCTGGTTTAGGGTTGAGAACATCAGGCCCCCTTGGGCAGAGCAATGGGCTCCAAGCTCACCCTTGGGCAGCAGCGGCTCTGGCTTCTTGCTTTAAAAGCTGATCAAGACACTTTCCTGGAGTGCCCTGGACCGGCGCTGCTCCTGCCCTGTATTTAGCCTCAGCCAGATGAGGCCGTGCTGTGCGTTGGAGGCACCGGCGCTTGCTGTGCAGAGCTGCCCCTGCCCTGGGTGCTGGGGAGACCGGGCGGGTTTGGGTATTTATAGACGGGCGGCTCTCGCCTTCCTCGCAGGCGGCATGCAGGCACTCGGCAAGCACCTGACCAGCTCCAGCCCCCGGCTGGTGCAGAACTGCCTCTGGACCCTGAGGAACCTTTCCGACGTGGCCACCAAGCAGGTGAGTCCGCAGAGCCGACGCAGTCAGGGGACAGTGCCAGTCTGCCGGGCGCCCCGGGCACGTCCCCCTGCTGAGCTGCTTGCTGATGCCAGAGCAGCAAATCCTGAGTCCTGTCCTCACCCTCCAACCCCTGTGAGCTGCTGGCAGCGGCGGTGTCCCTGTCCCGGGGCTGGCTGGGATCCGCTGAGCCCAGCGCAGCGGGGGAATCTCCCGGAGAGGCGGAAGCTGCTCCCTGTCCGCGGCCATCCCCACATGGGCCATCCCCACACGGGTGGCTGCGTCACCGTGCTGGGGGCACCTGTGCAATGTCCCTGACTGGGGCACGAGGCCCCTGGCAGCTCTGCTCACGCGCTGCGTCTCTGGGATTGCGTTCGTGGTGGCTCCGCAGCCTCCGCCGGTGGCAGCCGGCAGCGCCGCTGACCTGGACGGCTGCTCCGGGGCCGCCCTGCAGCCCTTCCCGCCTCCTGATGTGTTCGCCATGTGGCGCTGGGGCTGCGGCTCCGCGCGGATTAGCGCCTGATGCAGCCTGGAAACTATGTGCGCTCCGTGGGAAGGCATGCGGCGCGACGGAAGGCCCGCGGTGCAGCCCGGCTCCGCAAGCCAGCGGGATGTGGCTGTGTCTCTTTAACCCCTTCCTGCCCCTTGTGGCATCATGCTGCCTCGGCGCTGCTCCGAGCAGCTGGCACCACGGGATTGTCCATGCGTCCGTGTCCCTTTAACCCCTTCCTGCCCCTCACGGCATCGCACTACCTTGGTGCTGCTCCAAGCAGCTGCCATGGGGATTGTCTGCGCGTTTGCAGCAGGGACAACCCAGTGGAGATACTAAACTCCAAGTAAAGCCATACACATCCAGAGCGCCTGGCGTTCTGGCTCCACAAAGAGTGTGGAGCAAGAGCCGTGCTTACGAAAGGCTGGACGACTGGGATTCCTGCTCTGGGAAGGGCTCCAGCCAGCGCGGCCTCCCTGGGGTCCTAACCCCGCTGGGCTGCGGGTGCTCGCTGGCCCTCGGCATGGGAAGGGACCCTGGGATTGCGCAGATGCCCTGCGGGTCGCAGGGTCTGGGCCTCGCAGCAGGCGGGTTCCCCAGCTCAGCAGCGCAACGGGGAGCCAGGACGGGCTGAGCTCTGAGCTCCATCCTTGCGCCTGCAGGAGGGCCTGGACGGCGTCCTCAAGATCCTGGTCAACCAGCTGAGCTCAGACGACGTGAACGTGCTGACGTGCGCCACCGGCACCCTCTCCAACCTGACCTGCAACAACAGCAAGAACAAGACCCTGGTGACGCAGTCCAACGGGGTGGAGGCCCTCATCCACACCATCCTGCGGGCGGGTGACAAGGAGGACATCACCGAGCCGGCCGTGTGCGCGCTGCGGCACCTCACCAGCCGGCACCCCGAGGCCGAGATGGCGCAGAATTCGGTGCGACTCAACTACGGCATCCCCGCCATCGTCAAGCTCCTCAACCAGCCCAACCAGTGGCCACTGGTCAAGGTGAGAGGCCTTGGGGTCAGGGAAAGCCAGTGGTCGGACCGGAGGGAGCCCCAGGTGACTGGCATTGCCAGGGTGCGCTGCCCATGCTGATACCCGGCTGGGTTTGCAGCTGCACGCAGGGCTGCGTCGGCAGTCGGGAATCCGCAGGGATCCATCCTTGATGGCAACTAATGCAGGAAATTGCTCATGCCGGGCTCTTTGCTGAAATCAATATTTGCCCCTGGCCACCTCCACAGGGAGGGAGGCGGATCCGGTGCCAACGGGGCTGCAGGAAGCCGGAGTCGGAGCGTGCCACATGCAGGGGGATGGGACCGGCATCAGGCAGAGCTGGCGCAGGGTCCTGCCCCGGCCCCCTCTGAGCCCCCTCTCCTCGCTCTCCTCCCCAGGCTACCATCGGGCTGATCCGCAACCTGGCCCTGTGTCCGGCCAACCATGCCCCGCTCCAGGAGGCCGCCGTGATCCCGCGCCTGGTCCAGCTGTTGGTCAAGGCTCACCAGGACGCGCAGCGCCATGTCGCGGCCGGCACGCAGCAGCCCTACACGGTGGGTCCCGCCGCGGGCTGGGCGAGCTGCATCCCTCTTCCCTGCACCCCCTGTGACCTGGATCCCCCCAAATCCATCTGTCCCCTCCTAGCCTGGTGGGTCTGCAGGAGCTCTGCCTGTCCTGAGCTCCCCAGTACCCCTTGCTTGTAGAGAAACAACCTCACTGGGGGATGCAAGTCCCATCCTCTGCCCCCCAGGATACATCACCCTATCTGCAAGCTCACGGTGGCCTATGTGGTCGTGCCCTGCCTGTCCTTCCCGCCCTGGCTGACGCTTGCCCCCTTGCAGGATGGTGTGAAGATGGAGGAGATCGTGGAGGGCTGCACAGGAGCGCTGCACATCCTGGCACGGGACCCCATGAACCGGCTGGAGATCTTCCGGCTCAACACGATCCCTCTCTTCGTGCAGGTCAGGGGCCGGGGCCGGCCAGGCTGCGCCACCACCACCACCATCTGCCGCGTTGTGACGGGCCAGGCTGCGCGCGGCCGCGCCAGGAGCGCGGGGGCTGCTGCGCTGGCTGCTTCACGTTGCCGCTGATCTCTCCTGACAGCTCCTGTACTCGCCGGTGGAGAACATCCAGCGCGTGGCGGCCGGCGTGCTGTGTGAGCTGGCCCAGGACAAGGAGGCGGCAGATGCCATTGATGCCGAGGGTGCCTCGGCCCCGCTCATGGAGCTGCTGCACTCCAGGAACGAGGGCACAGGTGGGTGCAGCCCCCCCGGGGGGCTCCTTGGGGGTCTGGAGCAGTCGCTTGTGATGGAAGAGCTCTCCTGGCTGAGGCTGCCCGCCTTTCCCTGCAGCCACCTACGCTGCCGCCGTGCTCTTCCGCATCTCCGAGGACAAGAACCCCGACTACAGGAAGCGTGTGTCCGTGGAGCTCACCAACTCGCTCTTCAAGCACGACCCCGCGGCCTGGGAGGCGGTGAGCGGCCCGCGTGCGCCGTGTCCCTGCCCTCCCGACGAACCGGGTCTCCCGGGACGGTGCCACCTCCCGCTGCCACTCAGGAGAGAGCAAGTGGCCAGAGGCAGCTGCGGTCTGGGCTCGGGCAGCCCCGGGTGGCGGTGCCTGCGCTCCTGTTCCCATGGGATGGCCCGAGCGTCGTGTATTCGCTGGGCTTCGTGCACCTGCACCGTGTGCCCGCATCGCCCTCTCAAAGGGTCGCCTTCCTTTGCAGGCTCAGAGCATGATCCCCATCAACGAGCCCTACTCGGACGGTGAGTATCGCGTGAGCTCTTCCCGCTCGCTCCCCGCGCCTGCGCTCTGCACCTTCTCACCAACGCTGGGCTCATTTTAAGGGCTCTCGGCAAGTCATCTGGGGCAGCTGCCGGGGTGGTGGCGGCCAGACCTGCCTCGGGACGCTCAGCCCGTTGTTGCCACAACGGCGGGGGCTCCTCTGCAGTCCCCGCGGCAGGGGGACGGCGAGGGGGGACACACGAGGTGGCTGGTGCTGGCAGTGTCTCTGCGGCACGCACTGAGTTTGCTCCGTGTCCCTTCTCCCCCCAGCAGAGCTGGACCCCGGCTACCGCCCCATGTACTCGGGTGACATCCCTCTGGACACCATGGACATGCACATGGACATGGACGGCGACTACCCCATGGACGCCTACAGCGACGGCGTGCGGGCGCCCTTCACCGACCACATGCTCGCCTAACCCGCCTCTCGGGCCCCACATCAGGTTTGTAGGGGGGCTCATCCCACCCCCTGGCGCAGCGGGCCGGGGGCCTGGGGGTCCCCGAGGGCCTCGCTTGGGTGACGGGGCCTCTCCCTGCTGCCCTGCAGGTATTTGCTCTGTTCGGAAGAGGGTGGCCCCAGAGCTCAGCGCTTGCAAGAAGGGCTCGGGAGACAGAAGTGCCTGCGATGACAGACTTTCCATTCCCACGAGAGGTTTTATCTGTCGATTTTTGTTTTGTTTTTGGTTTTGTTTGTTCTTCGCTGTGGGTCTGTGGAGAGGGTCCTTCCTCCTGGGACTGCTTCAAGCACCTACTGCTGCATCCAGCATCCAAGATACTGTTTCTGAAGCTTTAAAACACACAAATCCTGCATCACTATTGACCTTTCATGGGCAAAATAGTCTTTTCTATGAATATATATTTCTTTTTTATTTTTAATATGGTGCCAATGGCTCTGGCCAACTTTAAGTTTGTGCTTTTTAACTTCCCCACTCTGTTCTGTGTGTTAGTGTCCTAGACGAGGAATCTAACTTGGGGGAAAAAAGCCTTTGTTTTCTGTGAACTTTAACTTAATCAGATCACTTGGGAGTTTGCGGATAACAAACGGTGCTATATCCAGGACCTTCATTTTAGCCAGCGGGATGTCTGGGTTTGATATTTTTCCGATCAGCCCTTGGGGAGCTGACTTTCTGTAACTACCTGTCCTAACTGTACCGCTAGCGGAGTGACTCCAGCTTTAGGAACCGTGTCCTTGTACTGATCTTTGTTGCACATTTTAACCTGTTTCCCTTCTCTTTGGTGAGTGGTGTGTTTCCCTGCCCTCTTCCCTTATCTAATGCATTTATAAGAGGCTGTAGAGCTGATGGTGGCTTAACGCTTCGGCTGGAAAGGGATGGACATTACCGGAGCGTAGTTCAGGAATGGAAGATTTTATTATTTCTGTAAGTTGTTTTTGTATAGACCAAAGCAAAGAATAAAATAACCCCCCAGCGCCGCGTTGCACTGAGCCTGTTCTTCTGCGGCCCCGGCAAGGTCCCCCGGTCCCTTCGGGGCTCAGCAAGGCTGGGGACGGGGTGAGCGCCCTGGGCAAAGGTGGCATCACCCTTGGGACCTGACACGGAGAAGACTCGATCCTTGTGCAGAACAAGCTCCCTGGGCACTGCTCCGGTGAATGGACTGGTGCCAGCTGGGCTGCCCGGCGCAGAGCCCGGTGCAGAGCAGTGGTCCTGGCTGAGCCAGGGTCCATTGAGCCTCCTCCTCATCCTCGTGCTGGGCGTTAGCGTCGACTCCCCAGGCCTCTCTGCTGGGGCAGCAGGTAAAAGCTCCCAGTAATTAAGATGTTTGTCCATTAAGGAGCATCAGTGGTGTCTAATCCCTGCCGCAGCGCTGAGCTCATTTTAATGAGCTCCGAGGGATAAACACGCGGGTTGCAAAGTGAGCGGCGCCGATGGATGGAGCCGAGGCTGGATGGAGCTGCAAGAGGGGAGGTTAGAAAAAGTGATTTACTCGGGTGCGACCTAGTTGCCGTCTTCTGCAGCCCTGCTGCAAGCGCAGGAACAGATGGCACAGGGAAAGGTTCTCCACGTCAGTGCTAGCTCCGGCAGCTGCTCCCGGTGCGAGCAATGTGGCAGCGGAGCCGGCGCCAGGCCGGGATCATGCTGGAACACGGAAACTCTCCTTGCAAAGTTACTTCCGAACTTTCCTGCTTCCCATCTGCTTTGTGGAGCCTTCCTGCTCCTGCAGGGCTGCTCCTCTGGTGCTTCCTGGGGACGGGTCCTGGAAGGCTATGAGGGGACATGTCCTTGTCATCCGGGGCTGCCCTCCACCTTCTCCCTGCACCCGTTGGGAAAGAAGACCTGCAGTAGAGCCCAGAGGGGGAAAACTCCCACTGCTCCTTGGGTGTTTTTACATCCAAAGGGCTATTTTTCTTGAGACATGCAGTGGGGGAAGGCAAGGGCGCTGTGACATAGCCCTATGTCCTGGCTGTGCTCAGTGGGGTGCAGGAACCAGGTCACAGCGGCTCCCACTTGCCATCAGCTTCATCCCCTGCTCTGTCCTTGGGCTGTTGCTGTGGAGGAAAGCGGGGCCCGAGGCCAGCCGGGTGCAGCAGCCTGGGCCAGGGCAGGGTCGCAGGAGGCTGCGTGGGCAGGACCGGGGCTGCGGCAGCTCCACCATCCCTGACCGAGCCTCAGCACACCAAGGCCGTGGCCTGGCTTCCTGCTCGTCCCCTTGCCAGCAGTGGGGATGAGCAAAACAACAGCTGCCTTCCGCGCCCGGAGCAGCCACGGCCAGGGGGGGGCCGTGCACCCGGATGGTCCCAGAGCGCTCCCTGGTCCCTACCTGTGCCCGGAGCTGCAGGGACAGGCGGAGCTGCAGGTTTGTGCCCAGTCCCTGCACCCTGAGCGCGGTGCTGAGCTGTGTGCCCAGCACCTTCCTCCTCCTCCTCGCCCAAGAGCTCCGGCCTCTTGATGCCACCTGGTGGCAGCTCCTCCCGGTCACCGAGGCTCAGCGCCTGCTCGTGCCCTCCCGGAGCCGCAGCCCTGGGTGCCCTCGGCGGGAGACTCCGAGCTGCAGCTTCCCAGCAGCTCCAGCGCTCCCTCCGCAGCCCCAGGAGCCAGGGGCTGGGAGCTGAGCAGGGCTGGGGGCTGAGGCTGCCCGTGCTCAGCCCCTAGGCTCCCCCAGCCTGCCCAGATGGCCCTGGGGTCAGGGAATCTCCCTGACAAGCTGGGCCTGGCGGGCTCCTGTCAGCGCCACAGCCAGGACCCCTCATTCCTCCCAGCTGGCAGCCCCTGCTCACACTTTCAAACGGGGGAAAGGATGGGCAGAACGTGCCAGGGTTGCAGAACGGGCCAGGGTTGCAGAAAGCGCCCAGGGCCCGGCCCAGGCGCTGCCCGGAGCTCCCTGCCTGCGCGGGCAGTGCTGCCCTACGTGGACCTGGGAGCTGAGCAGCAGCGGAGCGGAGCTGCCCCCGGCTCCCGCGAGCCCCGGGGCCCCCGCGAGCCCCTCGGGCCCCCGCCGCGGGGCTGTGGGTCGTCCCAGCACCTTGGGGGCCGCAACGGGCCGCCTGGCAGCCCGTGCGGGAGCGGCGGCGGGGCCGGCCGGGCGCGGGGGGCAGC
>NW_020455613.1:504789-515404 GCF_003342845.1 Nothoprocta perdicaria
GGGGCCGTCCTGGGTGGGGGTGGGGGGAACTTGCCTTTTCTTTACCCTTTTCTTAACTCTTTTTGTAAAATCCATGCCCGCCCGCCCCCTCCCAGCCCCTCGGAGCGACTTAACAAGTTTTCACGCTTCGCTAAGGAAGTTGCGGCCGCGGCTCGGGGGGGCGGCGGGAGGGTTCCCCCCCGTGCGCGGGGGTCGCGGCAGGGAAGGGGCGGGGGGCAGCGGCCGCCCCGCGGGGTCCGGTACCGGCTCTGGATCCGGACCTGGTTCCGGATTCCGATCTGGTCCAGGTTCGGGTCCTGATCTTTTGGGTAATTCCTGCCGTTGGGAGCAGGAAGCCTGTGCCTGGCGGCTGGCTGTGTCTCCGGAGTGTTTCTGCTCGCCCCACTCCCTGGGCAAATCGCCCGGGGCCGCGGGACACCCGATGCTGGATTCAGGGACCAGGGGTGGGGTGGGACTCAGGACGGGGCAGCGGAACCGGGGCCGAGGCTGGGGAGCTGGTTCCGAGCAGCAGCGGGGCCGGTGGAGCAGGGCCTGCGGTGCCCGTGCCGGGCAGCACGTGGGGTCACGGTGCAACAAAGGTCCTTCCCCGCGGGCTCCGACTGCCGGCGCAGGGAGGGCCGTTCCCAGGGATGCGCCTGGACCGGTGCTCCCTGGGCTTGCAAGGGGCCCCTGGGTTGGGAGAGACGCAGTCGGGCTGTGCCTGGGGACCTGGATATCGAGGGGGTGCAGGCTGCAGTGGGGAGCACTTGCCCCCCCCCATGGATGCCCAGCACTCCCCAGCGCTGCTGCTCGGTCTGATCCATCGGCCGCTGCTGGCTGCACGAGCCCCTGTCCCAGGGTCATGGCCCTCTGGGACCAGGATCAGGCCGGGGTTTGGGGGATCCCCCCTGCACTGCTCTCCCTGGGGAAGGTCCCCAGGCCCTCGTGCTGGCCCCTGCTCAGAGCTGGGCTCCTGCCACGGCCTCTGGCTCCTGCTGCAGCAGCTGAAGGGAAAAAATAGCCTGGAGACGATGTGGACACCCTGCGATGCCCCCCAGCTGCTGCCGAGCACGGAACAGGGCTCTCCGGCTGGTGCCGAGCTTGGCCCGGGGTGGTGCTGGGTCCCTGGCCGTGGTGGCTGCTGCTGTGGCTGCGGTGGCTGGTGTCCCCAGCTGCAGCGCCTGGGTGTTAGCTGCACGACACACTGGGAGGAGGGCAAAGGGCAGGGAGCGCGGGGTGGCACATGCCAACAGGAAGCTGTGCCCTGCTGTGCCCTGCTGTGCCCTCCGGCCTTGGCACCTCCGGCCAGTCCGCGAGGAACATTGGCCATGGCCAGGGCCTGCAGTTCCTCCCGGGCTCTGCCATCTCCCTGGCTCCCTGCTTGCTTCCCATGGGAGCCCTCCAGCCGCCGGCAGGGCCTGGCCTGGGAGCTGCTCCCACCTGCCTGAGCAGGGCCCCCTGCCCGGGCAGGGCGAGCGCAGGAGCAGGAGCGGGGCCGGGCGGCGCTGGGCGGGCGGCCTCGCTCGCTGCTGACTCACGGCCACGAGCGCCCGGCGGGTCCCGCAGCCTCCACACGGTCGGTCCATCCTCTGCTTCCTTCTCCTGGGAAAGGCGTCTCCGCCGCCCTGTCCCGCGGCCACGGGGTGAGAGGGGAGCTGGGGGCGGCGGGGCTGGCAGCAGCACGTGCGGGAGGCGACGCCGGAGGCGCCGGCAGAGCGGGAGCAGGAGCAGGAAGGCGCGGGTTATGGCCCGTCCCGTGCTGCCTTTATGGCTGGGCTGGGGCCGTGGCAGCGGCGGCGTGGGCAGGGGAGCCAGTGCCAGGCGGCTGCTGGCAGCTGGACTTCGCTCTGCGAGGTGGGGCCGCCGGGCGCCTCTCTCCCAACGCCGGCAGCGCGGGGCCGCGGAAGCAGGGGCGTCCACGGGGCATCCTCTGCCCCACCTTGGATGAGCTCCCCTCCGCGCTGGGAAGGGCCTGGAGCCGGGGGCGGCAGCTGGGGCCGGGGGATGCTCGGGCTGTGCTCGGGGCTCACGCCGCTCGCCCGCAGGCGCCGGCCGAGGAAGGGAGCGCCGGGCCGGGCGCCGGGCCGCCCCCCATGGCCGCCGGCCCCCCGACGTGACGCCCGCCAAGCTGGACATCCCGCCGGAGCGCCCGCCCGCGCAGCCCGCCCGAGCCCCCGCGCCCCGCCGCGATGCCGCCACCATCACCGGTGGGTAGCGCGGGACGAGCGGGCGCCGGGGCTGCCGGGGCTCGCGGCGCGGTGGCCACGAGGTGGCAGCAGGAGCCGCGGGAGCTGCGGGGAGACGGGAGTGGGAGGGGATCCCGCAATGGGACCCCCGAGTGGGGAGCGCTGAGCAGCCCCGTAGGGCTGGGGCAGCCCCAAACCAGGCGAGGCGGCTTGGGGGTGCAGCGGGCGGTGCAGCACTAGGGTGGCACCCCTGCACCCCCATGTCAGCCGGGATCGCGGTGACGCGGCTGCCCGGCCCCCCTAGATCTGCACAGCGGCGGTGACGTCCCCGAGGTGGAGATCGTCAGCCTGCTGGGCGAGCCGCTGCCGCGCTACACGCTGCGCGCCGACTCCGTCTTCGGCTACGAGCACGACGACTGGCTGCGCGCGCCGCCGCTGCCGCCCGGCGCCGCCGCCGCCCTCACGCCCCGGCAGCTCGAGGAGACTCTGCGCTACTTCGGTGAGCGCCCGGCGCGGGCGCGACGCCTCCGCCGCAGCTAATCGGAGCTAACGGGATTGCCGGGCTGGATTTCCTCGCGCAGAACATCCCGGGCTAATTCCCGGAGCTGCTTCTGCGGAGCTGAGCCGGATGCGCAGAGGGGGAGAGATCCGTGTGGCCGGGCTGTAGCTGCCGGGTGGGAATGGGACCCGCCGTGTCATGGAGATTGCAGCGGGGGCTTTGGGGATGCCGAGCGCATCCACTGCCTCTGGAGCATGAGGCAGGGAATGGTCACTGGCAGGAGCAGCTAAGGTGATGCTGGGATACAGGGGATGATCCCTAGCTCCAGCATCCTGGGATTCAGGCACCCGGAGCTGCCTGCAATGGGCAACATCGTGGACAGCATGTGTGGCCATCATTGCAGGTCGGTTCCCAACCAGGCGCCCGCGCTGTCAGGGGGCACAGACGGGATTAGCTGCGATCCGTTGTCATCCCCGCCTTGGCCTACATGTGCAGGGGGCGGGCGCAGGATTAGGTGCTGGGGCCGGGCTGGGGAAGTGGGGCAGTAGGGACAGATGGGGCTGGCGGCTGGGCCCCCCGCCCACCCCGTCCCTTCCCCTGCTGCTGCTGCCGTGCTCGGCTGTGGGCGCAGAGCAAGGAGCGCACGGAGGCCCCTCCAGCCCCGCGGCCACGTTCCTGCCCAGCACCTGGTGCCACTGGTGGCTGCCGCCGGGGCAGGGGCCCGGGCAGCCTCATGCCCTCCCCCCTCCTAAGCTGCCCTCAGAAATAGCCCCCCGTAATCTGCTTGCGCAGAGGCACCGCGGCGGGACCTGCCCGCAGGAGCAAATCCCCCGCAGCGGATTAGGAAGAAGCAGCTCCTGCCTTTCCAGGAAGCGCCTCGTGCGAGGGGCCCAGAGCAGCTCGCGGGATGCCCGGACCCAGCCCCGGGGGAGCCGTCCGCAGTGGGACATGGGGCTTCGGGATCCCAGGCGCTGGTGCAGCTGGTGGGAGCCCCATGAGCAGATAAAGCCGTGGTTCAGTGCAAGGGGGCAGCTCTGCCACCCGCCACGGTCTGGGACTCATGCAGTAGTGACCATGAGCGCCGGGGGGTGGACATGGTGCGTTTGTCCACACTGGAGGCCTGGCCCGCCCGGTGCGCTGTGCAGGATGCACCGCCCTGCTGCCTCCCGCCTGCGGTGCCTGCGCCACAGGCTGGCAGCTCCTCTATAATTTATGGCCGTTGTTATTTATTTATCTGCTTCTGCGGGCCTGTGTGGGGTGGGGGGAACCGTGGGTGCTGCTGAGGCGTCACCCCAGCCCCTCTCCTCCGTGGAGCATGGGTGGTGACAGCAGAGGGAGACCCCGAGGTGGGCATATGGGGCCGGGTGGCCCCAGGTGAGGGGCAGGGGAGCTGAGCACCCTGCGCAAGCTGCCTTTGGGGTGAGAGTCCCCAAATCTCCCCTCACCGGGGACAGAAGCTGCTGCCTGCGCGTGGCCCCTCTGGGGCAGCCCCAGAGCTGCTGCTGCGACCCCTCGGCGGCGTCCCCGACATCAGGGCTGGGGTGCCCTCATGGGCGCCGTGTCCCCAAGAAGCCCCCGTGGTGCCCCCAGCCCCGGGCCGCCTCCGCGGCGCCCGGGGCTCGCCGTGGGCCCGGGGGCGGGCGCGGAGCGGAGCGGGGCGGCTCCCGGACCGCCCCCAGCCCCGCGCCCGCCCCCGGCCGCGGCCGCGCCGCAGGTGCGCGCGGACCCTATAAGAGGGGCCGGAGGCGGCGGCGCGGCCGGACGCGGCCCGGTTCGGCCCGGCCCGGGGTGGAGCAGCCGGACGCGGCTCCGTTCGGGTCAGTCTGGCCCGGCTGGACGCGCTCTCGCCATGGAGATCTGGAGCAGTCCTGCTGCCTATGATGAGCTGAGCGGGAGCGCGGAGCCGGGCGGCGGCACCGACCCCATTGCCCGCGAGCTGGAGGAAGGTGAGACCGGCCCCGCGCGGCTCCCTTCGGTTCGGTGCAGCCCGGCCCGGCGTGGCCTTGCTCGACTCCGGCTCCCGGGGTGTTGGGCTGTGCGGCAGCAGCTCCCGTGGGACCGCAGGGTCCGGCGTGGGTGGTGTTGGTGCCGCAGGGTCCTCAGTGGGGCAGCCCCCATCCTGCACCCCATCCCATGGGAGCTAGTGGAGGTGCTTGCGGGAGCTGCTGGCCCCTCATCCATCAGGGGCTTGGCCCAGGCCTTGCTTCCGTCTGGAACGGGTGTCCCTGCTGTGGCCGAGCCACCTGCAGTGGGGCTGCAGGTCCCCACGGGTCGGGGGTCTGTGGGGAAGCGCGCGCAGCCCCTGCGTGGGGAGGGTGCTTGGTGCATACGTGTTTGCGGGCGCCGCAGCCCCAGCGGCTCCCAGGGCTGCCGCTTGCTCCCGCCCTAACGATGCTCATGCTCTAATTACTTCCAATTATGGCTCGTCCGCCTGATGAGGCGCAGTTGGGACCCCTGCCGGGAACGGGCCCCCACCGGATAGGGATAGCCCAGCCTGGCCCCGCTGTCCCTGTGGATGCGGCAGTGGGATCTGCCCGCTTGGAGCCGGGCAGCGTGGCGGGGGCGGACGGTGGGGACATGGTCCTGGCAGCGCCCCGTGATGCCACCCGCGGCAGGGGCAACACGGTGGGGTCTGTGCCCTGGAGCTGCTCCTGCTAACCTGGTTCTTGCAGTGGGCACAGCGGTGGCTGGTGCCAGGCCCTGAGCAGAGCCAGCAGCTCCGGCAAGGGGAAAGGGGGCACGAGCCCCATGGGGCTGGGGCAGAGCGGGTGACGGGGTCCCAGGGCCTCGCGCTCGGTGTCGGCCATGTCCTGCCACGCAGCTCCAGCGCTGCCATCCGGACCCCTGTCCGGCCCTTCCTGGCAGCCACTGCGAGTGTCCTTGTCAGGATGGGTGCCTGGGGGCCACTGTCCCGGCCTTGTCCTGCTCCTCCCGATGCGACGCGCAGATCCAGCCTTGCGCCGAGCGCTCGGGATAACCCACCCGCGTCCCATCCCCTTGCTCCCGGCTGCCACAACGTGCCACGACGCTGCTGCATATGCTGGGAGCCGGGCTGAGCCCTGCGAGCGCTCGAGCCCTGCGCTCCAGCTGCGGCTGCCGTCCGCGCCGAGAAAATAGGGCAGCGCCGGCTGGGGGGATTTGGGGGAGGGCGCTTGAGACAGATTGAAGGTGACAGAGCCACGCAGCCCAGCGCCACGCGATGCCACCGATTCCTGTTGATGCCGAGTTTCGTGCCCAGCTTCTTGCTGGAGATGTCGCCTGTGATCCCGTCTCGGCCGTTTCCCTGCGCTCTCCTTCCTGCCTGCGTGCTGTCCGGAGGCCGGGCGGGCAGCGCGGGCGGGTGATGGTTTTGGAGCGAGGAGGTCAGCGCGTGGCGCCGGCGCAGGGTGGGAGTAGCGCGGTCCCCCGCTCTGCTCCGTTGCATGGAGGCTGCTGGTGCTGGGTGAATTTGGGGTGCCCACATGGAGCACCAGTGCACCCCGCAAGCCCGGTGGGGTGGTGAGGGCGGAGCAGAGGCGTGGGGCTGGTGTCTGTGCAGTGAGCTGCGTCCGTGTTCTGCACGGGCAGTGCTCAGTGGTCACCCTCACTTCCCAGTGCTGTGTGCCGAGCGGGTGAGCAGGGTCACCAAGACCTACCACGACATTGACGCTGTCACTAACCTGCTGGAAGAGGTAACGCAGGGGCCGGCGGGACGTGTGGGTGGGCGAGGGGGGCCTGGGTGACGCCGTCCTGTCCCCCACCTCCGCAGAAGGAGCGGGACCTGGAGCTGGCCGCACGCATCGGGCAGTCGCTGCTGAAGCAGAACCGGAGCCTGACGGAGCGCAACGAGCTGCTGGAGGAGCAGCTGGAGCTGGCCAAGGAGGAGGTGCTGGGAAGGGGCCGGGGGGCCGGGGGTCCCGCTGCCTGCTCGCCCTCACGCCGCGACCCCCCGCAGATCGCCCAGCTGCGCCACGAGGTCTCCATGCGCGACGACCTGCTGCACTTCTACACCACGAGCACGGAGGAGAGCGAACCGGGCTCGGCCGCGTCCACGCCGTGAGCGCTGGGCCGGGGCTGGGGGGCCGGGGGGGCCGCGTGCGGCGCCTCTCAGCTCCCCCGCGCTCCGCAGGCTGCGCCGGAGCGAGTCCTCGCCCTCGCTGCAGCACTACCTGCAGTACGACGTCCTGCAGCAGAAGCTCAAGGGCCTCGAGGAGGAGAACCAGAAGCTGCGCCTGGAGGTGAGGGGGGGCCCGACGGGGTGCACGGAGCCGCTGCGAAGGCCGCCAAAAGAGTTGGGCCAGCGGTACCCTGGGGAGGCTGGTGGCTGCACTTGGCCCCTTTCTGCTCGCCCAGGCCACCAGCATCGCCACCGAGACCTGCCAGTACGAGGAGCAGGAGCAGCAGCTGATGATTGACTGCGTGGAGCAGTTCTGTACGTGGGGGCCGGGCGGCACGCGGGGCCGGCGTGTGCGGGGGGCACCCCGGTGACGTCCCCGCCGGGTCCCCTGCAGCCGAGGCCAGCCGGCAGGTGAGCCGCCTCTCGGAGGAGCTGGCGCGCAAGGCGGAGGACACGGCGCGGCAGCAGGAGGAGATCAGCCAGCTCCTGGCGCAGGTGGTGGAGCTGCAGCACAAGTGCCGCACGGTGAGCGCCCCGGCCCCGCGCGTCCCCGTGCCCATCCCCGCGGCGGGCGGCAGCCGCGTCCTCACCGCTCGCGCCCGCAGTACGGCTCCGAGGTGGAGGAGCTCCAGCAGCACCTGGCCCTGGCCAAGGAGGTGCAGCAGCAGCTGCGGACGGAGGTGAGAGCGGCCGGGGCCACGCGGGGACACGGGAAGGACCCTGTCCCGCGCGCTGACGCGGCGCCGCCGCCGCAGCTGCGCGACCTGCAGGAGAAGTACGCGGAGTGCGGCGGGATGCTGCAGGAGGCCCGCGCCGAGGTGAAGAGCCTGCGCAGCCGCAGCCTGCCCAGCGGCGCCGTGGGCCGCTACGGAGCGCCCAGCCTGCTGCCCCTGGTGAGCCCGCGCGCCGCCGCGGCCCGCGCCGCCCGCCCGCGCCGCTCACCCGGCCCCTTCCGCAGGACTCGCTGGCGGCCGAGATCAAGGGCTCCATGCGCAAGGGCGCCGAGGGCTCCTCCTCGGACTACAGGTGAGTGCGGGGTGTGGGGAGCCCGGGGCTGGTGGGGCCGTGGTGGCACCAGCTCCATGGGCACATCCCCCCCCGCAGGAGCTGCCTGCGCGTCTTCGAGACGGTGAAGGCCGTGAACCAGGCGGCCAGGGCCCGCTCGAGCTGCGAGTCGCAGCCCTCGGGCCCGTCCTCGGCGGGGACCAGCACCCCCCACGGCAGTGGCCCCGGCCCCGCCGCAGGCGCTCGGTGAGCCCAAATCCGGGCGCTCTCCGGGGCGCTGCTCCCGCCGGGACGGAGCGGAGCCCTCGCTGACGCCAGCGCTCCGGCAGGGCCGCGGCGGCCGGAGCGGCGCTGGAGGCAGCCGTGCAGCAGCTCTCGGTGCGCCAGGAGAGCCACGCGGCCGAGCGCTCCTTCTTCGACACGGAGCGGGAGCACAAGCTGCGGCGCCTGCACGAGGCCGAGGGCTCCAGCGGCGCCCTCAGCCCCACCGGCAGCGTCGCCTCCGCCGGCTCCGGCGCCTCCGAGCTCACAGCCGCCTCTGGCTTCTCCCTGGGCTCCCTCTCCTACCTGCCTGACAAGCTGCAGATTGTGAAGCCCCTGGAAGGTGCAGGGGGAGCCCGGGGTCCTTCCCATGGTCCCAGCTATGTCCTGGCCTTCCCGTGGTCCCGCCTGGGTCCTGCGGTGCCAGCTCAGCCCCTGTGTCCCCTCCAGGCTCGGTGACGCTCCACCACTGGCAGCAGCTGGCACGGCCCGACCTGGGCGGCATCCTGGTGCCGCGGCCTGGCGTCCTCACCAAGGACTTCCGTCAGCTGGACGTGGACCTGGAGCAGGTCTACACGCTGGCCGACCTGGAGGAGGACGACGTGGACGCGGGCGCCTTCGCGCGGCTCCCGACGTCGACGCCGGCCCCGGAGCGGCGCGGCGGTGAGCGCGGGGCCGGGGGCGGCCGCCGCATGCCCCCCGCGCTGCCGCTCTGCCCCCCGCTCCGCTCCTGTCCCTCCTGCGTGTCTGTTCCCGCTGCTCCTTCTCCGCCCTCCTGCACGGCCGCAGCCCGGGGCAGCTCTGCTGAGCCCCCAGCCTGGCTGTGATGCGGGCGATCCGGGTGGGATTGCAGCCTCCTGATGCCGCCCGTGCCCCTGCTCCCTGCATGCTGGTGCCGCCTCTCCCTGGCCCCCCGCTCCCGTAACCCGCGCTCTCCTGTCCCTTCCAGTGTTCCTCTCTGTTAACAACCTCCCCCAGACCCCATCCACCTTCACCATCACCACCTGCCACGTCCTGCACCCCACCACCGAGAGCACCAGGGTGACAGCCAGGTAAGGGGGTGTCACTCTGCCTGCCCCGGCCCCACTGCCTCCCTCCCCCTTGCCACATTGAGCCTGCAGCTGGGGCCTGGGCACCCGTCCTTGCTCCCTGTGGATGTTGACAGCCCTGCCCGAGCCGGGACTAGAGCAGCACTCGTCCCATGGGTGCAGGGAGATGATTCACCTGGGAGCCGACACTCGCTTTGCCGCCTCCTTTATGTTCCCCGAGGGCCCCAGGCCAGCGCCGGAGCCGTCTCCAGGGCTGCTCCCTTTCGCTTCCCTCGTGTCTGTACCGCTTGTTCCCAGCTCTCCCCCTGCATTCCTGCCCCACCTCCCTCTTCCCTTGGCTGCCTCCCTGACCAGGAGCAGGGGTCCTGGGGGGGTCGATGGGGGTGGAGGGGGCTCCTTAAGCACTTCTAGCTCTTGCACATGTCTGGGGGGCAGCGCATGGAGCCTGGCCCCACAGTGGTGTGGGGCAGCACTAGCCCAGCCCCTGTTATTGCTGCATGCAGCCAGTGCCAGGCTCTGCAGCCTCCTTGAGGCCGGGAGGGGCTGGGGCAGGGCGGGTGCTGGGGGGCAAGGCGGGCGCCGCTGACCCCGCTGCTCTCTCCCCTGCAGCCTCCCTCCCGCGGCCGTGCCTTCTTGTGGGCCCTTTGCGGGGCTGAGCGGCGGCGCGGAGCCGCCCCGCGCCCCCACGGGCCTCGTGCCGCTGCTGCTGGCGCGGGGCATCTCGGCGGGGCGCCCGCCGGCGCCCGGCAGCATCTTCAGCCTCAACCTGGTGGCCAAGCTGCGGCGCCTGGGGCTGGACCGCGTGGTGGCCCGAGGGGAGACGTCCTACGCGCAGGGCGCGCACGGGGACGGCGCCACGTGACGGCCGGGCACCCGCGGCCGCCCCTCCTGCCGTGGGGCCCGGCGCCGGCCTCGGCACCATGGGGCCCTGCTGAGGTTTTTCTCAGGGAAAGCAGGCGGGCTCCCCGCCCCGGCTGCCTGGACGTGGAGCAGCGCCCGGCCGGGGCTGCGCGGGAGCTCCTGATGCACCAAGAACAGTTCCTGCGCCACCAGCCTCGGGACTGCGAGACACCGGACTCCACCAGCTGGAGCTGGGGCAGCCCAAGGGCTGCTTTTAAAGCAAAGTCGTGTTTTGTTGTTCAGCTGTTAAGCCCAGTAAGTAGAAAGGGGAGGAAAGGTTCCCTCCTGTGCCCTCACTCGCGTTTGTTTCGGCTGGTGCATCCCAGGCACCAGCTCTGTCCAATAAACGTGACACAGTGGAAGAGCCGCCGCCTCTGCAGCCGCCCGTCCCAGCTCCACGCACGTGGGACGGGCATTCCCGAGGACGGGAACGCCTGCAAGCTCGCGCAGCCGTCCCACGAAAGAAGGGCACGTGGGGCTGCAGCGCCCAAGGGCTTTATTGGGGGAGCCGGGGCGCGAGCGGGCGGGGCGGCGCGCTAGGCGGCCTCGCCGGCGCTGCGGCGGCCGAAGTCCATCCAGTCGGGGTAGTAGTAGTGCTCGTGCAGGGCCTCGGCGTCGGGCGGCGCGGGGCCCAGGCGCG
>NW_020455613.1:515547-519091 GCF_003342845.1 Nothoprocta perdicaria
GCGGGGCCAGCGCGGCTCCTCGGCGGCCGGGCGGGCCAGCGCGGCGCTGACGGCGACGAGCAGCAGCCCGAGGCACAGGTGGCTCCGCATGGCTGCGGGCAGCGGGTGAGGAGCCGCCCGGCCCCCCGCGTTGCCCCGGCCCCTCTCCCCTTGTCCCGCTCACCTGTGGTGTCCGCGCGGGCAGCACCGGTCCCGCGCCCGGCGCCCGCGATGCTTTAACGGTGGTGGCGCCGCCCGCCCCGCCCCGCTCCCCCCGCCAGGTACAAATACACCTATACGGTCGTGCAGACATGCATCGATACACGGGCGTGTGTCTCTATATACGTAAAATAGCTGCCCCCCCGATATATGTGCACACGGGTGTGTGAGTCCATCTGCACACGCACCTGGGAGCCTTTGCGTGCGCTTACACCCCTACACGTGCTTCCAAGGGTCGGTGCTTCCAACCCCCAGTGCTTCCAGCCCCATCCCGCTGGGATCGAGCCCATCTGCGACCCCCTTCAGCACCGCGTGCGCCCCGGCCCGCACCCCGCTCTGGCGGCTGCACCTGCCCCATGTCTGCGTCCCCCTCCTGATAAGGGGGGAGCCTGGGATGTGGGGGGGACCTGCCCGCCACCCCACGTCAGCAGTGGCCAATATTGGCCCTGGTCGATTAAACCGCAAACAAATGGGTTTTCGATGGGCAGGAAGGGCGCCGAGCGCGATCGATGGCCCGCGCCGGGCAGCGCTTTGCAGGGAGCAAACAAATTATTTGGCCATTTCTGGCTTTTAACGCTGCAATTGGGGACAAATGAGGCTGGGCGCTTCCTCCGGCCGCGCTGCCCGGCAGCTCCTTGACGCAGGTTTGCAGTGACCCACGCGGCCGGGACGGATCCTTCCTCCCCACTGAAGCAGGGAGGCGAAAGCAGAGGAAAACGCTGTGGAAGCCAGTGTTTTTTTCTTCTCTGCCCCTGTGCAGGACGCGGGTGCTGGAGCGGGGAGCCAGGACCTCCCGTGTGTGTCCGAACGGGTGCAAAGAGCCTGTGGGGGGGGGTTGGTCCCAGGTCCTCCCACTCATGTCCCAACGGGACAAAGAGCCAGGCGGGGGTTTATGGAGGGGGGGTCCCAGGGCCAGGGCCTCCCACGCAGCCGCCCCCAACAGGACACGCGGCCCTGGACACACAGCACCAAAACCACGGGCTCCTGCTGCCGGCACCTGCGTGGCCTGGCACACGGGGCCGGAGGACACGAGTGACGGAAGCGTTTTGTTGAATGTATTCAAGAACAAAGCACTGGTTTAGGATGGAGCAGTGGGACCTGGCGACACCACCTCCTTCTTGCTGGGTTCTCCCTTCTCTTTCCCAGCAGTCTCCCGGGTGGGTTCCCGGCCGTGGCACAAGCCAGGGAAATATTCCCAGGTCCTGTGAAGAACAGGCTGGAGGGCAGCCCCGTCCCGCAGGAGCCGGGGGACAAACCCGGCTCTGTCCTGGCTCCTCGGGGTGCGCAGGGCAGCCTCACGAGCCCCACCAGGCGCTCCGGGGACAGGGACACGCCAGGGTCCCCTCCTTTCCCCGCTCCACATCTGCCCCAGGACGTTTTGATGCTGCTCGTCCCTGGAAGACACACCCCACAGCCCGAGCATCTCTTGTCCCGTATTCCCAGGGCCCTCCTTCCTATTCCTGCTTGTTCCAGGGCACTCGGGGCTGCGCGAGGGGCAAGGCCCTGCCCCAGCCCCCCACTCAGAATCACGCCATTGTTATGGCTGGAAAAGACCTTCAGGATCATCAAGTCCAAACCCATCCCTGGCATCCTGCTAAACCCTGGCCCAGCTGCCTCCTCCACGCGTTTCTTGGATGCTGGAAGGATGGTGACTCCAGCACTTCCCTGGGCAGCCTCTCCCGCTGCTTCACCTCTCTTTCCACATAGAAACTTCTCCGAGACGAGTGGAACTTCCCCCAGCCGCAAACGGGAATCAAAGCCACCAAGCGCCTGCTTTCGAAAACCATTTTTATTTAAATAAGACCTTAAATACATTACATAAAACATTAAAAATGAAACCAAAAGTCTGTTACTTCACAGGGCATTAGGCAGCAGTCGCTAGTAACATGTAAGCTCTGCAGCTCTATCTACAATGATACTTGTTACATTAGTCCAAAATTGATCCCTTGTCAAAAGTTTAACCCACGGTGAACGGTTCAAGTATGTTACCCCGGGAGCTTTGGGCTTACGACACCAGGGCCCGGCCGGGCCTCGGTTCCAGGCATCCGGCCTCAGGAGTCACTTCAGCTACTCTTCTTGTTCCAAGTTTCCCCAAGTCCCTCTGCCACCAGGAGCAAGCGCTGCCTCGGGGAGGGTGTCTACGTCCCCATCCATGTCCCAGCTCGCCTTCGGTGCCTCACTCCATGTAGGACGGCGGCGGCACCTCAAGTTTTACTGCCCACTGAAGGGGGAAGGAGGCTGGACCGAGGGGAGGCTCAGGCAGCTGCTGGACTGACATGTCGAGTCCCTTGACTTAGCTTGAGACATCTGGTTAGTTTTAGCTTCAGGCTGGACAGCGCCAAACACCTGATTGACCTCCATTAAATGAGGGACAGCAAGACGAGATAGCATGGGCTCGTGTCAGTTTATTACATCACTGCGTTACACTAGTCCAGACTCAACAGTGGACCCAAGGTTGTTACATTACACAAACCCGCTGGTTTTAAACTTATGACAAGGGACAGGTGGGATTTTCATGGTAAGGAAGTCTTCTTGCATAAAGCTCCTGTGACCCACAGGCACTTAAAACCCATGGACTTTCAGCTGGTCGTCTTTAGCCAGTCCAATCTGTAAGAAAGGAGATGCGCTTTATAGTACAAACTAGACAAGCCCTTGCTCTTATTTGTGCACAGTGTATGCTGTAGAACTGCCAGATTTCTGCCCCCTCCAACACACAGCTGAACAACCTGACTGCAAAACCTCGCGGGACAAGTTTTAACTCAAGCAAGAACAGCAAGAAAAACACCCAGCACTTCCTGCAGCAGCCTGTTCGGCTAAGAAAATTAGAAGCTGCAGGGCTATTCATTAAGGCAGAGACCCGTCTTCCCCTGAGGCCCTCGCGCGCGGCCCTGGGCACCTACCTCCACGAGGAACTGGCAGATGTTCTTGCGCTGGTCGCCCTGCAGCTGAATCACTTCTCCATATTCAGGGTGTTCAATCACAGTACCATTGCAGGCAAATTTCTGCAGAGAAAAGGGGCAGCGAGGGGGTGAGGGCAGGGCTGGCGGGGCAGGGGGGCGCGGGCAGCGCGCGGGGCGGCGCACGCACCTTCTTGAAGGCCTTCACCAGCTTCTTTTTATCGTAGTCATCCGCGATGCCCTGGACGGTGGTGAGGGTCTTCCTGCCGTTGCGCTGCTGGATCCTTATATGGATGTAGTCCTCAGTGCCGGCAGGGAGCAGGTCATCACCCTTACTTGCATCAGCAAAGGGGTCTGCGGCACAAGGCGCGTCACCTCAACGCCGCTCCCCATTGGCCGCGCCGCCCGCCCGTCACCGCGCCGCCCCGCCCCTCGGCGCCGCCATCCAC
>NW_020455613.1:519708-531145 GCF_003342845.1 Nothoprocta perdicaria
CCGGCCCGCGGCCCCCGCCTCGTGTGGGGCCGAGGGGCGGGAGCCTCGGGTGGGGCGCGATCCCCGGGACGTGACAGCACTCCCGGGGAGCCCGCAGGATCCCCAGGGCCTCGCAGGATCCCTGGAGCGTTCCGGGATCCCCAGGGAATCACGCGCTTCCCTGGAGTGCCGCAGCGTTCCTGGAGCATCGCAGGATCCCTAGGGCAGGCTCCCTGCGGTGCTGCCGCGTCCCCGGGGAAGTGCGGGATCCCTGGAGCATCACAGGGGCCCCGGGGCAGAATCCCTGGAGCGCTGTGGAATTTCAGGATCCCGGGGCGGGAGGGCAGGTTCCCTCGGGCACTGCAAGATCCCCGAGGATCCCCCTTTGTTTGCCAGACACCTCGTCCCCACCTTCCTTGCCCACCTCGCCCTGCCGGAGCCAAAGGCGTCTGCTCCAGGACCCCCGGTGTATGCAGAGCCGTTGTGGTTGGGAAGGATGCTCCCATCCCAGGGCTCCGTCTCCTTGGAGATGCTCCCATCCCATGGCATAACCAGACTGCCCGTTTCCCAGGCGTTTCTGCAAAGCCCTTTGTGGGGCAGAGCTGCCTGTGGGAGCCGCCCGGCCACGGGCTCCGGCCGGCCGGGATCGCCGCCTCGGGCAGCTCCGTCGCCGCCGCCTCGCGCGCGGGGCTGCTCCGAGGCGGCTTCCCGCACGGTGAGCCCGCTCCCGGGGCCGCTCCGAGGCAGCCGGAGCTCCGCGTCCCGCCGCCAACGCGGGCGGCTCCGCGGCTCACCCCGGGAACCCCCGCAGGGTGACGGCGGCTCCCGGCGCTGCCTCGGCACCCACGGAGCGGAGCCGCTTCCACGCGTCCCATCCAGCCCCAGAGCGGTTACGCGTCCTGAAAACACACCCGAAGCCCCGACGTGAAGAGCAGCGAATCTCCCGTTTTAAACACAATTAGTGAGGCCAAAAGCTACGTGGATCCTGACGGAGCTGGATAAAACTGAGCAAAGAGATGGGTATTGCCCCAGAGAGACCAGGATCTGCTGCATCGTATCTGCCGTGCCATGGGTCACTCATCCCGGCTCCCATCGCTCCTTTGAGATGCCCCGTGGCCTCGGCCTCCAGTGCAGGGTGATCCGGCCGGGCGTTTGGGGCCATCTCTGCCCTATTGGACGTTTTGGGGGAGTTTTGGGCATCGGGGCTGCGGGTGCCGGGCCCCATTGCCTGGTTTAGGTGTCGCGTCTCCCTTGGGGCCCTTGTTCACGTTAAACGCAGGTTATTTGTCTTGCACTCGGTAGGAGGAGCCGCTTGGGGGCATCTCAGCATCTCCCTGGTGTTCCTAAAGCACCCGCCTGTCCGTATGCGCTGGATCAGCGGGAGAATTGGCTTTAATAAAAGCATGATTTTGTTCCAGACCGTTGTGCCCAAGCTGGGCCCTTCCGTCCCCGCTCGCTCTCAGGGGTCTGCAGCGCCCCGGGGTGCCCGGGCGGCAGCGGGTGACGGGGTTCTCGTAGCTGCGTCGCGGGGCACGGTCTCTGCTCCCGCAATCCAGCCCAGGGCTCCCGCCGGGCGCCCGAGCGCTCCCGCGTCTCCCGGCGCTGCCCGGGACGTCCCCCTTGTCACCATGTCCCCGTGCCAGGCTGGGTGCAGCGCGGTGCCAACCCCGCGCGACGCGGAGCCGCGTTTCGCTGCTCGGAGCCCTGTTCCGCATCCCGGCAGCGCTGCCCTTCCGGAGCCTCCCGTGCGAGGCGTCCTCGTGGTGGCAGTGCCGCTGTCCCCATGGCCTGACGGTGCCACTGTCCCCAATGGGGTGTCAGTGCCACTGTGCCCAATGGGGTGGCAGTGCTGCTGTCCCCATAGACCTGGTAGTGTCACTATCCCCAAAGGGGTGGCAGTGCTGCTGTCCCCAATGGGGTGGCACTGCCGCTGTCCCCACATGGCGTCACTGTCCCTGTGAGGTGTCAGTGCCACTGTCCCCACATGGTGGCAGTGCCATTGTTCTCAATGGGGTGTCAGTGCTGCTATCCCCACACGGTGGCAGTGCCACTGTCCCCAATGGGGTGGCAGTGCAGCTCTCCCCATGGCCTGACAGGCTGCTGTCCCCAATGGGGTGTCAGTGCCACTGTCCCCAGTGGGGTGGCAGTGCCGCTGTCCCCAATGCGGTGTCAGTGCCGCTGTCCCCAATGGGGTGGCAGTGCCCCTGTCCGCATGAGCTGACAATGCTGCTGTCCCCGGGGGACAGGGCCTTTATCCCCAAGGTGGTGGCTGCACCATTTTCCCCACAAGGTGGCAGTGCCGCTGTCCCCAATGTGCTGGCAATGCCATTGTCCTCAGTGGGGTGTCATTGCCGCTGTCCCCACGCGGTGGCAGTGCCGCTGTCCCCAATGGAGTGTCATTGCCGCTGTCCCCACGCGGTGGCAGTGCCGCTGTCCCCACACCGTGGCAGTGCTGCCGTCCCCCATGGGGTGGCAATGTCCCCCGCAGCCTGCGCCCCATGGCCTTCCAGGTGGCTGCAGCTCCTGCGGTGTCCGCGAGGTGCCAGGATTGATCCGGGCTCCGGCCGGCCGCGCTCGGGCTCCCGCTGCCCCGCGGCTGCAGGGGGCAGCACGGGGGGGTCCCGTCCGGTGCCCACGTTCGGGGCCGCCCTTGGCGGGTCCCCCCGGTGGGTCCCGCACGGAATGAGGGGCCAGTTCCCCTGGCACTGTTCCCGGGGGTGGGATACGGCTCCTCCTGCACTGCCGGGACCCCCGGCGCGGGTCCAGTGCCCATGTTGCAGCAGAGGCGCTAACCCTCTTGGGCCCCCCCCTCCCCGAGCCCGGTGGCACCAGAGCAGGGACTGGGCTCGGCCCTGGGCTCTGCCTGGAGCCGCGCTGAGACCCGCGGCTTGTGACACCCGGCCCCACACGAGCCCCGGCTCGTGGGCAGGCGGCAGACGGGGACACTGGTCACCCGTGTGCCAGGGCAGGGCTCGTGCAGCCTGGGGACGGCCGCGTCCCCGGCCCTGTCCCTCCTGCTTGGTGACAGGAGCAAACCTGGGGGGGTGTTGGCTGCAGGGGCGCCCAGACAGGGCGATGGGGGCAGCTTGGGGACCCAGAAGAGCCAGGCCGGGGGGATCCACGGCGCAGCCCTGCCTGCGTGTCCTGATCACACCTGCATGCTGCAGTCGCTGCCGAGCTGCTTGTTCCCGCGCGCAGCCGCTGGCAGCTGCTGCGGGCGCATCCCGGCAGCGCCTTCCCGCATCCCGCCCCGGCGCGCCAGGAAGGGGCCGAGGGGCCTGGGAGCCTCTGGGTGCGGAGGGACCTGGCAAGGGGGCAGCCGGGGCGGCAGCTCTGGCCCTGCGGAGCCGCCCCCGGCTCCGGTGCTGCCTCCTCCCTGCGGATCCGGGGGGATCGCCCTGCTCCGTGGCTGTGGCCGCTGCATGAGGGGTGGTGCTGGCCGCAGCGGGGGGTCCGTGGGGCCTCGTGCCCACCCTTCCCGGGCACCTGACACGTCCCTCGGGGCCCTTCGCAGCAGGACGAGGGCCGGCACAAACCCGGGCTGTGACGGGGCCAGGTCCCTGCATCCCCCTGCCCGGGAAGGACCCGGCCCAGCTGGCCGTGAGCTCCGGGGCCCCGGGGCTGCCGTCCCGCGATGGAGGGAGACGACGCGGCACCGGGGCTGCCACCGGCCGCCATGGGGGACAGGGGACAAGGGGAACAGCCATGTGCATGCGAACGGGAACGGCCTCGCGCGCTCCACGAGCTGCCCCGTTTCGCTTACACGGCAGAACGCGCGGGGGCCCCACCCCGGTTCCCCCCCCGCCCCCACCGCAACTGCCCCAGGGCCAAACACRGGCACGGGGCCAGCGGCGCCGCCCGGCCCGGCCCGGCCCTGCCGGCACCGACCCAGCGCCTGCGGCTGCCGCCTCTTGCAAAACACCTGGCGGTGCCGCCCGCCCACCCGCCCTCCTGCTCCGTGGCCTCTGCGGGAGCCGCGCTCGGCTCATCCGGCAGCACCGGCGGCCCAGGGGCACCGGGCCCCTTGTCCCGCCTGGCCCGGGAGTCCAAGGAGCCTCCGCAGGCTTCTCCTGGGGGATCCATCTGGAAAGCGACGCCGCTGCAGCTCCCGGTTCTGGCCTGAGGTCTCCTCAGTTGCTGGTGCAGACGTGGCCGGGGCCGCGGTCCTGCTCCGGGGCTGGCAGCAGGGGAGGCTGTGGGGGTCAGGTCCATGTCCCCATCTTCCCCCAAGTGCAAGGGCTGCTGCGGCCCCGCGGTGCCCTGTGGGCCTGGGGCAGGACGGAGGGCTGAGATCCTGCTCCAGCGCATGGCAGGAGCAGGGGAGCAGTTTGGGTGCAAAGAGGGGGCAGTTTGGGTGAAACTCTGCGGATCTGGGGCCACCAGGTACCCCCTCATGGAGCTCCCGTGCGTTCCCGCTCCCGTCCAGGCTGCACTTGCACCCCACTCTTTGCCTTTGCGCATTTAACCCATGACCAAACCTGGAGGAGGAGAAGCCTCCACGCAGGAGCAGGCGGGGGCTGCCCCCCCGGCGGTACCTGGCCGCATTTCCCGCTGACGCAGCCGCTCTGCGGCGGCTGCCACGACTTGTCCCTGCCCCGCGCGCCAGCCCGGAGCCGCCGCCGGCCGCCCGCGCGTTCCCACGCGGCCCAGCCCTGCCCGGCCGCCCCGCCGGCCTCTCCCGCGCCGCCGGCGCCGCCGCGGACGGGAACCTGCCGCTCCCTCCCGCTTGCAAAACCCATTGGCGCTGACGCAGGCCGGGGTGAAACGGCTTTGTGCAGCCCTGTGTCCCTGCTGCTGCCCTCGCTGCCCTCCCGGGGCCACGGCCCAGGCTGCGGATGCTGCCGGGTGGCCAGTGCCGCCGTTCCCATGCGCCTTGGGAAGCTGCTCCTGCGTCCCTGTGCAGCGGCAGCAAAAGGGGCTACGGAGCCAGTGGCCTCTGAGCCCTTCCCAGCCTGTGGCAGCCGGCAGGGCTGGAGCTGGTTTTGGGGCTCAGGTTCCCATGGCCTTGTGGGTTCCCATGGCCAACGCGGTGCCCAGGGCCTTGCAGCGACCTCGGCCCCTGCTGTGCTGGGGCACACAGAGGCGGGGGGGTCAAAGGAGCCACCGTGTCCTGCACCAGCAGCAACGGGCTCGGTGCCGGTCCCCAGGGCTGCACAGCAGCAACGGGCTCGGTGCCGGTCCCCAGGGCTGCACCAGCATCAACGGGCTCGGTGCCGGTCCCCAGGGCTGCACCAGCAGCAACGGCTCAGTGCCGGTCCCCAGCGCCGTGCCAATGGCAACGGGCTCGGTGCCGGTCCCCAGGGCCGCACCAGCCGCAGGAGCCCATCCGGAGCCCGGCCACGTCCGCGCCATGCTGCATGGAGGGGACAGGAAGGCACCGGAGCGGCAGGGACGAGGCTGGCGCGGGGCCACCCCCCCGCCCCGTGGCAGCGTCACCGCTCAGGAACGGGGCGGTGGTGGCAGGTGCCGCCCGGCGCGGCCGCAGGAATGCGGCGGCTCCCAGGTGCTCCCGCCCTGCAATTACCCGGGCGAGCTGTGGCACGGAGCCCTTGCCGCGGGCCTGGGCGCGAGGGCGCTGACGGCGGCGCCCGCACCCGGCATGCCGGCTCCTGCCCGCCTGACTCAGCGGGGCGGCACCGGCGGTGCAGGGGGCTGCAGCCCCGTGCTAGGCTCTGCTCCATATCCCCAGCCGTCCCCACGACTGCACCAGCCCCAGCCCCAGGGTTGCGGGACCATCCTGTTGCCACCCAGGCTGCAGCATCTGTCCTGACCCCTTCCCCAAATGTCCCTTCTGGAACAGCTCTGCAAGCGCCAGGTCCCCCCCTGCCCATTGCACGGGGCCTGTGGTCTGTGTGGACCCCAAGGGCATCCACAGGCGGGAGCCACTCGGGAAGGAGGCCGGTGCTTCCACCGTGCAGCAAGGTGGTCACTGCCCTGGTTGCTGCCCACGGGGACTGGGTGCTGCGGGGTCGTCTCCTTGTAAGTTGCATGGTGCCACCCGGAGCGAAGTGGCAGCGCTGCGTGCAGACCTGGGGCACATGCCTGCACACACATGTGCAGACCTGGGGCACATGCCTGCACACACATGTGCACTCCCTCACACACGTGTGTGTGCTCCCCTCTGCTCACCCACAGGCTCAGCACCAGTCCCTGGTGTCACTGCTCTGATCGGTGGCCTGGCCTCTCTCTGTGGCTCCCACTGGTGCTGGCCGCATGGGACTGACTGACAGGCGCTGCCTGCGTGGCCGTGGGGCTGTGGGGTGTGGGGCGAGGGGCAGGACGTCCCCGGCACCCTCATGCTGGGAACCTGGTGTCCTACCAGCCCCGAGGGGCGCGTGTGTGTAGCCCTGACACAATGCACGAAGCTTCCGCATGCTGCAGGGTACTGGCAGCCAACACTGTGTGCTCCATGTACCCCTCCCTGCACCACAAGCCCTGCTCACTCTGTGCGCCCTTGCAAGCTCCAGGCACCCCTGGGTGTCCCTTGAATCCCCTATACACTCCATGCACCCTTCGCAGCTCCAAACGCCTGTGTGGGCTCTGTGCACCCCTCCCTGCATTACATAGCCCTGCTGTCTCTGTGCACCCCTATGGACCATGCACCCCTGTGTGTTCCGTGCACCACTGTGTGCTCCATGCATCCTTCCCTGCTCCACACAGCCCTGCTGGCTCTATGCACCCCTGGGCACTCCATGCACCCTCAGGAGCTCAATGCACCCCGTGTGTTCCACGCACCCCTGAGCACTCTGCACCCTTGCGAGCTCCGTGTGTGTTCCACGCACCACTGTGCACTCAACGCAACCCTCCCTGCACCACACAGCCCTGGTGGCTCTGTGCACCCTTACGGACCGTGCACCCCTGTGCGCTCCATGCATCCTTCCCTGCTCCACACCGCCCTGGCGGCTCCGCGCACCTTTGCGAGCTCCGTGCACCCTTCCCTGCCCCGCGCACCCTGCGCGCTCCGTGCACGCGCCGCGCGCGCTCGCGGGGCCGCTGCAGCGCCCCGTTGCGCCAGCGGAGGGCGCCCTTGCGCAGCATTTGCCGCCCCGCGGCAGCGCCCGGGCGTCCCGAACGCCCCGAACGCCCCGAACGGCCCCGGCGCTGCCGTTCCCGGGCCCACGGGCCCGCGCAGACCCCAGGCCGCCCCGTGGCCCCGGTAGCGCAGCCACCATGGGCCGGGTCGAACCGCGCCGGCCTCAGCCGCGTGCCCGGCCCTGGCCTCCCTGCCCAGGCGGTCGGTCCCGTGCGGCCACGTGGAGCCAGCAGCCCGGGGGCTCGTCCATAGCGTGTGGGAGGTTCCTGCCCTGCGCTGCCCCTTGCACTCATCCGTGTCCCTGCGGCTGTAGAGCCCAGGTTGCCTCCCAGGAAGAAGGAGCTTCCCAAGGGCGAGCGTGAGGCCGAGCCGGGCAGCGGGATGCGGTGCCAGTGCCGGAGCTGGGCAGAGCCCCCGTGGGCATCACGTCGTCCAGCAGCAGCACGAACGGCCCCAGGGAGAGGTGGGCAGCAGATCCCAACAGCCGCAGCCAGAGGGGACCACGCACCGCCCTTAATCTCGACCCGCTGCTCTGGCTGTGGCCGAGGAGGTGGCTGGACTCGTGTCCTGCAGTTCCGCCGTGCCATGGGCTGCCTGCAGGCTGCCAGGCCCAGGGAACGCGGCGGTTCCCCCTGCCCAGACCCTGCGCGGCCGCAGCCGCGTCCCGCAGCGCGGGGCAGCGCAGGAGGACGGGTCCCGCAGCGCGGGGCAGCGCAGGAGGACGGCGCTCCAGCAGCAGCACATGCTTCCCGCCAGTGCCGCCTCCAGCCGTTTGCTGCGTTAGAAACCCACGGAGCGTATTCCAGAGACGAATCCTGTAATTACAGCTGCCTATCAGGGGATCACAGTGCTGTGGACAGGAGTGGGGGGCCTGCCAGGCCCGGGCAGGTTCCATGCGTTGGCACCGCCCTCGCTTCCCTCCGCGCTGCACGCACGGAAAACCATTAGCGTTGCAGGGTGGAGCGGCGCATCCGGGCCCGGAGCGCGGCTGGCCGCGAGCAGCGGGTGCAGGCGGCCGGGAGCTGGTTCCGGATCCCTGTGGAGTGCGCGCTGCTGCTGCCTTGTTAACATCCCCGTAAAACCCTGTGCCAAGCGGGGAGCAGCGAGCGGGACTGCAGCCTCGCGGGGTGAGGCCACCTCCTTGCAGGGCCTCCTCCATGGCGCTGGGGCTCACGGGGGCTGTTCTCACCCTGGGGTGTTGACCCTGGGCCCAGGACCCCGGCACCGGCCCCGTGCTGTGCCAAAGGGCACGTGGCGGTGACCTCGCTGCACTCCAGGCTGTTCCCATTGCAGCCGCTGCACGGAGCAGCCCGGTGTGGAAACAGCCCCCAAGGCATTTTCCAGGTGATGCTCGGGGGCTGCCGGGACTTGTCCCAGCAGACGGTAAACAAGCACACGGGAACAAGGGCCGCGTCGCTCTGGGCGCCCTGCCGCGCCGGCGGCGGCCGTCGCCGCGGTGGTCGGGCTTTCCCAACAGCCGCAGCTGGCGCAGGAGGCGGCTTCCCAGCGCCGTGTCCTCGGGCTGGTTCCTGCCGAGCAGGCACAGCAGCTGCTGGCCCACAGGGGAAACCCCATGACTCCTAATTAGCTCCTATTCATTAGATTAAAAGTGCAATTAAGACTCTTCCTGGAGGTGACCGCGGGCTGCCCGGGCTCTCCCTGGCCGCCCGCATGCCCGGGGCCACTATAGCTGCACGTTGGCCGGCTCCTGCCCGCTGCACGATCCCTGCACGATCCCTGCATCGCTGCAGCAGCTGGCTCCGAGCTGCGCCCCGCAGCGCCCCGAGCACCGATAGCATCAGCGGCTCCGATAGCATCTCCTCAGTGTCACCCTGCTGCTCTTTAGCTCCAAGGAATTTATTGCGGGTGTTCAGCGAGAGCCCGGGAGCCCGAATTCCTGCGGCGCGCTGCGGAGCGCGGCAGCGGGCGGCCTGGGTGGCACCGTCCCGCCCCGCGCGCCGCGTGGCCGGTGGTCGGGGAGCTGGCATGTGCAGGGGCAGCGCCGGGCACAGGGCTCCGCGCCAAGGAGCGGGAGCAGCGGGAGACGCTGCCGCAGACCCGGCAGCCACTGGAATGTGGAGCAGAGGAGCGTACAGGACGGTCTCCCTTTGCAGAGCTCTTCCGTGGCTCCTCTGCACCTGCTGTAATAAAAGAGCCTAAAGAGCCTTTATATATTTAAATAAAAGTCCTGAAGAGGACAAGAGGCTGAGACTGCGATGACATGGAAAGCAGAGCCATAAACCCAAGCGTGTCCGGCCTGCGGGGCTGCGGATTTGCCTGCTTTCATGGCAAGTGTCACTTGAGGCTCCCTAGGGGCCTGGGGGACAGGACGGAGGGGACTCGTAGTGCTGTCCCCGGACCAGCGAGCGGCTCATGGGCAGTGCCGAGCAGCAGGGCTCCCGCTGGAAACCACTGGAAGCAGCTGGAAAGGCTCGGAGCGGGTGGCCGAGGACCACGGGTCCCACAGGGCCCGGCTGCAGGTCGGGGGACCCGTGGCTCCGGCAGGGAGCAGGGCGGCAGGGAATGCTGGTGGCCGCCGCCCGTGTCCCCCGCCACCGCTGCGGGGCCACCGCTGCGTCCCCCGCGCCGGGACCGGCTCCGTGTGCGTCTCGGCCAGGGCTCAGTGCTGGGATGTGGCTCAGGGAGTCAAAGCAGTTTGGATGCGGCGCTGCCCAGGCACCAGAGCCCTGGCCTGGGCATCGGCTGCTGCTCTGGAGCCAGCCAAAAGCCCGAGCCCGTCCCGCACGAGCCCAACAAAGAGAACGTGACTCCCCATTAAGCCCCTGAGATCTAGCAGTGCTGCAGATACAGGATTGTTATTATTCCATCCTTCAGGGAAGAGATGAAAGAAACGATGCACATGAATTACCAAGGGTGAGGCTCTGAGAACATCTTAGTAACTAGACAATCACTTAAGCACCTTAGAATGTGGAAACAGCCAGAGGGGGCTGGGGGGAGGAAGGAGATCTCTATAGGAGAGCAGTTACTAAAGGGTTCCTAATCCCTCTTATTCTTTTGCTACCTCACAGGCATCTCTGCTAAAAGAAAAGGGAATTTCTCTTATCCCAAGGTGAAACCTCGGGGCTGGCAGGCGTCAGGCTGGGTGTGCCATTTTCCACTAAATACAGCGAGAATGGAGCCATGTCAGTGAAGGGCTTTGCTTTTCCCAGGAGAAAAAAAGGAGAGCGAGCAGCATCCCCCTTCCTGCTTCTCGGCTGCTTTTCACGCCGATACCTGTCCGCTCCATCCCTAATCACCGCGCTCAATCCCTTAATAGCGCGAGCCAGGCGTGGCCACTGCGTTGCCTCATCCCTGCGCATCCCGCTGCATCCCCGTGCATGTCCCTCGGTGTCCCCGCTCCTCGCCGTGCTCTGTCCCCCCCGTCCTCCCGTGCGGCCCTGCCACGGTGCATGAGCACCAACCCTGCAGCCGCAAATCTGCGCGAAAGAGCATCTCTCCACGCAGACAGAAACACAGAGGAGTGTTTGCCGGGTTCTTCCTGTCAGAAGCTGCACGCAGGTGCCTGGCAGCAGATGTCTACTGTGATTTTCAATTCCTTGTGCTTCATTTAGTCTATCTAGGCATGGAAATGAGCCTCAGCAATGAAACAGCAGCAAAGCAAGGTTTGCAAGGGTTTCTGTAAACCCTTCGGAGTCAGAGCTTCCCCTCACGGAGTCTGTGGAAGGTTCTGTAGCAAAGCACAGAAGTTTAAGTTCACCATACAGGTGTCATTACAAAACACTAGGTTTCTGCCATATAAATGGCTTGAAAAAACACTGTTGTAAGGACTTGATAATCCCTACAAAGATGCGCCCAAGATCAATACGTAAGCAGAAATTACCTGAGTTTCTTTTCTTTTGAACCACAGGATTTCTGTCAGATACATTATACTACACAAATACCGCCAGGTCTGTGCTTGTCCCGGGATAGAGGTCCCGCCTGGAGAACTTCCAGCTGGCTTGGGATCAGCCCTACATACAGATCGCAGATGCTCAGAGCTCTGAAGTCAGCAGCTTTAAACTTCATGGACCTTTATAGTCTTTTAAAAAGCAAATAAATAGGTTTGTAGGGTTTTAATGATAGAGCACGCTTGCGGGTCCCCGGGCAGATGGCAGAGCAACCGCGGGAGCCGCTTCCCTGGGAAGCGGCTGGCAGAGCTGGAGCGGCACCTCTGCTCCCCAGCGCTGGGAAATGTCGCCCGGAGCGAGCAGCTCCCGCGGTGAATCACACCGGGGCGCTGGGAACGGCAGCGAGGACGGGGACCCAGCGCGGCGCCGTGCTCGCGGTGGGATGTGACAAAAGACATGAAAACAGAGAAAAAAAGTGATGACTCTGGAATTTGGCTCCCACTGCCAGGGGTGACGAAAAGCGCGGGCAACGCCTCCCGGCGGGGCTATAAAGGGCGGCGCGGCGGGGAGGGCGGCA